>NW_027279646.1:0-596747 GCF_046629955.1 Centroberyx affinis
CTCTCCAATCTCACAGAGGGCTTGATGCAGCTGAAGGACTGGTGGGTCTAGTGACAATGGAACTGGTATTAAATAGACCATTTCTGCTGTCACCATGTGCTAACTGAAGGCTTCAAAGAGCCAACAATTTGCTACGAAATTAAACCAGGGATAAGCCTTGCCTGTATGATATATCTCCAGTCCTGCAGGTCATTAATATGAAAAGTTACTGTCAGCACTGCTGAAGTTTAGTAAGGCCAGAACAGAGACCCCTTGACTACACCAGTACTTTTTTTTTTCTTTTTTTACCACAGAAGCAATCAGCCCATTGTAGCATGTACGTGACAGAGTTAGGTTCACTTAAATATAAAACATGATGTGTTTGATAAGTATGGCTCTATTGTAGAGTATGCTACCTCAACTGTTACTGTTTTTTTTCTTCTTCAGTAATAGGCTCAACTCTATTTCAGTAAGCACAGCACAAATTCCACTACATAACCTTGCAACTAAAATGAATCTGAATGTGAGGCATGACTGTTTGGTATTCCAGTCATACCCAACCAAACCATCTGGTGGCGGTCTTTGCACTCTCCCAGCGGAACATTACTCTTAGTGATCTTGTTGCCCCATCACTTGCTACCTCATTAAAATGAGTGATGATAATAAGTCCCACAGAGGCCATGATCGTGCAATGAAATCATATTGATTTGCAGACACACATATATCACCATCGTATGCGTACATATCAATCCGCAAACAAAGCCCAAATCGGCCACAGAAACACTCTGAGCCACTCCACTATTAAAATATTTCATTTCAAATCCCTTTTCACAGTCCAGCACCTTTGTAGGTGCTCAGTGCATACACACTATAGGCGAATGCTGAATGCTTTCAGAATACAGACCAGGGAGGAATGTTTAATCAACCAAGGTCACTGTGTGTTGCCTTGCAATGTTGTGTGAGGAGGTTCTGGGAGGATAGAGGGACCATCTCTCATCTGTATTCTCTTCAGATGGCTTGCGTTAGAAGGATCATGCAGATATGGGATTTTTCTCTGAGAATTAAAACCCAGATGTCATGCTAACGGACACACATATCCCCACTACAGTAAAATATTATTTATGACTCTGCAGTCAGCATAACTAATGCCTCACACTCAGCAATCACTCACTGTGAACAATGCAAAAATAGTCTTCAATTTGAAGTTGTTGGCAATAATCCAGTTCCACCCATGTACCAAAATTTATCTGCCCCTTAACTCTGTCTCTACACACACACACACACACACACACACACACACACCCACACACACACGCACACACACACACATGCATGAATGCACACACACATGGACACGCACACAAACAACACTTCAAATGTAAAATGATTTCACAGAAAGCAATACAAAATAGCACCATTTGCTTGATTTTAATCTCACCTGTGGGAGGCCACAGTTATGTATTTTCATTTCTGAATGTTAATGTGTGAAAGTCGAAAACATTGAGTAAAGGGACTCTAGTTTTACTGCATACTGCATAAATAGATTAGGCTGTTTCTCTAATGATTCCCTCAGAAAATGGAATACTTCTTTAAACAAAATGCTTTGGTATTCTGTTGGATGCAGAGCACGACTAGTGTTTTTTTGCAGTTATATAAACACTCAACATGATTTTAGACATGAAAAATGAAGATAGTGTATTGCAATCAACTGATTAATAATTTCATATCTTGGTCGAAAAATAAAATCCTACATTCACATTTTATATCAAGTTGCCTTTTCACTGTGCATGCAATAAACAGATGACAGGTTATATATCATCAAAAGCTTTCCTTACAATGACATTTTTTTTGATGCACATCTCTTCATTGAATCTAATTATGATAAATTCATGTATGCACGGCATCACAGTATCTGCTGATAAATTTGACGATATGACACTTTCATACATTTTGTTGTGGCAGAAATCCCAGATCCATTCTGAAGTGGCAATTGACTGAGCTACAAATACAAAGCTGCCGAGAGCCTTTCCCTGTTTTACATAGAGAACAGAGGCTTTGATGTCCCCCGATGAATTGTGCTGCAATAACTGTGTCTCAACAGAAGTGATAACATCAACACATCTCAGGTACAAGAAATGCACCAGTATGACGACTGTGTTTCAAGCGATATTTGATTATGCTAATACACTAAACAAAGAGGGCCAAGGCGTGAATACACACACTGCAGAGCATTCTAATACACAGCTGTACTTTAGCTTGGAAGCAGCATAACGAGTTACCCAACAGGTTTGATAATTACAGTGATGACTTATACTCCTCTAAAAGAAGAGAACAAATTACCTGAGTGTTTGCTCAAGGTATCCCAACAAACAAGTTCTGTGAAAACTATTGGCTGGGTTGGGACAAACTCCAGAACTTACTGTTGATGTGTTTGGTCGATGTTGTGCGTGAATACATGGCAAATGAACACATGAAGGTCCTTATCATAATAGTGTTTGTCAAGGGATGTTTTGGCAAAATACACAGGTCTTGGGAACCTGTGAGTGAAACCTTTTTTGAAACCTTGCCATTCTATTGCATTCTCCCTGCTGTCATTATAATTACGCACAGCGGAAAAGCATTCTGAGCCAGTGCCAGCCACCTATACTTAGAGCGGAAGACTTTAAATGGAGACATACCTGAAGTGACACAAACTTGGCAGGGCTGAAATAGTTTCCAGATAGTTAATTAACCTTACTGACTGGCACAGCGGTCTTGCATGGCTGGTCAGTCGCAATGAGTGCCGGGATAAATACAACCAGTCATGTTGACATGTCACAGTTCATACATGTCATCTGTGTACCGGCACCCTTTGCACTCTGTTTAGAGCCGAATTCACTGGGTATATTCATCAAGGAGGGGGGGGAAATGGTGAATTTGGCACATAGCCGTAATGTTATTCAAACGTACCAGAAGTCACTCGGCCCATAATTAGCTCAGGTAGTTTGCAGAATGATATTTGTATAGTGCTGCAACCCAGGTTTTCTTTTTTTAATGTTTGATAATTATATATATTGTAGTCTGTATTCAACAACACAAATTATATCGCTTGAATTTTAAGTGTATCTTGTAATCCTCTTATCTTGACATACTATACTTCTAGGATAGATAGTGAGTGAATACATGACTGCATCACTCTAGTGGAAAGCAAATTCAGTGGAGATAGGTGGTAAAAAACCATCCTGTACTTGGAAGTGCTACACTGGTTTGCTGCATGAAGTCCAGATGTCACTCTACTGTGAGCTAGAGGAGGAATAACTCAAGTGGGGAAGCGGCAGCCCAAAGTAGCTATCAGGTCCACAACGCGACATTAACATTTATGTGGATCGTTCTCCTGGTTTTGAACATTTCCACATTTCCCACCGCCATTACACATAGCCACATTCCGACAAGATCTTTAGAAGCTATGTCTCCAAATCAAAACGTCTCTATGAAAGGGCTGAAAAAAAACGAAACATCTGGTGGATAACACCTCACAGCTCCTGGGGGAAAAAAAAAGTAATCGCATTTGTTGAAAGAGATTGCATGTGTCAGAAAAATGGATATAAGGTTGGTGGAATGGAGCCCAAACTGAAATGAGGGAATGATGACACTTGCAGGGCTGCCATTACACAAATGAATAGAAAACAGGTGGAATCGGCATGCACCCACTAGAGACACTCAATTTCACCAGCGTTAATTTTTTGCAGGCTTTTTCCCAGCCAGCTTTTACTGAGGAGAATCCCTCTTTTTGGTTCTGGATGAAGAATTCGCATTTGCCAACTTAGCCACAAAACCTCCCTGCAGCTTCCCCCACTGTATCCATGGCAGTTGCCCACACCAGCCTCATTCCACCGTTGAGCCCTTGCATCAAATGCTGGGGTTTGAGACCTTTTTATTCAGGCGTGGCACCAGGCCAGTAATATCAGCGAAGAGCCAAGGTGGAAAGTTCAGCATGGGATACTATCCAATTCTATAAACAGATGCCTGAAGACTTTCCTCAAGACAAACAAAATGACTGCAGTATTTTGTAACAATTTGTTGAGAAAACCCAGCCAGATTGAAGAGTTATATTAGCATGATGTTGATGCCAAAGCCAATCACGGCTGACACGTTGGGTACTCCACCTTCATTTCTAAGCTCTATGAATGTCATGCGCCGCGTCCATTGCCCGACTTGTCCCTGTCAGAACGGACCCTGATATTTTGTTTTAACGGTGCTGAGGTGATTTAAGAAACCCTAACAGAAAAAGACATGCGGTTTGTATTCTCATGGCTGTCTCAGCTTAAATGCCTCCAGATTCTTTATGAAGGGGATGTAGGGGGTGATTTGCTGACGTTATTTACATGGGGAAGGTTTTGCAGCCTCCCTGTCGGCCAGAACATCAGGATTTTGGAATTTTTTGGCAGTGACCTACATCTGGATTTCTGCACTAGAGGGTGCCCCACCCCCTGACAGCCTCTCACAGAGCTGCAAGCCTGATTTTCTCTCTGCGAGTAACACTCCAGCCCACACCGTTGTAAATGTAACCCCTCAACGTTTCTGTCACACCTATCAGTGTAGAGTTCAGCTAAGTGCTAGAGCAACACTTCCTGTTGTTCTTGCAGTGTCTGTGTTACAAATGTGGAGGGTAAGAGAAGGTAAAAGAAGCCATCCTTCAGACCTTGTTCCTCATGCGGTATGTGGAACTCCGTGAGCGCCCAATCTGGTTTTCATCCTCGGTGCCCCACCCTGGCTGAAACACAATGGATTGGGAGCAGGCCTGTGACTTTTAACTCACTCTGCAGATTCTATGCTCTGCCGCCAGTTTGGCCAATGCGCAGCCCAGAAAATTCCCTTGATGTGTCAGCCAAAGCAGCTTTGAATCCAATCATAAGGCCATAGGTTCCCTTGTAATAGTCCATCCATGTTCCTTCACTTAGACACAAGGGAATTGCGTTTACGGTCAGCAATGTGGAAAAAGACAGATTGATTTTAGCCACAAATCTTGGGTTCCGAAGTGATGTATTTGAAGAAACAGATAGACAGTTCACGAAACCTGTACAGTAGTAAAACAACTGATAACACTCTTCCTTCCGCAGTATTCTTTGGCTGGCAAGCAAGTTGTTGAAATGTACTGCTGTATCAGACAGTCAAATATATAGTTTGGTATACCACCCAGAGTGGGTAATCAAATCTATATTTGTCATAGCAAATTCCAGCCTGTTATTGGAGCACAGTTCTCCTTTCATGCTTATACAGAATAGAAATGAACACTTTAATGAAAGAAAGCTGTAATGAATGAGTGAATGAGTCTGACAGTCTGTGAAGGCCTAGTTGTTCGTCTGTCAAACTCTAAAGCACAGTTCAACAGACTTTAGTGTCTCACCAGTGGGTTTTGGTTGGTTTTCTTGTTGTAGCCACCGTACAAACAAAGGCACCCCTGTAGATTTATGTCTCATCCCTCTCTCTCATATTGGACTCTGAGGGTTTTAAGGCTGTAATTAAATTCCAATCCTCACTCTCACTTCTCCACTGACTGTCCCTGTCTCAGTGGGAGGTTGAGAAGCCGGGTTTGCCGCCTGTTGTGGTTTGTTTGAAAGATCCAGCGCTCTCTGGAAACTCCAGCCATAACGATAGAATTCACACATGTGGTGCAGAGAGAGAAAGAAAAGGCTGCTCAGGCACAGACAGGACCGGTGGGCCGTCCGGTCTGGTCAAGTAGTTGAGAAGCTGCAGAATGTGTGCGTGTTACCCACATCTCCACCTCTCCCTGTGAACTCTGGGATGTGAGCCTTCTCACGTCACATCAGAGATTGCCATTCCAACACACTGCTATTTCATGCATACGACTGTGTTTTTGGGGTGTTATGATGTCCATCTGAATAACTCCATCACTCCTACCTATCAAAGCTTTTCCCTTCCAGACGGCCACCTACTGCCATAGCGCAGATTGCTGGCATCGGCCCATAGCAAGGCCAACAAACTGGAATCAGCTGCAGCAGCAGGCTGTCAGTTGGGACTCTTGACAGCGATATGAGGGGCTAGACTGAGCAAGTCCAGTCCGGCAGGGACCAGCGGGAGAGGAAGGATGAGTTCTGCACCACTGATCCAGAGTGACAGTGATGGACAGGTTCGGAGAGGAGAGCTGATGGCCAGGGTTTTTCTCCTGTCTGGACAGTGTTTGAAAAGATGGACATGACGGTCGCAAGGCTTCAAAGTCCAGCAGGGCGTGTGTGTGTGTGTGTGTGTGTGTGTGTGTGTGTGGTGAGTGCATGTGCATGAGTGTCTGTTCTAGGGTACTGATGCATGTGAGCATGCATGTCAAACGGTCAAGCAGAGCAATAAATATGAAAGGTAACACTGAAATTTTAGGTCAAAAACTTGTTTTTGTTCAATTTTAGGTTCACTTCAGTCATTGGAATGTGTCATACATGTACAGCAATTTATTAAACATCATTGCAGAAGACATATTTTAAGCCTAGCCTGTTCTGGTGCTGCAATTAGTTTCTGAGCACCATGAGTGGAGGGATATGTTTGCTCTCAGTAGCGTTAGAAACTGGCTCTGTCTTGTTAAAACCTTAATTATTTGTCACAAAAGATGCTTCTGTGCAGCTCATGCTTCATCGAGAGTCAGGGTTCCCTCTGACAAGTCATTACGTCAAGAACAAACGTTCCCAAAGGCAGCAATTAATGCTGAACTCATAACACACTATGCCACCCCAGGGCCCTGGATCTAATATGAACGTTGGCACCCGTTGTTGTGCCATTTACCCAGTTGTCTGCTTTGATGACTCGAATACATACACAGAGAACAGAAATGCTTTTGTTTTTTAAGTTGTGTGCATGTGTTTGTGAGTCTGTGTGTGTCTGTAGGTGTGTGTTGTTAAGTCCCCTTCTCCTCTCTCTCTCTCACTCACACACTCACTCATTCACTCACTCATTCAATCACTCACTCTCCTAATGCACAATATTCTCTAGGTGTCTTTAATTCCATAGGCCTATGTCCCGGAGAAAGATTATATGTGCATATAATACCCAAGGACAACTAAGGAAACTCATTTTTTTTCCGAGGGAACTGATTTTTTCAGACACATACATTATCGACCGGCACAACTGCAGGATGCGGACTGGCTGTATATCCTCTTTATGATGAAATGAATCTTTTTTGACTACGGCTGCTCCTCCAAGATTTGCTGTTCCTCCAGAAAATATATGCCCAATACGTTCAGGACAGATCCTTCTTTCCCCCCTCTGGAAATAAGCTCAAACAGAAGCCTTGTCCTCCCTATTTCTCCTGGATGCCGTCAGGGTCACTGCTATGTCTTACACACCCCAAATCCCTATCTGATTATTTTTTTTACTACAATTTAACTGTGGTCAGGAGATGATTTTGAAATAGGCTTCTTAAAAAAAAAAAATAATAAAGGTAAAATGGTTGTGGCATCTGCCCAGCAATGCATGGAAGACGGACGTGCAGCATTTGGGATCTGGGGTTTTGAGGGACTGCCTCCTCTTTTGCGTGAGGCGGTCAGAGACAGCTCCGGCTTTAGGGGCTTTGCGAGGTTGTTAAACATGTTCCTGTTCACTTTTCCAGCTGCAGCTTTTTAATGGTGCATTAAACTCTGGTAAACCCAAAAAGTCACCGGGGAAAACAAGAAATGCCGTTTGAAAATCAAGGGAGGGTCAAGGACAATCCATTTGCAATATTCTATCGTTCTTGGGGTGGTGGGGGGTTTAGACCGGTGGTGATGGTTTTGGGGGGTGTGTGTGTGTGTGTTTGTGTGAGTGTGTGTGTTTGGGGGAGGGGAGGGGGGGGACTAAGGGAAAAACTGGACATTTCTGTAAGGCAATCTTAGATGGGGAAAAAAAAAAGTATTTCAACACCCCTCACTCCCAAAAAAGACACCCTAAAACAAATAAAGACATTAATGGACATAATGAAGTGTCACCATGGGCTTTTTTTTTTTTCCACAGCAGGCTGATCATAATTTTGAACATTTACGTTCTCAGCACTTTCAAAACAGCCTGAGGTTAACAGGCAGAACATGAATATGTTGAAGAACATATTTCTATTTGTATTTTGTAAATGTTAACAAGAAGCACATGCTGACTAAAAAAACAGCAAGAGTGGAAGTAACTAATTACATTTATTCCAGTTACTGTAACTGAGTAGCTTTTTGCGTACTTGTACTTTTTTGAGTATTTTTTTTAAAGTCAGTAATTTTACTTTTACTTAAGTAGGCTTTTGCTTAAAGTATTATACTCTTTAAATCACATCCGTTACAGAGTGCAAATTTTGTAGCTCTACATAAGCATCAGAAACTGGACCAATGTAAATTGGAAAATTCTGGAGCGATTCACAGTGAGAAGAGTAATCTGGCTATACTTTATTTTGTAATTTCCAATTTTTCCAATTAAAAGAATCTTGAACTCTGTTCTCTCATCCTTTTAGAATTGCATGGAAAAGATCACATGTAACAACTTTCTCTTTTCTAAATAGTAACTCAGTAACTTTTACTCTGAGTACAGTTTAAACAAGCTACTTTTTACTTTTACTTGAGTAGATTTTTACACCAGTACTTTTACCTCTACTTAAGTAAAATATCAGTAAAGTAACAATACTTGCACTTGAGTAGGACATTCTAGTATTCTTTCCACCACTGAAAAGGGCTATTTTGGAGAAATGTATGCTTAGGACTCCATTTATAGTTAATTTAGCATGAGTTATGAGTTATGTGTTATTTCCTATATTGTGGGAAGCACTTTGTAACACTAAACAGAAAAAGGCGTTGCACATTAGAAGATAACTTGGAATCACATACGCAAGAATTTTTACTTTGAAGACATACAGACATTTCAGTGTTCCGCTTTCATCAGTGTAAGCACTTTGTAACGTCCGTTTAAAAGAGTGCTGTATAAATAAAGGAAAAAAGCAGCTGTTGAATGAGGTTAATTTTTTTTTTAGAGCAGAGAAGACAGGCAACACCGTTGTTTGCCTACAGTTCACTGTCAAGGCCACGTATATACATCTTATTTTTATAGCTAGAAACCAATCCAGTTCATTGAATATAGTCTAATAAACAGCTTTTCACTCTGAGTTGAGAGCAATGCCATTGCCCACACCATGGGCTTTTCATATTTTTCCACAACGTGCCTATTCAGTTAACATCACAATGCAGAACATTCACATTCTCGGCACTCTCAAAACAGTCTGGAGTCAAGACCTTTCTAGATGTAGAAAAAGCAAAGTGATAAGGAAACGAACAGGGGGCACACAACACAGGCCCTGAGCGCAGTGGGGGATTTTCCTTTATACATTTACTGAAAAGACCCTTTTTGGTCTTTTTGCTCTGCTGAAGCTGAAGATGTGAGTTCTTTAAATGCAGTTTATGATTGAAAAAGAACTACTTCAATCAGTTTATTACACTTGGGCAAAAAGTGAGATGTGACCAAGGCTTAGACAAGTACCTGTGCTCTCTATAGAAAACCATAGACTGGAATGTAAAAGAAGTTTATATACAGGTATGGTTTGAAAACTTAGGCATTGCTTTGGCTGCCTGAAGCTTTTTTGTCTGATCTTTCACAGAATAGAGAACACAAAGCCGGAGCTCTCAGTGAGTGTCTTTTCCGTAAAAAATCATGTCTCTTCTGCGGTCGGCTGTTTCAGTGGTTTTTCTTTCTTCCGTGGCACAAATGAAAAAAAAGAAGAAGGATTGTTTGTGAAAAATACACTGGGAGATATTCAACACTTGTCCTTGTATATATATAATTTCTTTTATATTATTATATATATATATATATTATATTATTTATTTTATTTTTTATTCTAATTTTTTAAACCTTTTCTATCCAGGGAAAGTCGCTTGCTCTTTTCCAGCAGCGCCCTGCTTCACTTTCATTCAGTTCCACAAATTCACGACTGGGGGATTAGTGTCTTGCTCAAGGGCACAAAGACAGTCGCTGGTGAGGAAGTTAAAAAAGTTTCATTCCCCAACGAGATCTCCACCATATAAAAAAAAAAAAAGACAATTATTCTTCCAAAGTGGTTGTTGGCATCAAAGAAAGGCACTTTATGAGGTACTATTATGAAGACCTTTACTTCTAAAATAGTTGTTTTTTTTAGGATAGTTTTGGAAATATTGGCAGAAATGTCAGGTAGCAACATTTTTCCAGAACAATGCTGTTGATGTTTTGCAATGAAATGTTTTAGTTATTGTGTTTTTTTTATTTTTTTTTTACATTGTAATGTCTAAGCCAAAGAAATATGAAAATAAATCACCTCAAATGTAGTAACCTACATTTGAGGTGATTTAGTGACTACAAGAAAAGTGTCACCACATAATACAGTGTATCAAAGCGCAACACTTTCTCTGCCTTTATTCATGCCTTTATTCTTTGTGTTCTTTTCTTTTTTTTTTTTTTTGGTCTGTCACTTTGATTTCCAAACCAATAGCCTAAGAAAACTTTGCTTTGGGCATCCTTTGAATGCAACTTCAACCATGACATTGATTTTCTTAGCTTCATAATTATCTCCACATGCTACTGTACTACTGTATTTCATGTTCAGAAGTGGCTGGGCACATCCTGGGTGACTGATTATAGCAACTGTAAGTAAATTAGCTGTGAATAAGACCCTTTTAAATAGAGCATTAGTCAAAGACGCCCTGCTGTTTAATACCATAAACCTTCTCACTGATCCAACAGTGGAGTCTATAGCAACAGAAGAAAGTACACACAGCCACATTGTCAGCTGTACAATGACTAATGCACTTTGATTGAACATAACACTTGAACAACTTTCCCACTGTTTTTTTTTTTTTTATCATTTAACATTGTATGACATTTGAAGCAGTATTTACAAAAAGAAACAAACCAGCAGTGCATCGTTTTATTTATTTATTTGTTTTACTTTTGATTTTTATTTTGTCTCTTTTCTGTCAGTTGAAAAATAGGAATTGCAAGATGAAGTATAAATGTGCTTTTATGTGTACAGAGCTTCAACTTGTTGTGAGATTCTTTTCACTGATTCAGTCGTTGTGTTACACATGCTGAGAAAACTATGTACTTGTCAGAAATATTGGGGGGGGTTTTCAAGTAAATAATACAGCTTAGGAAAAATATACAAATCTCTGTGAAAATGATGTGTATCTATCAATCTCAAATACCACTGAATAAAACATAAACAAGATTTATTTCTTGAAAACTGTGCATACTTAAGTATATATGTTTCGAGAAACAATATACACGACCTTATCTCTCTGAATCGGCATTTCAAAAGGCACTTTGAAGTGAAAAAAATGAAAAATGACCACATTTTCAAATGTGCTTTCCACATGTTTGAAGTTATATATGCTGGATATTCTGGACTGAAGCTATGCAGTTTATTCACAGATTCCTCAATTAAAGCCAATTTTGTCTTATTCAATCCCGCATTTTTAAAAATTGCAATCATTATGTTTTGCTCTCGTTCCCCAAGGCTGTCTCAAATAGCCAAAACTGTGGGACCGATTGCTGAAATTTGGGGAAAATTCCTCTCTCGAGTCCTGGACTAATAAGAGTAATATGTTATGTTCGTGTCTCAGGGGAATGCATCACTGTTATTGGAGCAGAGAAAACCCAACAAAAACACACATCTCTGTAGAGTGTTTACTGTATAATGGGTGTGACAGGCTTCCCCAGCCCAATTTTGAGGTCATTGGAGGTGTTTCCTGCGAGGTATGACAGTTTTACAACGAAAGTGCTCAGACTTGGATTGTTTTTGACATGTTTTAGGCTGCTGCTGCTCGCTCTCGCTCTCTCTCTCTCTCTCTCTCTCCCTCTCTCTCTCTCTCTGTCCCCCCCCCCCCCCCCCTCTCTGCCCTTCTGGCTCTGTGTCTCTCGCTCCATCTTTTACTGTCTTTGAAGCGCTCACACTGCTTATTCCTTCTTTCATTTCCTCTCTTTCTCTCTCTCTCTCTCTCTCCCCCCCCTCTCTCTTTCTCTCAATCTCTCTCACACACACACACACCCACACAACCACATAGCGAGGCACGAAATTATACCAAGCCATTTTCAGCTGGACTCAAAGAGGCCTCTTGAGCATATTTCAAGCCTAAGGTCTTAATCTCTTATAATAGGCTTCATTGTGGAAGTCTAAGAATCCCATATTTCTCTCTAACTAGCTCTCTTTTGGAGGAGCTAGTTGTGGCGATATCCTAATAAGCATTAAGTGCAAGTACAATTAAACAAAAAATTCTGATTTTACCAACATAGCCGAATTGGTGTAATTGGATCAGGAGATTCTGTGACAACTAAGAAACAAGATAAAACACAAAATCTAATTCTAACAGCGCAGCAGGGTTTGATGGTTACAACTGAAAAAAACATTTGATTCTGGTTCTGTGGTTACCATATGGGTATGTGCAATGGGAAAAAACTGCAGCTTTTTTTCCTCAACACACACACACACACACACACACACAAGACACAAACACAAAACACAAGCCAGCCTATAAGCACAATATCCATAATGTGCGTGACAAAACAGCTATAGAAATGTGAGCTAATCAGATTTCAGTTTGTTTTGCTGTTTGTGTAGGCAGGCATTCTTCCTCTTCACTCGAGCCTTAATTCCCCACCAGAAATGCACACAGAGTGGCAAACTCGGCCAAGGCGGCGCAGTGTGGTACGGTGGGACTGTGGCAGCAGAGCAGGAGCGGTGCAGAGGCACATTCAGATGTTCTTTATCTTACTGCTGCAGAGTGAAATGTAGAGGAATGTAAGCTGTACATTTACAGGGGCCCCGAGGAAATATAATACTCCTCCTGCATTGTGCCTGTGCTAATGTAATTATGCATAGTTCCCGTACTGGCTAAAGATTGCTATCCTAGAATGTAAACATTTGTCTGCAAGAACGCCTTTTCATTCTAATATGACTGTTTTTTTTTGCCCTCTTTTTTTTTTTTTTTTTTAGACCCTTCAGCAAGGCCTTAGTGGAATCAGTTGGGAAACTGTTCACCTAAACATGATGTTCATTTCTGTTTTGACATAGGTTTAGGATAATTCATGAGAAAAAAAAAGCTGTGCCTCTCTTCTGAATACACACACATATATGCCCAAGTATAGGCTATACATGCAGTCATACACACACACACACACACACACACACACACACACACAGATGCACCACATTTTGGAATAGGCTCTGTGATCTGATTTTGAATGTAGCATCTTGTTTGATGTCTTTTTGATGATGGACATGAAATAATGTCCAAATCACCAGAGGCTGCAACATCAAACAGATCCAAATGAAAACACGGTAATGTCTTCTCAGGCTAAGCCTTATTGCGCTTTCATTTGCCACTGCCCCATGGAAGCTGGGCTTTGACTGTGAACAGATAAAAGATGAGTTGATTAGTGAAGCACTTTCATCTCCGGCAAACTTTGACAACTTTTTCATTTGCAACGCAAGCACCGCACGGCTAATATGCTGCATCATAATATAATCATATCATCATAGGTGGTTATGGCGGTGACTCGTCAACAAAACAGACCGAGGGCAGGTCATCTTTGAAGAGGATAGATGGCTGGAATTCATCTCTTCAGGATGAGGAAAAACCGGGATATGCTGATCTTTTACCCCATATCCCTATCAAGAAACCCCCAGTCATAATGGGGAAAGGACATGATCACCTGTATATTGTTCAATTTCACAATCCAATGTTCTTCAAGGTAACGCGGCGCGAGAGCTAATGCAGCACACAGACAACTCAGTGATAATGAACCAATATATATGCATCATGCAAAACCGATCCTAATGCTTGGCAAAGGGAGCTCAACATATTCATTCATCACGATTTTGTCTGTTATGAAAACGCAGACGGGGGAATTCTAACTTCCACTCCTGGCGGTGACATCACACATGGCCGTAAGGCTTTTATATGAGATTCATGTGAGGTCCACTGCCAGCTGCCATGCTAATGTTTATAATAAGGAAGCTTTCACAGACAACTCAGGCCCATTCGCAGTGAACCGCGAGCGGGTCATCAGCTTTGCATTTAATTTGATTTATAACTGAACGGAAGCCAAGTTTCCATATAATTTACAGACCTGCTCGGTGTCTCCCAGGGCTTTTGGATGGCTCTGTGTAAACCGAGAGGCTGACATTCAAACAACAAGGCAGAGAGCCACGGTGGACTTAGAGCTCTGCCTTGGCCCGCAAGTCAGCCCCTGACAGCAAACTGGCACCCGGCGCCGGCTAATAAAGAGCACCGCCCAGATTCTGCAGCGACTACACGGGTGTCTGCTGAGAGTTTGTGTGTGGTCAGTTGGACCGGGACCTCCGCAGAAAGCCGTAGATGAAAGTCGCACTGAGCAATAAATCAGTGAACTCTACGGTGTGAGTCTCATCCACCCAGTCTGGCTGCAGCAGTCTGGCCTGAGGGAGGATGGATTATGTTAGCCTGTCCTCCAAATGATGTGCTAGAATTCAGTGCATGGAGTGACTTTCACACCAAGTCTGATCAAAAACAATCATGGCATATCTTGTTAACCTTGGATAATTACTGTCATAGTGTATTCATATAGCGGCAGCTGCTTGGTAATTTTTTCTACATATATCCTTCACGGCAGATTTTCATGCAAACTATGAATAAGCAGTCAGACATCTGCGAACAAGAAAAAATCTCACATTTATTTGATATCAAACAAGAGTTGAATTAAATATCAGCTGATGATGGGCTCTTACAAAAGAAATAAAATGAACCTAATCAGTGCTGCAACAAGTCACACTTTTCAACCATGTTCTTTTTTTTTTTCTTTTAGTTAATAAATTAATTAGTGTCAAAGGCTGAAATATGTTCGCAAAAACTGCTGTATCGCATTGACACAAAAAAATTCTTGAAACCTGACAATTTCTTTCAAGTAAAATAAATTACACAAGTATCCAATTCACTCCAAATCTGTGCATGGCCTGGTGTTAACAAATATACTACTGGCAAAACTCATCATTCATGAAAGCAAAAGCACTTCACAAGCAGAGACGTGAGCATGATTTCGTATGGATTCATATCTCTCAAAACATCTTTTTCATATTCAAACATACTACAACGAGTCAACTGTGAGAGGAAAACGCACGTTTCCACCATTTTGATTAACCTTGTCCGATGAAACTTATTAACATTGAAAGGGCGTATTTACTGAATGGTTGCCATTTCATTTTTTTTGTTTTTTTTTTGTTCACTTTTTACACTAGTGGTACAGCAAAATATATTTTCTTTAGCTGTTACTTTGACAACAGTTAAATGTGCAATAGAGAAAATATAAGGCCTGAGTCTGAATTAGTGGTTTCTTAACTTTACAGTCCTGACTGTGTAGTGGAGCCGCACTAGTTCTAGTTCTGTAGTTCAGGACTAAAAAGAGCCTGGTTCTGCAAAGTCCCCCAGGAGCATGTCAGGACTGTTTCATAGTTCTTCACTCAGAGTAAGTTTTTTTTCCCTTATTCTTCAATGCTTCTTTCAATACAACAGAAATGCAGGCTGGAGAGGGACGGAGCCAGACTTCTTCTCTCTGACACGGAGCGGTCTGTGCATTATTCTCTGCACCTCTTTAGTTCGACAGCAGAGCTTTCACAGTGCACAGGCGTCTGGCCTCGGATGGACGTATGTTGTGTTAACGAGGTCTGTGTGCAAAAGTCATTTATTCCCCTCCTCTCCCGCCCATAAACATTTCACTTCCCGTTCTAACAGGAAGGGTACGTGGAGTGCAGAGCTGGACTTGGCAACTGTCTTGACATCAACCAAAAGCACCCATGTGTTCAGACCTGTGCAAACAGAAGACACTAATCCACCTGCTCAGAGGCTGGTGATGAGCTGCATTTGTCCGTCGCTGGGCGCCTCTCCCTCCTGCGCGCAGTCCTCAGTGCTGGGTGGGATGATACACCCGTCGCTGGTGCCTCGGTTTATATGGTAGTAGGACAGGGGCTGGGGCCCGTCGCCCAGCTCAGGCATGCTTTTGTGATAGACGTCCTCACTCTCGCTTCGAGGGGACGGGGACAGGTCCTCCTCTTCTTCAGGGGGGTAGGGTGAAGCCGAGGGCGAGGGCGAGTCTCTCAGGTTGGGCATGCTGGTGTACAGGGAGTCTCTGTTATTGTTGGGTGACTGGGAGCCCGCGTCCTCCGCTGCGGTGACAGTCTCTGCGCCGTGGCCCCCCGCCCCCTCCAAGCGCCTGGGGGCCTTCTGGGTGCTGTAGAGCAGGGAGTGAGTCCTCTGGGGCAGCAGGGGGGCCTCCAGCGCCTCCTTGTGGTGAGGGTGCAGGAGCAGCTCCAGGGTGGGGTGGCCCGCTCTTCCACCTCCTCTCTGGGGGGACGAGGCCTCGGCGTGATCCGCCACTATGGCGTCGTCCTCGCTGCCGCTCCCGCCCCCTCCTCGGTCCACTGTCACCCTGGTCTGGGGGGGTAAGGCTCTGTCCCGCTCCCTCAGGGCTTCACGGCCTTTGGGAGCCCCGCGGGGCCTTAGGTTGTTGTGGACGAGCTCAGAGATGATCATCTTCTCGAAGGCGGCGTCGTCCAGGTTGAGGCCCCCCAGGTCACCCGGGGCTCGGACTCCCACGTCCTCATAGTCATCGTCGCGCAGGGAGTAGCTGTTGTTGAAATTGCCATTGAGGGGGAGGGTGTCCATGGCGCTGATGTCCCTGCTGTTGGTCAGAGAGTGCTGTCCTGCAACAAGAGGCAAAAGGAGGGGGTGAGATATCATTTTATTGCCTATTATGAATAACAAAACAGTGTGTAACACACCGCCCACATACAGCTTGATACTGCTCAGGACACTTCGCTCTTGTGCTCTTTGATCTCTGGGCTAATTTAAATTTTACGCCACTCATATATTCAAAAAAGTTTTAAAAGTTCAAAGTAGAAAGCAATTAGCTCTCAACCATGCCCATCCTCATTATGGTTGAATATCATTATAGCCAATCTAGAGATTATCCTGAACAATATTGGACAAATGAGAAAGGAAAGATGACAAAAACTTAAAACATACAGCAACACAGTGGTATGTGGCTGGTGCCCAGGTCATAACAAAGCAGCATACAACATCAACAGACAAAATGAGTAAAAAAAAACAAATAAATAAAAACAAGCCAATGGGGAAGTGTGAAATTAAAAATGAATGAATAAAGCATTCCACCCATTAAAAAGAAGGCAAGACAAAAGAGTAACGTGGAACACAGATGGCCAGCCACCTCTCTGCACTGGGGCCCCACAAGCACAGCAACACCCCCACACCACTACAGACAGGCACGGTGCAATGACTCACTTTGCCACCACTCACATCAAGTGTGTCTGCTCAGGCTATCTGGCCTAAGAACGGCTGATGTGCAAAAAAAAGTAAAACAGATGCTTTTTTTCAATTGCAGCAGAAACAACAAAATTACTGAAATAAGACAAAAGTGGAAGCTTGTAAAATCCAGCCCGGATTCAGTCAGTCCAACTTAGTTCATGTCCTTACAATTAATTATGATTTAGACCGAATGTGATGCCTTGTTCGCAGCCTTTGGGGATGATGGAGAACAATGACAAAATTGTGTTTTTAACCATTTAGAGAGCTAAAGGACAAACCAAGGACAACTGAATCCTGGACTCAGCAGGTGAAAGGGTTCAGCAGCAAGCACAGTTTTTGAAACGTCTACAGTAAATGATGGTAAATTTCCTCAAGGAATTATTTCTTTCCCTCTTTTGAATAAGACTTGATTTGGTTTCTTTAAGTGAACATCTATCAATTTTATGTGGAGAAAATATTCACAGTAGATTACTTTGAAAGCCCTTTGTGAAGCCCTATGACTAACCACAAGTAGCAGGATGAAAATGGGGAGGGCTAGCTTGATTTGATATGAGGATTTGATTGACTAGGTGTATGTATAGTATGAGCCTGTAAATGAAAGGCTAAAATGGATGAAAGGGGGGTAGAGAGTCTTTGCTTAGCCTCGCACACACAGGAGGGGAGACTGAAGTCTTCGATTTCAGATAAATTAGTATGAAAAGTGTGAGATTGAAAAAAACTGCAGCTCTACAGCTGCATACCGCCATTGAGAAAAAAATGTAAAAACTGACATCAAAGACATTTCCAAAAAGAGCGAGCGGAGTGGAGAGAGCAAGAGGGCAAAAAGAGGGTTAGAAAAAATATGAAAGAAATTTCTCTGAATACGCCCTACTCCAAATTTGCATTTGTTTATGCACAGGCAGTCATTTTATTGCAGACAGGTATTGTCTACGGGGAGAGGGGGAAATGATGTGAACAGAATTCAACTGGACACCGCGACAGCTGCACTCTGGGAACCATTCCAGCAGAGATTCATCCAAGATGTTCTCTTTACCGTTTTTACTGCATCGAATGAACATCTGCAGAGTATTACTTAGTATTAATACACTTATAATAGAAGCCACGCTCATCCTTTTGCAGGAGCTAAATATGATGACTGTAGCAGACAAAATTTGAAATAAGCTCATGTTAAACTTGACAGTCTCTCGGTGCATATTTCATACTTGGTCGGTGATCTTCACACCAGGTTTTGACAACCGCATGTTATACTGAAGCCTGTTTTCCCCAAACTAGTTTCCATATGTTGAACCCTCTTTGAGATTCTCCTGTTTGTCAACGCTTCTTTATCTGCTTTTAAATAATGAATATATTCTAGGCCATAAGTATGTGTAGTATTTCCCTGGTGGTGCAGGCTGTCTCTCCTGTGTTTCCACATGGCTAAGTAATATGCCTGGGGGGGAGATTGGCTGAGGAGAGGAAGTGTTTCTACAGGTACGGGAGAGATGTTTATGCTGACATTCAAAATTACCTGTTAATTAAATATTACCTCTTTTTTATCTGTCTCCGCTGCCAAATGCTAACATGTAATTATCTTATAATGATTGTGCAGGTAAACATTTTAGGGCAATAAAGTGTAATCTGTGTGCACACTGTGAATTCTTCATTTGAGGTGCTTTGATGCTGAGCACACAGAAATGGCAACGCGGTTCCAGAAATGTCTTTGATTTCCATGCAGACAATGTTTGGTCCCAACCCTGCTTCATTATCTCTGACTGTGAAGTGCTCTCATTGTGCTGTAAGTGAGCCTGCAGAGGCACCAAATCAAGAGTGTGCCGACTGCAGTAGTTAAAGCTATATACGTTATTGCATATCCTTTCCTTGCACACTTTCGCCATAAAGCTGCTTTCGCCTATTCTCTTTCATCATCAAATGCCTGTGAATATCTGAGGGCTATGATTCTGCCCGCATTGCGTCATGTGCTCCTGTTTTTTTTTTTTCTTCCCTTTGCTTGGCTTTCTTTTGCTCTACCAGTGAGGAACTAGGTCACCGTAAACACTGACATGATTTAAATCAAGCTGGATACAGTTTGTACTTGACAAGAGAAATGCTAAAGATTTCGACCTGTTGTAAAAACATCCACAATTGTGGTTATAGGGCAACAATATAAATAATCTGTCGGAACGTGTAAGGTCCGTATTCAGCTCAGAGGAATTCCCACATGACTGTTCAGTTGTCAAGATAAGATAGCATTGACTTCCCCAAGCCTTATCTCCGACTGTGTTTACAAAGGAGCAGCTTGCGTAGATAATAACTACTGGAAATACAGAGTAGGTGGGAACGAAGAAGAGGAACAAAATGGTAAATCTACAGTAATGATTCTCAACACTTTCCGCACATGCTGCGTCGGAGCCACAACCCCTGAGTTCCCTTGTTTTCAATAAATTTCTAACACACACATACACACACACACACACACACACAGACAAAACCAAACACAGATCTATGTAAGAATAAAGGTCGAGGGTGGATGTGCACCTGGGGAGTGAAAGGCCGGTGGAGAGGGGGTGTTGCACACCACCGTTTCCGCCAGCAGGTTGTTATAAGGGTTAGTGTCATGGGCTCGGAGGAGAGGGTTAGTTAGGAGGTAGTTGCCAGTCATCCCTGAAATAACAGGAAGAGAGAGAGAAAGAGAGAATTAGGGAGAGGAAAATGGGCAAAAAGAGCAGAGAAAAAAAGAGGCATCTCCACAGAGGTTGAGGTACTTCACTTGGTGGTTAGCTGGGAAGCTGTCGACATAAACAAAGACCTACATTTGCCGTCCAAAATTTGACACCACAAAAGATCTACAACCTACGATCCGTCTGCCTTTTATTACGGACAAAAAAAAATATATACTAACACTGGTTAAAGCAAGGCATTATCCAAACAGTCAGCTGATGTAACTGACAAACAATATTAACGCGACAAGTGTTGACCAAAGCATTGCGCCACAATCAGCTACAGTGTTTACGTGAAACAAAATTCATCTAAACAAACCCATCCAGTCGAGACACTAGACAAAACATGTCTAAGTGGCCTGCCATGAATAATACAGTATCCCTATCATCCACAGCATGGTTATGTAAATCCTCAAGAATGTAATAGCTATCCTCACTCATTTGGACGGATCTCTAGGATACTGTGCGCTGGCATATCGTTTCTTTTTTATCAGAGCTAATTCATAAACACAGCCAAATCTGCACTGGCAGCGTCTGGAGCCTGAAGTTCAGGATGCCTGGATCTATTCTAAAACCTCCACTGACCTCAGCCTGACTTCACTCATCTCCCCCCTACCTTCAGCCTGACAATCACTCCAGGCTGAAGATGAGTCAGGAGGCTGCTGCACAGCCAGCATCTCTAGTCAGGGTTGTTAAAGTTGAACCCAGCTCCACATCAGCAACACTCTGTGCCAGACTAGATATCACATGTTTTCTCTCCCTCCCTCTTAATGATCCCAACAAGTAAAAACTGCTGGAAAATGCTGTGACCTTTGTTGTGCAGGGAACATTTAACATTGTCTTTGATTGCTTAGCACTAAGTGAAAAGCAACATTAAATCAAGTTTCATCTTGAAGAGCGTCTTCCTTCCAAACTGCCGCAGTGCCATGTGGGCTGCATCCATTGAAGTGTTCATTGTGAATTCCAAGCTCCATCACAAAGAGAATAGCGTATGCATCTCGTCTAGGGGAAGAGACAGTTGCTTACCCTGGTTGAGTGTGGAGGTGCTGTTTATGTCTCCTGAGATGAAGGAGGACTCCGACTGCTTCCTCACAGTGTCGTTCCACATCCTCCTGATGCGGCTCTGCAGAGAGCAAAGGCACCACTGATGAGGACTCAACATGGTGCCACTGCTATTCAGTCTTTTCGCCCTAAGGCTTGACTGGCTGTGTGGGCTTTTGATTCTAACCAACACTAGCAAACATAATTCAACTAACCACCTGCTTGATGACCAATAGATTTAGGTACATGTTAGTGCTACAGTAAAACAAAGCCTGAACGAGGTATTGATGCAACCGAGAGCAGAAATGAGAACACTGTTAGAGGATGTTAGAGCGTGAAATCTGAGAACTCGGCTCTGAGTGGTTCTGCTTCCTCACAGTAGGAGGAACAGAAGCTGGGGCCGATTCACAGTGCTCTTAAGATAGAGCTTAAGAAGTTACCTGAGAAGAAATTTTAGGAAGTCCTTAAGTTCTTAAGTCCCCAATATTTTCTTAAGATTAGTCTTATCTCCCGCAAATTCTTTCTTAGGAACTTCTCAATTAGGGCCTACCTAGCAACTGCAATGTAAACAAGCATAAAAGGACCAAAAGATTATTTTCAGTAATTTAAATAACCATGTTTAATGCAGTCTGCCTGCAAACTATAGCAATATAATCTTTGTTGGTTTGAAAATTTAAATCCACTCGCACAACCTTTGAAAATGTTAATGGCATAAACGGTATCAACTAATGCAAACCTTTAATAACTAACCTCTGCAATCTGACAGCTAGCTAGCTAAGCTTAACATTTTATTGTTAAGCTTGTGATGTAAGATACAGTAAGTTAAACTATTAATATTTTGAAAGACCTATTTAACTGTCTAAAATGTACCTTTGAATGAATTTACATGCTTACTTTTTCAATGCAACAATTTTAAGTAAAAGGTTATCTTAACATTAATTTGCTCTCAAGAATCCAATTCATTCGTATGTTCTTCAGAAGCAAAATAAGTTATAAATAAATAAGATAAGAAAATACTTACTATTTTGATAGTTATTTTTGTCTTAATTTTCTTCTTAAGAGTAAAGTTATAAAAAAAAAAAAGCATTTAAGGTTTCCTAGCGCTGTGCATGTACCTGTGTAGCAGAGGAGTAGCGGGCGGTGGATCGGGACGTGGCGGTCTTGGCTGCGCTGTGGGAGCCTTCAGACGGCAGGCCGCCGCAGCACTGGGACTGACGGAAACATTTGCTGTACTCTTTACGGACCTGTGGAGGGGCACAGGATCAGGACAGAGTGAGCGCACACACACACACACACACACACACACAGTGACAGGCTCCTCCCAAGAGAGATGCAAATCCAAAATCTTTATCAAATGCCACCCAGCCGAGAGCGGTTCAAATGCCGTATCTGTGAGCACAGGGATAATGTTAGTTCTACCATGATAAATATTGCACAGAGGCAACATTTTGGACAACACTTTGACTCTCTGGGTTATCTAAAATGTCACTGAAATGCTTCATGTCATATTTAAAATTATTTGTAATGGATATGTTTAAAAAATCCACACCTGCAATAAGAAAAATAGATTTTTTGAAAGCAACAGCATCCTTCACGTTGCACATAATAACTTTCAATCATTAAGGTCGAAAAGCCAACCTTTTTCTGCAGGAGGCAGTGGAAGATGAAGATGAACATCCCTTGCAGAGTGTTGAAGATGGTGAAGAGGTAAGCCATAACAATGGAGGACTCATTGAGGAAGAACAAGCCGAAGGACCATGTCAGCCCCAGGAGACAAAGTAGGGCAAATGCTCCCAGCACCCAAGACCTGCAACAGAGAGGGAACACTGATATCAGCCGGAGAAATAGGGAAACTAACCGGATTTTCAGCTTTGCTTGGTTTGGCGTTTCTCTGCGCCTAGACAGTAGCTTGCTTGAAAAAGAGGCAATATCCTCATTTGCTATTTTGCTTTTGGACATGTTGCATTAACAGCACATACTGTATAAATGCTGATGCAAAGTTTTGGAATGAATGTGCATACGGTATTTGACACTGAGTCAAAAAATATTTCCTTGGTCTTCCTTGGGGTTGGCTAAAGAGACTGCCAACACAGCAGGTTTTCCAAGGCGGTTTCCAGGAAAGCCTAGAGGAAATCAGATAACTTAACAGTGAGTTCCAATGACGACGGCCGGTCGCTATTGATACACAAGAGAGAAGTGAGCCACCCCAAGGGAGATATAGCGAGTCTGGAGGAAAAGAGAAGAGACCAAAGCGAAATGAGAAAACATTATTGCATGTCATTGAGAGAGGATGGACAGAACAGAGGAAAAACGAGCAACAGTCTCGGGGGAGAGCTGAAGCTGATTAGTCTTGCTTTTGTGTTATAGTGTATGTCCATTCTTTGGTGGCATTTATATAAGGAGACTCTGCTTGGTGATTTCCTTAAAATGCAACAGATTATTTCAAGTCTTTTAGAAAGGTTACCACATCTGACACTGCAACTAAATAAATGGTTAATTTGAGGTAGACCCCAATTAATGATACTTAATGAGTTTTGCCTACTTTGGATTATGTGTTTCAGAAAGCCATGCAGGCTTTCTGTATACTTAATAACACTCAGATAATAAACATCAGAGGCCAACTAAATGCCTTTTTTAGTTACAACTAAAGGATGAAACAAATTACAGTGACTGCCTCAAAAATGAACACCCAAATAACATGTGTTGGCCTGCCCCTCAAACATATTTTTGAACATGAATTCAGGCATAGAAATGGCCAAGGATTTAGTCTTTTATCGAGCGGCCCGGCTTGCTGAAAGCAGGGAGATGGGGCCCTTTTCCATTTTCTCCATCTTTAAATCTATGTTTGTGGTTGAGTCTGTCTTCCAGGGAAGCCTGTAAACCATGCCAGCACAGGAGCAAGAGATACAAGAGGTCAGAGATGACGTTATGAAGAAATAAAAGAGGCAATATAACCCTGCGTAGTGCAAATACTGCACTCATAAAATGAACTAAAAAAGCACCACCTAAGGACAGAAATAAAATCTGAAAGGAAAGATATTGGTCTGGTCTAGTTTAAGAAAATAAAATAAAATAAATGTGTAGGTCAAATGCACCTTTGAAATTGCAGAAAGGAGGCAAAAGCAGTAATGGGGCATATTATTTTTCTTTTCACATTTAAGTGACCCCCCCCCCCCCCCCCCAAATCTCAGACCGAGCAACCACAGTCCGGCCACCTAATCTCCTAGAGCGACACCCCTCACCTGATACCCCCCAGCCTGGATGAGTCGGGTTTCATGGAGGTGGAATGCTTCACCATCTTGTACATCGTCACCACCAGGAAGATGACATTGAGCTGTCAAAACAGAGGCGTATCAGGGTTAACAGACTGCACTTAGAAAGGCATCCAATTCCTGATGCTAACACCGATAGTAATGTTTCACATTGACTTACTGTGGCTTTGGAATATTGCTTAATCTATAGTGGGTTTTGGCTCAATAGCGAGCGTCAACACCGGCATACCTTTACCGAGAGGGATATGAAAATTTAATGCCTCAGTGCAGATCACAAAGTACACTGGCTTCCAAGAGAAAAAAAACAATGGGAGGTTAATGCTTTGGTCTACTTCACACAGCTTTGGCCTTCAAGATAAACGGCACTGAAAGTCTCTCCTTCCTCTCGTCTAGCTGACATTATACACAATCCCGAGCCTTGGCCAAACACAGAGTCTAAATCCTCATCAGAGAGGGCAAGAGTATGAGAATGTGTATCTAATGCAGCAAAAACAGATCTCATCTACGTCGGACGGAGCTGCAGAACAACACGGAGAGGAAAGGACAGAACAGAGTACAATATTTTAGAAACAATTTTCTGAGGCCAGGAAAAACATTAAACCGATTCAAGCCATACATCCAGAAAGGTTTCCATTCTTTCAGGATGTTTCTCTCCAAGCGCTGGAGGGCCCATCGCCACCAAGGGAAAGGGAGGGGATATACTTCAATTTGGCTCACTACCATATTAAACCTTTGAAAAGCACTTCAGTAAATATTCAATGAAAAAAAAAAACGATATCCTGATTTTTATGTTATTAAAAGCCTCTACCCTTCATCTGCCCCAAGCATGCTTATTCTGAAACCGTGACCAATCTACATGAAGGAAAATAAATAACAAAAAAAAAATGGTTGGCAAGAACGCAAAGCATACTGATCTAGATATAGTGTTCCCAGATTATCAAATACTTTTCTGACTCAATCAACAGCATGAAAGATCCTCGCTATTATCCCATATGGACACACTCTGAAACATTACAAGATTCACCCAACGGAGAGCATCTTCAAGTGGAAACAAAGAGAGCGAGCGGAAAACGGGAGGGGACAGAAACGAACAACAGCAGGGAAAGACGGAGGAAAAAGGAGTGGCTAAGAAGACGTAAAAGGGGGCTTTTAGATCACAGCTTAGAGTTTTGTCTCCTAGCCACCGGGGCCGATTTACGCCCGCATGAGTCGAGTGGCTGGAGATGCATTTAACACAGCCGCAAGTGATGACACAGATCTGATGAGACAGACAGCCAGCCAGGCAAACAGGCGGGCAGTCAGGCACTCTGCAGAAAACTGAGGAAAACTGCACATGGGCTCCCCCCCCCCCCCCTTGCGTCCGGTCTCCAAGGGGTCCTCCTCTACTGAAACCAGGTCTCGCACTTCTCCGCCAAACACAACGCAAAATCCATCAGTGCCGACGCGGCGCTTCCCGAGGGTTCGTGTGTATGTACAGAGTACGGACAGATTTACATGTATGTTACCATATGTGCCTATAAAGATATGCGGTATGTGTTTGTTCGTGGCTGTGTGTATTCGCGCGGGCGTGCACGTGTGTGTGCGCGTGTTTTGCAAGTGTGAGTGTGAACACCAAGTGCACCACATGAAATATTAAAAGGTGAAGATGGAGATGTCCGTGTGCTGGGATTGGCTGGGGACGTGTCATGATCCTCAGCAGGGCTATGAGCTGTGGTAATGGCTGTCTGGCCCACCCACTCATTACTTCCATGTTCGTCGGTCCCCCGCCACCCCTCCCCTCCTTGTTTTCTCACTGAGCAAATGACCTTCATGCCTGAGACAATTTCTCCTCCTGATTGCAGGAGGGGAGTACACTCTAGATGCACTATATGGACCAAACAGCTTTAAGTTGTTGCCGCTCACCAATTCTGATTTCAGAGGATTTCATGGCTGAATGGACACTGATGTCCTCGTGTCAGCTTTAATGGTACCACTTTCCTTTCATGCAAATTGATCGGAGAAAGCAGAGCTAAGAGGCCTCCAGCCCAGGGAGAAGAAGAAAAAAAAAAATCTATAAACTGTTTTCAAAGCTTCCCTGTGAAAAAAGTCATCGCATACACACACACACACAATTACAGCTTACCATAATTATGAAGGTTACAGGTCCGATGAAGCTCCAGATGAAATGGTTATCAACCCTCAGCCAGCAACTACGGGGCAGAAAATGTGATATTCAGTTCATTAAGTCGTCTCATTGCCAAAACAAAGTTGTATCTCATCGATCAGAGCCCAGCAGAGCTAGATGGATGATAGGCTACAGCAACAGAATAGAGACTCCTCCTGACCACAGGGAAGAAAACCCGACCTTGAGCAAGTTCTGGCCCGGTGCCACGAGAAGCCGGAGTCTAAAAGCAGTGGTTATTGGACTCATGACTTCACAGTCTGCAAATGCCTACAAATGTCTACAAATGAGCGATGTCTGACTCTGTATACCTAAGACTCTCAACAGTAAACAATGTATTGAAGACAGTTCCGAGAATGAATTGTACCTCAGCCTGTGTTTATCACCACGGAACAGAAATGTGGTGAACACTTACGGCTATAAAGTACAGTTTGAAAAAGGCAGTTTACTTAAATCCCATAAATTAGAGGATTCCAGTCTTACAAATCATACAGCTCGCTGCTTGGATGAAGACCAGTGGAGAAGTGCGTAAAGTTTTAGCCGACAAGGGGGGCAATTATCCACATGCAAAGAATAAAAACCCACTAGGCCAGAGCAGCTAGCCAGAGAATTCATTATTGTTGCGGATTTTGCTCACAGCCTCTTCTTTTAGCAGTGACAGGGTGTAAATTTGCCAGGGGGTAGAGGTAGACTTCTCTCTGTGATATTACTATCATTAGCACATACATGCATATCAGTGTGAGGGTGCCTTGATAGGGAGAAGGGAGGACTTAAAACTGCAAAGGGAAGGGGGCCTTTCTAAAGCCACACTTACGCCCGCTGTGTCCCGTAGCTGCGGTAGTCGATGGCCGCTGAGATGCCCACCACCACGGCCGGGAAGAGGTACCCCGAGACGTAGTAGTACTTCCTGCGGGAGAACTCGCTCTCGAACACCTCCACCAGCATGAGGTAGAGCTGCACGCCCTCCAGACACATCCAGGCAAATGCAGCCAGGAAGCAGAAGTGGAGAACCCCGGCGATGATGGAGCACACAATCTGACAGGAGGACACAGGTTGTACACAAAAGGTGAGGATTTTTTATTTTTATTTTTTTCTCACGCCAGATCAGACCGTTCATCAGCAGTATTAAAGGGAAAATATGAAAGCTCGACCCTGTACTAGGGATGGAACGATTATATCAAAATTCAATATATCACAGTACAAAAATGTGAGGCAGAAAAATGAATCGCGATATTAGCTACATTTTATTCTGTTGCAATTTCACAAGCTCTCCATCGAAATTACATTATTTATACTTTGTAATAACATTCTTAAATTGTTGTTTACATTCTACAATTCTAGTAAGCCAGTGACATTACTAGGAAGATTTGTCTCAGAAATCAACAAATCTAAACAGTCAGACTTTGTTGTCATTTAACTTTTATTTATTACATTGTATTATGGTTGTATCGAATTGTGAACCCCATATCGCGTATCAAATCGTATCGTGAGATAAGCGTATCGTCCCATCCCTACTCTGTACAGCATAATATAGATTGTACCTTGGGTTCAGTCATGTTGATGCCCACGAGGAAGACCAGCTCGCCAATGAAGAGGTTGAGGCAGAGGTTTTTGTGGATGGTGTTGCGGTCACTTTGCAGGCCTCTAAAGAAGCAGAAGGTGAAGAGGCTGATGGCCAGACAGACCAGAGACACGGCAATGCCCATCCTGGTGATGACCGTGAGAAGAAGCTCATGGACGCTCCCATCCGCCTGGAGGAGAGAAAGAGATGGCAAAGTCAACTCCAGACTTGTTAAGGAGAAATGCCATTCATAATGGCTGCTGGCATTTAAGTTCATAATGGTTGTTGCTTTAGTTGTTTTAAGTGTCTACATGAATGCTGACCTGCTGAAAACCATAATCTGTAATGTTATTATGAAAATGAGATTTTCCTGGCTACACATTGGCTGTTCTGTCTTTAACCTGATCATAGCTGACAACATCTAGCACTCATGCGCGAACATGTTTAAATCACATTATGTGGCCCGTGTTGCAACATGTAAAGCCATTAGCAAACGGTCACAAAGAGCTGTGGCCATGTGATGTGACAACCACATGTGGCTTCTCTCCACCGAGGGCAGATCACAACGTGTGTGTCAAAAGATATGAAACTGAGCACGTTTCCATATGGGCGCGAGGCACATGTGAAAATAGCAGACTTGACCGTACAAAATCTCACTCAAGGATATGGCGGCCTGGAAGTGAGGCAATCTCCTCTGTGATATTTGTAATTTTATTGAGGGCAGGAGTTGTAGTTGAGGTGATGTGTAGGGGGTTGGTGTGAGGCTAAACCTAGCCTCAGGGCTCTGGTTTCCAGCTGTGGTTAAGGTTGAGGTTAAGACAGATGACAGGGACAGAGTTCATGAGTTGGGACATATTATTAAATGAACCACAAACTTATCCCCCACATTTATTACTGGGTAGATGCTTGCTGCACATGATATTTATCATGTAATTGGATTGTAATTGCATTTCGCTAGCAAATGGATCCTACACCACTTCAAGTGGAGTGGAAATGCAAATTAGAGCTGAGGATATACTATTTCCCATGATTCCCAGGGACATATGTCTACATGGAAAACTATTAGTCACGGACCATAGGTAAAATATAATTTATTTCTTATAATGGTATAGCACTTACTATCTTTGCCCACAATCTCTCTCAAAGTGACAGCCCGCCTCCATTTCTCTACCTCATACAATACCTCACCGCTCTTCTCAACTAATCCTCTCCTGCCCCACCCCGACCTTCTCCTCCAAAAATAATCTAATCATCTTCTGCAGAATGCCATTCTTGTTCTTGCCGTGTTTACATAAATGCATCAGTGAGAGGGAAGAACAAGTACCTGAGACAGAAAAAGGCAGTCCAACCGCAGTAAGGGCCACTTACCACATTTCCCCGATGAGCCATGAGGATGGCAAAGTTGGTCAAGTGACTGCAGGAGCAAGTGGTGTGGCTCTTGTTGGTTTCCAGCAGTTTACAGCCTTGAGTGGACCAGTATCCCATCATGCTCCTCTCTGAGTAATTCCAGAAGGAACAGTTGGGGTTGTAGTAGTGCTCCTTCTACAAAACACAAACACAGAGGCCAGTGGTTAAACATAAATTAAAGCAATATGCATGATTGCACACAAACTGCACAACACTCCTTGTTCTTGTATTTTATATTATTACGTTCTTAACCTTTAGCAGTACATAAGATGGTAAGAGGGGTTACTGTGGCAATTTCCAAGCACTACACAGAGGTGAACTTGACTTGCTTATCTCATTGCACTATCCAAATCTTTGATTAGTACTAATTGCTTTCCATGACACTAGAAGCACTCTAGCAGCTTGTTATGTTCCTACAACAATGGCAAATATTTTATATCAAAGCACTGGCATTCCCCTTCACAAGACACAAGACAGAGCTGCCTTTTCAATTCTTTAACAGTCCGGCTCTACAGTGTTGATCTGAGGCTTACATCCAGGTGCTCCAGGGTGAAGATCACAGGGTCGGCCACAAACACGCGACTGGACTCCTTGGTGATGGAGGCAGACAGGATGTGGGAGTTGACGGTCAGGGAGAGGTTGCGTCTGCTTGGGTCTCCCACACCTCTCAGTGTAGCATTCTCTGTGCTGAGGAACTGGCCCAGGTGCTTGTAGAGCACAAACACCAGCTTGGCCACTCCTGCAAGCAGCAAAAACAAAATAATCAGACATATGAAGGAAGATTATATACAAATTAGTATGTACCAATTATCCATATATTATACAGTACATATATGCACTGTATAATATATGCAGGTACAGTACCTACATATATTATAGTACTAATATATGTAGGTACTGTATGAATGTATTATCGTTATGTATTATTTATTTCAAATATGTTCCCCACGAATGATGGGCAATCATCATCATGGAAGTTTCATCAATATTGGTCCGGTGGTGTAGAAGTGATGACCTTTCAAAGTTTGAAATTTTGACCTTTAATTATAGCGCCTCCATTATGCCAATCATTGTATATTTTCAAATGCCAGAACGCAGTGATAAGATGCTTCATCAATCCAAGTTTCGGCAAAATTAGACCAGTGGTGTCTGGGATATTACATTTGAGTTCAAGATTTTGACCTTTAAATACAGCGCCCCCATTAGGCCAATCAGTGTATTTTTTTAAACAATGGGACACAGTGCAAAGATGCAACATCCCTCAAAGTTTCAGCAAATGATTTTACATACTGTCAATAACCCCAATGACTCACAAAATCAAAGAAAACCCAGAACAAATGACTCATAGTGCTCATAGTTAAATGTTTTGGTGCAGTTGTTTTGTTCTCACCATTCTTACTGTTGACTTTGACTGTGTTGGAGGAAAGCTGAATGGATGCTCCACCCTTGCTTGTCTGGGGAAACCTGAAGTCTTGCACCTGACCATCAGTGCTCAACACATACACATCGAGCACTGACAGAGGTGGGAGGAGAGGGAAAAAAAAGAGAGAGAGAGAGAGAGAGAGCGAGAGAGAGAGAGAGAGAGAGAGAGAGAGAGAGAGAGAGAGACGCATTACTCATAGGTCACACTTCAAAAGCAATACAGGGTGTTTAATAGAGCTCCAACATTAAGGCTGAGCAGAGTGACCTGAGATCCAGAATAAAGACTTGAGGTCCAGTGTTCCAGTGACGGAAACCAAACCTAATGCCAATACCCCACAGAGTCTCGTTTACTTATAAAAAAGGCCACTCAGCTCTCGGTTGCCTGCATTGTGAGCGTCTCCACAGGAAGAGAAAAAGAAAAACACGAAGCAGGGCGGCGATAGAGGAAGAGTGAATGCAGGCACACAACCTGCTGCAGCATGAATGTCAAATATTCATAGGATCAAAATATCATTGGGCTTTTACTTTTTCTTTCCCCTGTGGGTTCAGATAACTCTGGGCTCGACGAGCAAATCTCTGAAAAGCCTCCAAATTCCTGCAGCCCCTCTCTCCGGTATGCCAGCTGCCGGGTGGTGCTCCCTTTGATGTGTGAAATTACTGAGGGGTCAGGAGGACACACGTATCAGCACACTCCCCCCCGTCAGAAACGGCCTCACTTCCTCAGATAGATGGCTTCTGACAGACGGAGATGAGGAATTGTTCTCCGACTGCTCTCCCCTTCTGTCTGGTTTTAAACCCCCCTTCCCTCTCCGCTCTCCCCTCCCTTTCCCCTCCTCCTGCCCTTGATGCTCGCCTGGAGGTGCCATTTGGGCTTCGGCAAACTATGTTAATTAGGAGCAAGGATCATTTTCACTCTTTTTTTTCCCAAGTCATCAAGCGAGCTCAGGGCAGATTTCATCTCTGAGATTTAAGTTGCCTAGTTCTTCATATAGCAACTAAAAGGCAACCAGGGCCGGCTTTATTTCTGTGTCACCGCTGGCATATAATCTCTATAGTGCAGAAAAGTGAGAGCTTGACAACCTCATAAAAACTGCCTGCATGCAGTGATTAACTAGCCTATATACAGCATATTACATGACGTATTAATCAGTGCTTTGGTAGAGACAGTGCAGCCGGGCCTTATCAGCTTAGCTAACTATCATTTAATGGGAAAGGCTCGGAGAGAACAGATACAGTGCTGCGTGAATGGAACAATACTATTCAATTGGTTTCTTTGTTTTCCCCCCAGAGGTCTGGACAGTTCATCTTGCGGCATACATTGAATCAGGCTAATTTACTATGCAAGAAATAGATTAGAAATCAATGAAGTATAAGACAAAAAGGGTGAGCGGGAGACCATAACCATAGCAACAAAGAGCCATGTGTAGAAATATGACAGTTCACTGCACAAAGCTGACCTAAATGAATGAGATCACGTTGCTAATAAACCGTCTGTGAGGAACGTATTAGCTTGGTTGTGTTGAGCCGACCCTGAATCTCCTACAGTGACCTCAACAAAATTCGTCCCTTTTTAAAACCACTTTACCTTTGTCTTGAGGAATAGCTGTCCAGGATCTTTATCTGTGTGTAGAATGAATAAGCCCAACAAACATCACCTTGAGGGCTTTCACAGAGGGCTTAAATTGAATGGTTACTTCCTCTAACGTAACCAACCGTAGTAAAAACAGCCAATATTACTACTCAGTTTGAAGCAATTTCACCGAGACGCAGGAGATAGTGGAAAAGGAAAACAACCACTGATAGCGCAGATTGCGACCGGCACACGTGTCCATCTTGTGTCTCTGTTTTACTGTTGATTGGAGGAGAAACTTACTGATATTCTCCGCAGGCACTTTAACTATAGCTGGCTCGATCAAGTTGTCTGCAAGGACAAACGCCCCTTCCTCCAGGGTATCCAGTAACATGGTGGCGGCATGCGTTTGTTCTGTGGAATTCATGTCTTCCCAGGATTTCAGGGCTTCCGGCCTCAGGAGGTTGTCAACGGTGTCCACAATTGCCTGTATCCATGGAGACAAGTGAAATGTCAGCTTATTGTTTTCTCCCATCATAACTTCAGTTTAATCACACAGAGGAGCAATGGGCAGCAAATAATATAAAGGGCATGCATGGCCAACGGTAACAGCAACAACAACTAAAACAGAAATATCAAGGTCACTCAAATTGAGTACATGAGGTTGCAAGACAGTCAAACTAAAAAGACTAACTAAAATAATAATAATAAAAAATGCAATATGTATTATTTAATATTCTGTTTGCTGAACATAGGCCATATCTGAGGAAGCTTTCTTTGGTCTTCGCAGTTTGGACTCATTTCTTTTTTGAATAATAAAGCAACAATGCTTGAGGGAAAACAGAAACACAAACCAAATGTTTCTTTTTTCTTTTTTTGCTGAATGGAGCCGTCTCCTACAATGCTGTATTCTGAGTTCCTGTTCTTCAGCAACTATTTTCCAAAGAACAATTATCATCACTCACAATAGTCTTTCCATTTCCATAACAGGATCTGCCTGTAATGGCCTTGAAACATACTTTTCTCCTGAAGAAAAAGGCAGTTTCATGGAATCCATGTCTGAGTGGCAGTCTGAGTCAAGATGGGGATAATTCTGCTTGTTTTCAATGGCGATCCTTTCATTTCCTGGTTTCTGATAAGCAGTAAGTAAGCAAAACATTCCAGTACAAAACCCACACAAGAAAAGTATCATATGTTGATAAAACAAGAGTTTCCTTTGACCCTGCAAGGCTGAGTTCATGACTTCTGCCTGGCTCAGCACGCTCACATCTTCCAATACTACGGATAAAGACAGACAGTTATAAAATGATAACTAATCTAGAGCAGCCCATGGCGTGATAAATCAGAGTGACAATTTAACCATAGGTGCCATTAACCACAGCAAGGCCCTCCACAATAACGGTAATTAACCACAACAAGCCCTTGCTCACTGTACCAATTAGCCACAGCTGTGATTATCCAAAACACTAATTGACCATAGGCAGGATTATCCATTTGCCTGGAATAACAAGAATGGGGATCAACCAAAGTCTGCACCAATCTATGATTAACCACAGCATTTAACCACTGAGCTCACATTAACTACAGTGGCAATGGCTGTATCCAGACACAAGCCTTTCAGTGTGTCTTTATGTCTCAGGTCGGAGCACGGAAATCAATCTCTGTGGCCCTGACCTTGCGAGCAAGAGGAAGCTTGCGAGCTGTGACTATGATGGGAGTAAGTGTGTGTGGGGGAGAGAGCCTGAGCCAGAGTAGTGGTGATTACAGGGCCGGAGCCATTACACCCAGACAGACACTAAATGGTCTTCCCCCCTGGTGAGCCATCCTCGCAGGGCCCATGGAATCCAAAAGGAAAAAAAAAGAGAGTCCCCTGTCTCTAATTTGTGTAGCAGAGAAAGAACCTGTGTTCTGATTGAATCCTCTTTAATTCTCGCCTGGGTGGAGGTCACGCCACTCTACAAATCACAGGGGTGTTACCAGGAGAGCCCCCATGGCTCGCTAGCTGGAGAAATGTATGGTGTGGTGAGAGCTGCGGTGAGAGCTCAGCGAGCAAGCCGGCGAACCCTTGGGTGGCGCTGACTTCAAGAGCAACAGCAGATGATGAATGGTGATGCAAAAGAGAAGACAGTTCTACATCAACTGAGGAAACTGTATCCCCCATTTCTCACAGGAAAATAAGACCTCAGTAAAAACAGCCCCAACTTATGGTGAACACCCGCGAGCCGACAAGAAATACAAAATGTGAACATTTGTTTTATGCCATGCGAGGCGTCGCTTCTTGTGTGTTTACGCCATGGCCGTGTCTTTCAGCAGAAGCAGCTCGTAGAAATAAACCATGCCACAGAAGAGGAAAGCAAAAATGACTGAGGGAGATGCTGAAAAATCAGATTGCAACACAAACACATAAATGGGTTTAGAAATTAATCCCACAGATAAAAAAGAACTGCAATGGGAGAGAAGATAATTTTTTGCTAAGGGGACAAGGGATACTGGAAATTGTACAATGTAAGCAAGTGAAAATTGAGCACACTGCCACTTTGATCACACTTCTGGCTGACAGGGAGGTGCAATTACGACCGTGGGAAGGCAATTACTCACACAACGCACAAAGAGCCGACAAGAGAGGGAGGGAGAGAAAGAGTGGGGGAGGAAGAGAGGAGGAGAGAGAAAAGGAGAGAAAAAGGTATCTGACAGAAAAAAGATGTATAAGTGATATGAGCGAGAAAAGGAATAGGATAGGTGCAAAGGCAGAGTGATATTGGCAATGACTTCCAAGGATGGACAGATTGACAGGCTAACAGATATACAGACAGTGAGTCGGATGAGGAAGCAGCAGCCATACTGACACTTATACAAGCAGGCCACCGCGGACAAAACAACACAATCAAGGACATACAGACGGACAGTGCTGCATGCTGCCGGTCAAGCAGTAGGGATCAGGGAAAAGCAACTTTGAAATCCCAGTAGTATACCTTCATATATGCCCTGCATGTCTTCTCTCTTTTTTGAAGCTTTCCCACACAAAGAGAGGATCAAGAACAACAGACAGACATTAGGTAGCAAAGAGGTTGCAAGAAAAGAGGTTACAGCTCAAAAACAGGGACCATTAATTCATGCCACTTACCATAAATTACAGGAATTAATAAAAGAAGGAAAAAGCTCAGGTCGATGAAATATAACCCTAAAATAATGCGACAGCTCCAAATGCTTTGGGGGAATGGTATTTGAATTCCTAATATGAATACGGATTACATAATAGTGGGGGGTAGAAATGAGAAATGCACAGCACTGTGGAGGAAAAACGCTGAGACTAGACTCTGATGCTCTCCATTAGTGATGTTTTAAAATACATTGAGCCAATAAACAATGCAGGATGGAGTCATTTGTACTTCATGGCATGGAGATTGTAATATTGTGCCAGCTCTTTTAAGTCCTTTGTTGGTCTCTTGGTACAAATTTAGTTGCATTCCCCTCCTATGTTAGTCAAAACTGGAGAAAATCACAGAGAATACAGCAGCACTCACACATAATTAGAAAACACAGAGGTAAAATGTTATTCTTTTCTAAATGACAACCTAATGGTTTCAGCACACTGTGTGTAACTCACACAGGGAGCCAATCTATTTTCTCTGGACCAAGACAAATCAACCACGAAAAGACTTCTCCCATGGATTGTAGGCTGCCATTACTTCCTTGTTTACTGCTGGGTAAAAGTTGCCTACAACTTTTGGCAATGTTGCTTGTCAGCAGTCAATCACGTGCTAGTGTTGCTATGTCCCTCCAATCACTGCAACACTGTTGGCAGTGCAGTGAGCAACCTGTTAGCTCTTACCTGCAAATAAACAATAGCATGACAATGTAGCTGCTGGCAGTCTGCACATAAGGATACAAATGACGGGTGTCATTTTAGTGCAAATCACCTTGTTTACAGAGAAACTGTTGTCGGAAAAGTCTGAATAACAATGTAATTTCTCAAACTGTCACTCATCTCTCCGTGGGACTGTCAACAGGTGAGCGATGTAGGTATGTCTCGGCCTACTCTTTTCTCTCAGAGTGCTGGTAGGAGCTCCAGGGGAGGGCAGTACCATACTTGTCAGTACTGAAGAGTTATTCTTTGTGTTGGTGGGGGGCTCATGGCCATTAGCTCCTTTAAGCTGGAACTGCCAGGTGAGGCTGCGTTTCCAAAGCCAGTAATTACCAGGGAGCTGGAGAGGAATGAGCTTCCCCTCTGGGCAAGGCCTGCCTCCCTAGCCCCCTCACCTGAGTCTGTGTGTGAGTGTGTGTTACCATGCATGTAAGTGTGTGCGCGGGTTTGTGTTTGTGCGTGGCAGTAGGGGTCCTTCTAATGAATGTCCTGAGCTGAGTTGAGCCAGAGTTGGAGCAAAGGGGGGGACAAAGTTTAACGAGAGGCCACAATGGGGCAGGCAGGGTTTCCACAGTACCTTGTTGAAGCTGCGTCCAGCTGAGTCCTTCTCGCTGGGCCTGAGCTCCTGCAGCTGAGCGTCCAGGATGTCGACGAGCTGCTCCATCAGACGCACCGAGGAGCTGACGTCACCGGCAAACACCGGGCCCTGCGTGTGGCGCGCCAGCTCGTTGGCTAAATTAGCGGCGTTTTCACCACTCCGGATCTAAAGAAGCAACAACAAGCAAAGCGGGGGCGGGTCAATGAGACAGGCCTTAGATGATGGTTCTGCAATGTGAAGCTGATATAATGTATCTTGTATACCTCTCAGAGTTAGAATCAATAATAACAGTGCTCGTTCACCAGGAACAATTCATTGTGGGCGGAATGAATGTAAACACAGGCATTGAATGTGTAGTCGGGAAGACAATACTTTAAGTGTGACACACAACCTTAGTGTGAGAAAACCACAAGTAGTCTGCAATAAGCTTGTGCAGTAGATAAGAACAGATTTAAAGAAAAGAAAGAAAAATTCCACCTTCACCGTTATATATGATCAATCTGTGATGTTCAATGCATTGCAGGAGTTATGTTTTTGGCATACCCACTTTCCCCCAACCTGCCGTTTGTGATTTCCTACATTTCCCAGAGTGCCTTTTGACAACCCCCTTGTGGCATTCAGTACATGTAGCTGGAGAGAGCAATAGCGATAGCATAGTAAGAGCAAGAGAGCGTGTTTTTCCAGTTGAGAAAAAAGCAAGAGTGCCCCTTACTCAAAATGCAACTTGTGACTGTATTGTATTCTGGTCTATTGAGGCTACTGTCAGTGTAGAAATTGGTACCCCTTCTTCTTCTATGATGGATTTCTCCCTGTATGATTGTTGAAAATGGCATGTCTAGACAGAAGCCCTTGCTCACGGGCTGACACAAAAACCTGACGTTTACCATTGATCTTTTAGATAGCTGCAAATCTTTCTGCTATTAAAGTTCATTGTAGCTGTGCTGCAAATTTCTCAATGTGATGTTACATCGTCTACCTTTGGCCAGTTATCTGCGGGAATAATAACAATACAAACAACAAAATGGGCCCAGAAATACCTACACTGTGAAACACAGTTTTTTTTTAAACAGTGTTTAAGTGTTTTAGTGTGGATTTTTCCTTTAAGGGCCAAGTTGTTCCTCAGAGACACATAGGAAAGAGAGCAGAGTTTTTTGTTCATTCCCCACTGTATTTTACAATTATCACATTTCCAGGTTACCTTTTGTGCGACTTGAGTCACCCAGTGGGAGGTGCAGTTGCTGAGGTCCGGTCCTTTGGAGCACCAGGTCCCTGCCATGGTGCAGAGGAAGGAGGCAATGCCTGCAGTACCACAGAACAAACACACCAGTTGGAGGGAAGCCAAAACCTTTCTCAGATACTGTTTCTCCTGCTGATCCTCCATTCAGCCAGACTCTCTAGTGCGGGAAACTAACTGGTCAGCAGGAAAAACCATTTCAAAACAATTTCAAAGCCTGTCAGCTTTGCATAGTCTAAAGGAACAAGGGAAATTTAATGGAAGAGAGGATAGCAAAAGACTTTCAGGTTCTTACATATATAATAGCTTAGTCCTAATTGGCAAGCAATACACTAGATCCTAGTTTGTTATTGTCGGTAAATAGACACATTTCAGAATTGTAAACAATTTATATGCTTCCATATTTTGCATGTCTAAATTAAATACAAGATTATATCTAATGACTGCCGCTTCACTGACAAGAGCAACAGCGTATGTAATCCAAGACTCATCACCATTTCACCCCCACAGTCAAAACGTTGTCTCTTTCTTGCTTTTATCCCCCAATAGCCATGCTTTATATTATGACAGTTCTGTCAGTATCTGTGATGGGGTTTTCAGAGGTAACTTGTGTAAAATTTTTTATTTTTCTGGAGAGCTGATGTCATTGTCAAATGAATTGGCATAATAACCATGAGCAGCATGTTCCATAGTCCCTGTGAGCGGCTTTCTATTGTCATGTATCACGATTCCCCTTCACTGCTGCTTTTGATGCCTAACTTACTACATTACCGGAAGGGATTTTATGGGAAATCGAGCCCCAAATGCCCAAATTGTACCAAATTAAATTGCAAAGCACATCACTGGTTCTTCTCAGTAGCTGTGAGGACTAACCATGGTTTATTGTTAGCATTTGAATGCACTGTCACAACCAATTTCCCAGCAATATATAAATAGGAAAATCCTACATGCATCTTTGAATAATGCAAATTTAAAGAACAGGTTTACATTGTGGCATAATGGTTATCAAAGCTCGTCAGACACTAACATGTTCGCACACACACGCCCACATACACACACCGCACACACTCTACACCCCCATAATGGTAGGCCTACCTTTGGTTCCTTTGGGGCAGGGCCGGTCCACAGTGATTCCAGTGTGGGTCTGGGGCCAGTCGATGGCTCTCCTCCTGGTTTCCTCACAGAAGCGCCTGGGTGTGGGAGGCAGCTCCGGGACGGTGGGTTCTGCTGTACCTGAGCCGCGGGAGTCCTCGAACGGGTCTCTCCCATCCCTGGGGTCTGCTGCCGCTGCAGTCGTGTTCACCTGTCCCTTCCCTGTAGCCGCAGCAGTAGTGGTGATCATTGTGGTGGTGTCAGGAATGGATGGCGAGACGGAGAAATCTTCGATAGTTGGCACTAGAGCAAGAGAAGAGTGAAGCTGTTAGAGCTCGAGTCAATAACTGTCCTTGCCTTGAACTCCCATCACTCCCGTCGGTGGGGAAACGTTAACTGTTTTGAGTCCCACGGTTTGTAGGTATTGCTTGGAGTTACTGCTGCTCATAATTCTCGGAAATAAAAGGCTTCGTGCAGCATTCAGCCGTAACTCCACCTCTGTTCTGCTCCTTCACTGCACAGAATCAAGGCAAACCTGCAAATGCCACACTATCTCTGCTATTTTTAGTTTACTTAAGCCCACAAATAAGGAAAGGACTGGTGGTGGAGCATCATTCTGCATGGGAGTGATTTCTTCTCAAGAGAGCTGGAACCTTGGGTTGATTAAATGTCAGCAGGGAAGACAAAGCCTGCCTGCATTTTACTTTTTTCTGCCTAGTTCATCTCTCTCACTTTGATAAAGCTGGGGTGAGGAAGGAGAATTGCACTGCTCCAGGCAAAAGCCATACATCAGCAATAATGCGATTCCACTGTATTCAATCCACGCCTACCCTGCAGAGCAAATCTATGTGTGAGTGTGCCCATGCACATGTGCATGAGTGTATGTGTATGCTCTACTGCACAGGTGTGCTCCTAAATGTGTGCTTAAAATCACTGTGTATACAGATGGATATCTGCTGGAGAGAGCCTGGAGATAACTAGGAAATGAGAGAGCAGAAATAGGAAATCTATAAATATAAATTTAATACAGTATGAATAGCCAATATAAATAAAAAGAAAGCACAAGAAATGCTTGTGTGCGTGTGTGTGCGTGTGTACATGGATACACGTCTCCACATGTCTCCTGCATGAATGATCATACATTTTACCCACGGCCAGCTGATTGTTTGTGGAGATAAAAGCAGCTTCCCACAATAAGGTCTGCCTTTGTGAAAGGCTCTGCTGTGTTGTCTTCAGGGGCTCCGGGTGCATCTGGGAAAATGCAATATCATGCTATCTGACACCCCATCATCAGACACATATCTCCATTTCCTGAGAGTGAATGGTGACAAAGCCCACATTTTACCTCTGGAGCTAATCAGCCAATCAGGGGAATCTGTGCTTTTCCATTCCAGTGAAATATCTGAGTTTATTACAAAGCCGATCTCAGGGGATGTGGTCAGGAGCCCACAGCAGGAAGGGGACAATATTCTTGTGATGCTCGCTAATAAAAAAAAAAAGCCTGAATAACCCTGCAGAGTGGCTGCATTGTGACATTTCACTCCCTGCCCTTTTCCCCTGGAAGGAGCCCTGGCTAATTACCTCACGCTCATTCAGTCATTGTATGTCTGTCACCCACTCACTCGTTCACATGTTTCTGGCCAGTGTGGCTGCAAAACTGACAGCTGACATGTTCGGTTATTGTCATGAACAGATGATATGGAGAGGTCAGGGCCAACAGCTATCAAGGTTCTCAGAATTACTCCTAGGAATTGAGGTAAAAGTATGAGTGTACGTGACAAATAGTCAAGGATCAGAGAAGATAATAGTAGTACTATAAAGTACATTATTACAGAATACATACAGTATATGTATGAAATCCAACAAACACTTAACAGGCTATGATATAACACAACAGTATAACAATCTAACATTTAAAGGGAAAAAAGAAAAAAAGAAAAGCAATACATAACAAATAAGAAGTTATGTATTGCTTGTGAAGAAATTTTGTTGACCTAAGTGAGATGATTCATAGGCTGACTCACCTGATTCAATATGCGCCTATAATGCAATAAAATTCAACTGCAATCTAAAAGGACGCATGTAATTGTGTTTCAGAATATTAAACCTCTCCACACCTGAGCAAACATCTGCTTTTCCATAGGCAAATATAGACCTTAATATGCCTCTGCCTGTAACTGCATGCTTGCATCGCCTAATTAACTCGCTCTTGAGACCATATTGCTCCTAGTCAAGGATCCAAAGCCCTACTTTCCAGATCTCAGCACACAATATCACACAATTTCTTTTTTGTTTTTTTAAAGATTTATTTTAGGCATTTTATGCTTTATTTGACAGAGACAGTGTGAGAGAGATATGGTATGGTATGGGAGAGAGAGAGGGGACGACATGCAGCAAATGACCGCGGGCTGGATTCAAACCCGGGTCGCTGCGGGAAGGACTGAGCCTTATATGGTACGTGCTCTACCCAATCACACAATTTCAATACGCACAGTCTTTATATTTGTTACAGGTGGTTCTTTGTCATCCTAGGCAGTGCAAATGGTATTTCTAAAACCATACGTTACCATTAGTAACTGAATGAATTCAGAGATACTGAGGATGTGAGAATATGGGCTACCGAATAAAGAAAAATGAAAAATACATACTGAATTGTCTGCATCAACTGTGATCACTTCATCTAAATCTTTCAAAACCACAAGGCCATGCATAATTCGTAGTATTCTCAAATTTATAGCCTCTGCACACATTTTTACATTTTTAAATGATTATCCGTCCTAAACTGGCATTTTTTGGCAACTTGAATTTCCTCTCAAGCTCTCCAAACATCCTGCAGAGATATGAGCATGTTAGGAACATTGAGAACGCTTATTATTTTCTCCTGTATAAAAGTAGCACCAAATTTGTATTGTTTTCATAATTACAAACATTTATGACTGATTTCATGCTATGAAGCACTTGCTCTTTCTCTCTCACTTTCCCTCTCTCCAGCAAAATCACAAAATCTCACCGCTTTAAGAGAGGCATTCATATGTGAAGTTGACGTTTTTAATTTAAAGAGAAGCATATGTTTTTGGATGTTTGTAGTCAAACGCCTTTGGATTTTATATGAGGGTGTGATTGCAACAACATCAACGACAACAAATATATAACCAAATCATTGCAGCAGAAAGTAAACTACTTTTCAGATGCCTGTGTTGTTGTATGCTTTTTGATGTCTCTGCACCATGCGCGCTCCAATTTTCTTTTGATTGCAATGAGCAATTTCCCCACCAGTAAGAGCCCTGTGTCCTCTGATAGCACTCAGCCAAGAGAGGGCTGTCCCAATTAGCTACTATTTCTCTCAAGAGGCAGTCAAGTCACTCTTGATGGCCAATCTGATAGGCAGGGCATATTGTTGCCATATGTTGAATAATGCCCGTTGTAAATAATATTACAGAGTTTGAGATTGAACACTTGAAAAATGGACGACAGCAGCAGGCTCTGAACAGAATGGAGTAAATTAAAATAGTGCTGAAAGGAAAGAAAACCATTATGCAAGATCATCAATCAAGGCATCAGAGCTAAAGTAGAATTACTTTTATGATTTTATAACAGCACCCCAGAGCCATTTATCAGCTTGGAAAATGAAAAAATAATTAAATAAAACCATAATCAGACAATCAGGGGTCTAGAAATTCAGTTTGTCTTTGCCTTTACTGCTTAGACCAATACAAAAAGGTTTTTATCTCTAATTATACACAATCAAAAGAGCCCAAACTATCTACAGTACCTGTCCATATTAGGCTCCAGGATAAATGGATAATAAGCTGCCTAATACCTGCTATTAGGAAGAGCAATGACAACTCACAGCCAAATCAAGCTGTTTTAATTGGTTTAAATTCTGAGGATGAATCTCTTACAAGGCTAATCTTCCAAGTACAATAACAAAAAACAAAACAAAACATACTGTAGAAATAAAATCTCAAATACAGGATTTCAGTTAAAATCATCCCTACATCTGCAGGAATCCATTTCCAAACCATATGAAATTATGAACAAACTTCTAAATGCCAATCCAGTTGAAATGTAAAAACATGGGATGGCTGTGATATTATTTTTATTCTCATACCAGTTGTCTCACTGTGAGCATGGCCAAACGCAAGGACAAAATAAGAGAGAACCAGCCAGCACTTAACCAAACTAATGGGCACATCGCCATACTACCAGTAAAAAAATGAACAAGGGGTAGTGTGACTTTCTCTCGCTGTGTGTGTGTGCGTGTGTATGTGTGTGTGTGTGTGTTTTAATATATTGATGTGTCTTTGTTCGTTTGTTTTCTCGAGCATTTCAGCTCAACTCAATAAGACAGTCTCAGTGGATAAGAACTGCGTAAGAGCTACAGTTAGTCTTTTTGCCTCTTTTGAAGAGCCAGTGCTGCTAACTAATGATAGAGAAACAACAAATCCCACAAGATATGCATTTTTACATTAGGCTGTTTATATGCGCTCATGCTGCTATATTCAAGCCTGTATGACGTGAGCATCAGTCCTGCGTAATGTAATGGGCCTGAACCATCTGGTCACATAGCTTGGCATGGAAGGTAAGGGACAAAAAAACAGCCAATTCATGTGCGGTTTGTCATCCACCACTCATGAATATATCATTATTTTTGCCATTGACAAAACTAAAGCCAGTTGCTGCGGGGCTGATTGAATTATTGACACTCGTTCTTTAAAGAGCAGTAGACAGAAAAAGCTCTGCCGGACATATCCTGTATCTATGTGCGGTAATTTATGGGGGCTGAAACTGAAGCCTGTAAGGCAGCAGACTTGCGGTCACAAGTACACACTCTGAGTGAGAGGGAGGTGGCAAAACGGCACCCAAGACACACAAAAGCACACAGACAGACAGAAATAAATACAGCCACACAGACACACACACAGACATACACACACACGCGCGCACTGTAAAAACAATAGTGTTCTCTTTTCATCCTCACTCTATCTAAAAACTCTCTTTCTTCCGCGCCTATAATGTCCACTTGAACAAGTCCCATATTCCTTCAGTCGTGAAGCCAGCGTTGAGCCATGGCAACAAGCAGAACAATTAGAGCTGTTCCAAAATCTCCTGGCTCCTTTACTTTAGCCTCCCTCTATTTCTGTTGCTTAACATCATGCTTCAGAGGGTGGAACACAGGCTTAGTGCATGATCCATCTATAAATGTCCTCTGTTTTGAAGGCTCACCTGGAGGTGGTGTTCACTGATAAAAGTAAACCTATGTGCACCAATGTGCGCAGCTGGTTTTCGCCACAAAATGACCGAGCAAAAGCATATAGGCTTTGTGATGGCAGATATGTTAGGCACACAGGTATTTAGTGTATGAAAGTCTGGCTAGCTTGACATTTCAATTCTATGCAGAGCCCACTCCTGTTCACTGTTACCAGATTACTCCAAGTGGCTAAGCCTTTCGGACAAAGCCATTAATTTTATGCTTCTCGTCTTTAGGCCTCAGATCAATGCTACCTCAAAGACAAATTAATTTTCTCCTTTCTCTCCTTGTTAGTTTGAAATGCTCTTGGCAATTACTGGCTGTTCTGATTGGCTTTTTGAATTCATTGGACTGGAATCAGTTGATGTCTTTGCACATCACAGAAAATACATCACTAGTGTCCCTGTAAGTTTTGTAATGGCGAGCACTTAGGTGTGCGTTTTATTGGCATGCACCTCTTTTAGTGAGGCTTCTAAGGAGGTGGACCGGCTAAGTATTGATCATTGGTGTTTTGTGCTCACAAAGCATTAGCGGGGCACAGACATTTTGTTGAATTGTGTGTAAATTGGTTGGGACAATAACAGGAACAATCAATAGGGGGAATAATCTTAGTGAATCCCTTCAACCAGGATCAGGATTCGGAGACCTGAAGTTTTATAAACACTTCACACAAGATAAAGGGAACTCAGACAACTTGCTAAGGTCAATTATTTTCTGCTTTGATCACTTTGCTAAAACATCTTAAATATAGACCCTAATCCGGTTGGCACTTCCATGCCTCTCTAGGATGAGCATTACAGTCAAGGTTGATGCTTTTGACAGAAGAGGAGACTCACTCTCATTGTACTACGTGCGTTCTGCAAAGGAGAGAAATACACTGGTTTGGTGTTTGAGGTAACTTCAGTTTGTGGTCGATGAATCTTAATGGGCACAATTAATTTCCTCTATGCCTCAAGTGCCCCTGTTTCAGTGAGAGAGACATTATTTCAGCACCATTAGATTACCCTGCAGAATTGGTTGTTTAATTCAACGCTATATCGCGGGCAGCAATAAATCCAAATAGCTACATAGTAAAGAAGTTAAAGGTGTAGATCTGGAAAACCTAATAAACATGAACCAATTATTTTCATGTGCCATTCACAAAACCCAGAGTACTGCTGCTGGCCTCGGCATCTCGGCTGCTTTCTCTCCCTCTTTAAGCCGGCAACATTTCAAAATGTTCTCATAAAATACACTTAATGATCCACAGTGGCAAGTACGCATTCTTGATTGGATCCCAATGGCAGAACAGTGGTGGAAACGGGTGCTAAAAATAATGGGTGAAATCAACAACTATGTGCTGTTGGTTTCCTTGATTACATACACTGTTCCTGCTGCAAGTGGCATTAGAGACTATGTGGCATTTGTGTTTACCGAGGCATTACAGTAGCTGAGAGAGCACATTAAACCCTTCATTGGAAATGCACTGTGATGGCCACTTTTCTCCTTTCCGTGAGGCTCTTTTGAGACAAGGAGGGTAATTATGATAATTCAGTTGTTAATTACATTTACATACATCAGAACATGAACAGTAGAGCAGGCAGTTTGCATGCATGGAGAACTCATTAAAGTTTGAGCATTTCATATCTCCTCTAACATAGTCTTAATTGAGGATCTGGTTGTTCTGCAAAACAGACGCAAACTCGGAGCCCCCCGGGTGTCAAGATATCATGCCGGAGAGATTCCAGGGAACAGCAGGAAAACAAACAGACGTGTTGACAAGAGGCCAGAGTTCAGGAGCACACAGCCTCCATTGAGACATCAACCTCCCCCCCAACAACACAGGTCAAGAATCAGATTTCCCCCTGACAACCCCTTCCGAACATCCAGAAGTTAGGAATCATAACTTAATCTGGACCAGTGCTCCAGGGGCAACTTGAGCCTCTAGCATAATGTGGAGTCGGGTTGAGATCCTTGCTTCCCCCGTTCGCACAGGGACTTAGCCCGGCTCTCTGGGATAAGGTGGCTGCAGTCAGGTAATTACGCCCATTATCAGCATGATGTAAGGGCCCTGTCTGATGACACGTATGTCTCCCCTCAGCGCTTCGCAGATTAATTTAAGCCCCCTAACCGCCTGACAAGATGCTTCACTGTAATTGATCTCTCTTTCCACCATAGAGTCATTCTTCTAACCTTGTCATCTGCCTTGATTCACCACGTGGCCACCTAAATCACACACACATAGACTTGGAGGGTTCAACAATATTATGCCACAATATTATGGTGATTGTCTCCCAATCCATTGTAAAAAATGGCCTCTGAGAAGTTGATGAGGTAGCCATGGCAACACATTTGAACACAGTTCAAATCCAAGGGCAAGGAAGAGGAGACAGCCTTTGTCATACTGTGCACAATATTTCTGAATCCCATTCCAAGCATTAGAGGGAGGTTCACGAGGGCAGTGTTCATAATGGTTTGGGATAAGGCCTAAGATTAAAGAATTTGATAGGGTCCAGGCTTCAGCTAGAGTGAGTGCCTCAGCTTGCCTCATGGTAATAAAGAAGCAGGCGTTGTAGCGGTGAGATCCCGGTGGGAGCTATCCCTCATTCCAAGGTGAATCTGTAATTTCTGTCTGCAAATGAGCCCTTTCCCCAAGACTAACACAACCCTCTTTTCTATATCACACCTGAACTGCATCCAAAATTAAAAGGCAGTCATCTGTGACATCCCACACTACAACCACACAACAGAAGCTCACCACATTACACAAAGACAATGTGCTGAACAAAATGGAGCGGGCGGTCTTACCTTCTGCAGGATCCGGCGGGCCGAAGTCCAGGTCGTAGCGCAGGACGTAAAAGTTATTCCACACGTATAGCTGGTTGTCCCTGGGGTTGTAATCCACAGCAGCGATGTACTGGTACTGGTTGGGAAAGAGGATGTCGGTGTACTCGCCCTGGCTCAGCTTGGTGTTGTAGATGTAATCGATGTGGCTCCTGCTGGCCTCGCTCTCGTTCTCTTCGTAGGTCGAACGCACCACATGTAGCACGCCGCACACCATGAAGGCGTTGGAGGCAGAGCGCTTGTCATACGCCGTCTCCCAGGTGGCTTCAAAGCGTAGCGTGTATGGGTTGAGCTGGCTCACCACAATGCGCCCGTTGTTCTGCTCTGTGGCGTAGATTACCCATAAGCCCCTCTCGTCTACCGCCAGGTCAATGTCCGTCTTCCCGCCCCAGCGGTACGGCGAGGTGTCGTGATAGTTGGCGTTATTCACAATAGCCTCGCCGCTCTTGATGCGCGTGCGCAGGTCAAACTTGACAATGTTGCGCGTGCGTTCCTTGTTAAAGAAGATGGCACCATCGTAGGCTACGAAGCCCGTCCCGTCAACACGATGTGGGAGTTTATAGGTGGTTGTCTGGCGGGCGTTCTTGAAGTCCTCCAGAGAGGCGTACTCGATGAGGGTGTCGGTGCGGTACGGCGTCCAGGGCATGAAGAAGACCTTGTCTCCAGCCTGCAGGGGGTCTTTGCACCACGCCCCTGCTTGCTGCTCTGCCTCAAATATGAAGGTGGGGGCTCCTATACCCTTCAGAGTCCCAGGACAAATGAAAACTAGTGACAGAGAGGAAAGTGAAACAAAACATAATAAGGCAAAATATTTCAAACATGATACATTTCGCTAACACGCATCATCATTCTTGCTGCTGTACAAATCAAGTGCAGGACAAAAAGATCAGGGACTGGAGGAATATTTCAACTACTGTTTTGTACTACTGCTAATGAATAGGGAAAAAAGAAAATAAATGAATATGCCAGAATGATTATTCAGAATGAGAAATGCGAGGTGGAGAGAACTTGCATCTCAAGGGTCGGCTGCTACACCCTAACAGGGACAAAACAAAATAAAAGGTGAACAAAAAAAGGGTAAAATCCTGCAAATGGAAGACATGGGAAATGGCAGAAGTAGAGTTCACACGTCTTTTTTTTTTTTTTTTCTAAATACCAGACTCTCTCTGACGTCAAATGCCACACTAACGGCTGGGTAAATGGACACACTGCACATGCACACTCACATGACTTGGGTCTTAAACTAAAATGAAAAGGGAAAAGGCTTCACATCTCGTGGAGGGAGTGAACAACAGGTTGTCAATGGTGGTGGCGGCAGCAAAGCAGAGGTAAAATGAAAGTGGAGGTTGGGGAATAGACCGAACAACAGTGGTAAAGGATTTTCACTACTTCTGTGGCAAAAGACAAGAGTAACCACTGATGGGTGAGGGAGGCCAAGGCAAGGTTCCCATTTAGATGGTTTAAATTAATTGGTTCTGGATGAAAGGGACACAGAGAATTTGTGTTTTCTTTTCAAGCGTTTTGGTCTTTGCCCATCTCACTCAGCCATCACTGCTATCTCACATCACGTGCTATGGGTGCAGCAGAAGTTGGGCCAAGCAAACTACGACTAAGCCAAAGGGCAATATACACAATTCTAATAACTACTCATTCTTCAAGGGTTAATACAGAGCGCTAATCAAGAGTCCCTGAAAAAATCACCACAGCTCAGTTGGTGATTCATTTCACATTGTGTTTGCATGTCTGAGAAAAAATTATATCCGTTGACCCTGGATTTCATTTTGAAATTCTGTTTTGAAATTCGTTTGGACTCCAGTGTTGCAAACAATCCCCCTATGGGTTTAGCATTTGACAGGAGAGGCAATCAAGGGGGAGGAGACGTGAGGGGAGCTGTACTCAACACCACAGAACAAGGAGCCGGAGGGGGGGAAAGGACCAGACCACTCATTTACCTTTTTGCTCCACTTCTATTTCAGGCATTGGAAAAGAAAGCAAAAAGAGTGCAAAAGGGAGAGAAAGGTTATCATGAGTCAACTACCAGGTACAAAAGAAGAATATGTTGGAGGATATGACCAAGAGATGAACTGCGGGACTGTTTTAGGGTTAAGAGCTAGGAGAGAGAATGTTTATTAGTGAATGGTCTCTCGCCCTAGGATGTAAAAACACACACGTTAAGACCGGAGACAAACTATGTGCCATGCTCTTCAGAGGATTAAAATGTTCATTCCTAACTTCTTAAACTGCCAACAAAATAACAAATTGGCCACTATAAAAGCACAATATAACCCTCTAAATATGCTTCTCCTACATGGCATGACATAGAGAAACACTTTCCTCAAAATCCTCAGCATATTTAGACAGATAACATTCTTAGAGAAACAGTACAAGAGTTATTTTTGGCATGTATTGACTGGGGGTGGAATTTTGTTCAAACTTTATAAACACAAATCACAACTTGATTCCAAGCACGCTCGCCCACACACACAAAAACATAACTTGGTGCTAATGTTACAGACCAAACTCTTTAATGAGCCAAAGAGTGCAATGGCAAATGAGCAATGACTAATGAACAGTCTGCCTAATATGGGGCTTCTTTAGCGGATCGTTGAAGCTGCATACAGTGGGAAGAAGGGAGTCTAGAGACAATGTGAAAGATTGGAAGTTTAAAAAAATGAGAGCAAAGAGGTTAGTTGGGAACAAGACTGAAGGAGGAAGGGAGGTCTGTTTGAAAGAAGAAAAGAAGAGTGAATATTTCAGAAAAAAAAAAAGTTTACAATTCATCATGTTAAAAACCTAAGTGCTGGTTTCATAGGCACAGATAAAGTCAAGTCCTACTCTAAAATACCCTTTTAAGGTAGAATGACTCAAATCAGATATCAGAGACATTGTTTACAACAGTGGCAGGTTTAGCAGACTCTACATTTAATTAAACCGGTTTCTCACGGGACGGCTAGAGTTGATCCACGATCAAATCCAGGGATTTTGTAAAGGTTTTAGCACAGGCACATTCAAAAAGTCACACTAGAGTTTTGATTCTTCAGAATAGTGTAACAATTTTAGGATTTCAATCACTTTGTCTGATGTTGTCTAATATCCTCTGTAATACGTTGATTTTGATATCTCACTCCATTTCCACAGAAGAAAAAAACAAAACAAATACCTAGTAATACCTACAATGTACGTCTCTGTGTAATCAGTCTTTGGTTATCTCAGTGAAATATTTTTTTAACACTGGACATGTCTTTCAAAGAATCATTAGTAATTCAAGAGGCTTTCTGTCGCTGCAGAATGGAAATGTGTTGCACCACAACCAAGTTCAAACACAACCTAGAAACTAGCGTTTTAACTATGCAGGAACTTTGAGGAATGAAAAAAATGTAAATAATTCAGAGGTAACAAAACAAATTTTGAGTCATTTCAATTAAAGCCATTTAAATTACTTTTTTTTTTAACTATTCAAGATTAAGGCCTACTTCAATATATTTTGTTATTATTAACGCTGATCTCATTCCATATCCTTCCACCTTAATTTAACGAAGCATCGTCTGTGAACCAAGCCCCGACACTTGCAAGCAGATTATAAAATCAACCTTATCCATTATGAAGGAGGGAAGAGGAGAGGCTGTAGTTATAGCACATGTCTGTCTAATCTAAAAAAAAAAACACATTTAAAACACATTCACAAAAAAAAGAGTTCAATATGAGATTTGGATGGGGGATACTTACTATAGGGAACACACTCATACTGGACCTCTAAGTACTTGTAGGTGCCAGGACATGGATCGGGAAAGACATCAGAGCCAGTGACAACCACACACTGGGTACGGTTGTTGCACCTAGAAAAAAAGATTGACCAGAGATTTCAGCATGACTTAAAGCACTACCCATGGCAAGAAAATTAGGATAAGACAACATTCATAACACAAAAGGGGAAAAATTTCACCGTACGGCTACAATGAAAATGGTGAAAATCCCAGCCAGGACCCTTATTATATGCATTCTAGTTGGCAAACAGAGAAGGGAATGAAAGCATTAAATACACAAAATACGAAAGAAACAGTAAATGAATGTGAGTGAATGTGGTAATGGCATGTCAGGGATTAATGATGGCATGTGGACTTCTCCAGCCAAGGTGAATTTATCTCCTTTAACAGCGTCTTCATACCGCTATTGAAAGGGAAGACATTCATTAAAATACACACAACAGGTGGCTGTGACATGCAGTTGACTGGAATGGCTCTCTCTGGTAAACAGTGAGAATCCTCTGCATGTGCGCAGCAAACACAACGTGAATGTGTAATTTCTGCGAGAGATATTTCGGCTTGCAGTATGAAATGGCCTGGCTGATGAACGTGTGTCCCTTTTGAATTAAAAGGCTGATGCGTGAGTTAGTGTGTGTGTGTGCATTTGCGTGCGTGTTTGCAGATGTGAGTGTTAGAAAGTTCAAGTAAGAGGGGGAAGAAAAAAAGGACAGCAGAGGACTGATTTTGTGTAAATATAGGATGAAATTGGCTCCACTTCAATCAAGCTCTCTTGAGGCCGAGGGATTGAGAATGCTGTCAGCAGTAACAGAGGCAAACAGATATCCGTCAAAGAAAAAAATGATACCAAAATAGGACATTCAACAATTTGCAAGCCTGAGATAAATATTTCAGAAGGTCAAAAGCAAAGTCATGCAAGTTGGACATATATTTCAACATTGGACATGTCTTTCAAAGAATCATTAGTAATTCAAGAGGCTTTCTGTCGCTGCAAAAATGGAAATGTGTTGCACCACAACCAAGTTCAAATACAACCTCGATTGTGCGTTTTAACTATGCAGGAACTTTGAGGAATGAATAAAAAGGTAAATGTTCATTAACCAGAAAGGGACAGCAAAGCTTTTCAAGCTGCACTCTAAGTCCAGCTATTTCAAATGAACAAAAAAGAAAAACCCTTCCTTTGAAACTAATGGATCATCAAACAAAGATTATTTGAATAAAAGGGAGAGAAATCCATTACAAAGTTTACAATTAGCAGCAGCAGCACCAGCTATGGTTTTAACACAACTGATGATGCGGTGCCAGCTGTACTTGTGCTTAAGAGATTTACTGTTATGGCTTGGCTGCAGCGAATGCTCAAGAGACTCGCCACTAGCTACAAAGTAGACTGGTTACTGCCTCAGAGTTTAAAATGACTGACAGCAGAAGAGTGCAAAAAGAAAGATATTCCACTCAAATCAATGCAAGATTTATCAGATTATGACAACTGACACCTTCTGTTCAGTGGTAAGAATTTACTTTAACACCGATTGTACTGTAAATGTTAGATGTAAAATGGGAAACCCCCACAACCTACTGGGAATCATCTGAGCATGGAGAGAGGGGCACTGAAGCAGTTTTAAAATATTAGATGAACCATCAAACATTGAAAAAATGACACTCCTTGCATGAGAAATCCATAGCAAGCTCTTCATGACTGAACTAGAACCATTGCACTGGATCTATAATACCAATTCATTTCTATTTGACATTGTCAGTTTTAGCACATAGGTGGGCTTTTTAGATGTGATGTCATTATGTCTGGTTGTTTTTATTGACATACTGTATGACGGAAACAATGATGGAAACTATCTGGGGAGACTCTATCTCAAAAATAATATGTTGTCCTTTGGAATGCGACATTTGTGAGATGATCAGACGATGGAAACCTGAACTCTAATGTTCAAAAGTCAAATGTTTCATTGGCAGAAACGGTGTGTCTGCTTGAAACTGTCGGTTGCTGAAATGAAATGGGTAGCTATCACTGCAGGCAAACTCTATTGCACTATTTTTTCCAATTCGGTTAACAGTCGAAACACACACTTATGGTAGAAAAGTGCTGCAATCCTGCCTGCTTTCCAACTAAAAGGCTGCCCCTCTGACCAAGTAAAAGATTTATTCAGTTAGTTTTACTGGGTCAGGAAATAGGTGGCTGTAGCAATAAGCTAATGCAAGTCAGCAAAAGAACCTAATTTAGATTATCTCTTCTTTTGTGTGAATAGTGTTCACACCTACATCAGTGAAAAGTGAGCGAGGTGGAGGGAGCGAGGCAGCAGAGAGAGGTCATGCCGTCTACATACATTTCTCTGAGAAAACAAACACCTGAATATTAAACAGGCCCAGTAACCTGAGTTTCCATCAGTTTCTCCATAAATCTTTTATCAAGCCACTTTTTCATCAACAACAAAACATTTTAGTTGACAAAACATTTTGATCTAGACATTGTTGTTGAAAAGCATGCTGTCTGATTTTCATCTTGTTGTTTGTGTTGTGAAAAAAACGGGTTCCTGATAAATGCTTTTTTGTCACAATTTCAAAACCAACAGAACTGCCACTGTCTGCAATAGACTTCCCACTGTTTTCCTCTCCCCTATCTTGTTTAATATGTTTGTTTATGTGTCTGCGGTGCAACTACCTCTTTTGTTAAACTTCCCAGTAGTGGCGGTGTATTGTCTCTTAATGCGACACACTTAAAACACCCTCCTGGTTTGAGTATGCTGCAGACAGGAGGAGGACTGATCAGGCTCTCCCAAGGCTTTGTGACTGCTGTAACATCCCTGGTTATCACATCAACCCTAATTATGGTCAGGATCCCACTTCCTCTGATCTGAATCATTAGAATAATTCTGGTTAAGGGCTGGTGGCGCTTCTCAAAGCTCCCACTCACATATTGCCTCTAGGGAATCTTCGATGGAGATAAGTTTGAAGTGCAGCTCCGGCAAGTCAGGGAGCGACTTGTCAACACATCTGCTGCAGACTGAAGTGGTTTGCAGTGAGACTGTGGGACATGGCCACTGTCAGTGGTGTGTTACTGTATGAGAGTACTGAGACTCTGCTGTAAATGTGGCAAGACAGTGTAACACGGGAAGAAGTGATTAGCTATTCTGCAGTGCCACATCTCATGGGAGCAAATATAGAAGCGGATGTAACGTGTAAAAACCCAAGGGTGGAAGATGGTGGTTGATGATGTAGTAGCTGGGCTTGGGTGGGTGGGGCAGGTTAGGACAGAGAAGTACATTAACAGATGAACTCGGGCCGGTTACTATTTCTGAGTAGTTCATCTAGTGCCGTTTAAAAATACAAACACCTCTGGGAGTAAGCAGAAGCTGAGCTGAAGTGTTGTGCGCTGTCTTTTGAAAGCAAAGCAGCGTCCCGTGAGAGTGTCACCAGTATAAAAGGTATTATGAGGGGCATCGCTCAATACCCGAGGCAAAACCACCTCAGTGCAGTGTTTGAACAAAACAAGCCCAATGTTCCAGACGGGGAATTAAGAGCGTCTTCATGTGACTCGCAGTCTCTTTGAGCTACACTGATTATGACTCAAACACCAGCAACAACGCACAGTTGGTGTGAGGAACCTGGTGTAAGGATGTCGATTCCTAACCGCCAAGAATTAATCTGTGCCCTAGTTTTCTGAATTTCAAAACGCCACCTACATAATCTAGTCAATGAACAAAAAAAAAAGCATTTCAAAGGTGTGAGATGTTGATTAATTGTCTAGTATGTAGGTGGTTGCACAAGGAGGGTGATTATTTTTTTTATATAATGTTTAAAAAGAAAAGTGTGGAAAACATGATTTTTTTTCTGTATCCCCCCTGTCACCCTGAGGTCCGTGCCTTACCTCCCCGGCTCCTGGTTCTGTTTGTGAAATGAGATCCCCTAGCCTTTTACCTTTGTGATATAATCTTGTAGGCATCGGGGAGGTAGCAGTTGACGTTCTCCATCTGGAATGGGTCAGCGTCACAGATCTTGTCGTCAGTCCGGCCGTAGTTGGCCGTCTCGATCATAATGACATCACTCCCCGGGCAGCGCAGATCAATTGCATATCCTTCACATGAGAGCTCTCTCCTGACCAGCCCAAACGGCAAGGCTGCACGGCTGAACCCTGACAGAGGACAAAGACAGAGGGAAACTTTAAGCAAAGAAAATTAATGAGTTAAAAGGATCGCTGGTTCAATACAATAAGACCACACATTATGCTGTAAAAATCCATTGGCATGAAATAACTAGGCAACAGCAGTCCAATGTTTACCACAGTTTTAAACAGACGGGCCATTGCACACGATACAGGGGCGGGGGGGGAGACGAAACAATTCAATTCCTCCATTTCTCTGTGGTCTTGGATGTTGGCTAAGACATCCAATCTAAGTCATAAGAGACCAGTGGTAACCTCATAAAACCTTGAGCAAATATAAAGGCTACAGTACAACACAAAGCCCTCCACCTACATCCACCACAAAGCCAAACGTAGCTTGACTGAGAAGGGTTTGTTTTACAGTGGTACAAGTCCCCTCGTTTGTTTCTTTTGCTTTACTTGCACTGTAAAGTAAGACAGAGAAAAAGGCAGAATCCCAGCAGAATGGAGTGTAATTTAATCCATTTTACAGTGTCGGCGATCGAAGAGGGGACTGTCTGGAGTCCACACAGGAGGAAAAATCTATACATGGAACACAGCAGATGGGAGCGCAGCCAAATAGCTCTGCTTTGGGGGAAAATTAACTATTTCGCTCAAGTCTGCCCCCCCCTCTTTCAACAAATTACAATGAAAAGGTTATTCCTTTGTATTCCCCTTTCCCAAGCAATCAAATCTCAAGTCACAAATAACCTGGAATTACAGATAAGGAGATAAGCACAAAACAAAGCAGGGATTTGAAAGAAAGAAAGAAAGAAAGAAAGAAAGAAAGAAAGAAGGAAAGAAAGAAAGAAAGAAGAAAGAAAGAAAGGAAGAAAGATTGAGAAAAAGGAACGAAGAAAGATAACCCATTATCACAGGTTGAAATAATGATTAAAAGTAAAAAAAAAAAAGTAATAATGTCTGCAGTTCTGAGAAAACAATTAAGTCCAAGTAGAACATGCAAATGTGCTCCGTTTAAGAAATGCACGGCAGAGCACTGCATGAACTGTCAATAATCGCCGTTGTTTGCAGCAATAGTGGGTCCCTGAGGGGGCAGCTACCATTTGTATTTTCTGCGCTGCTCTCTCCTAATTAGCCCTCCTTTCAGCCTGTTACCTTTTTCATGTTCCCATTGGCTCCCAAGCATTGTCATGTACTAACACTTACCACCCCGGGTTCGCTTCGCACCCTCACGCTAATTATCCTCACACTTTTGACAGTCGGGGCCTGACGCAATTAGCATTGTTTGAACTGTTCAAAGTTGAAGTGATCCCGGCTTGAAATACCTACCCCGACCCACATGTCTGCTAGTCATTTCAGCCTGCTGCGCCTAGCTCAATTATAATGATATTCTATGTCAGTCTACACATGTCACACAGGCAAACATGGAAAAAAAAAAAACATAGACATCTTTGAAACATACACTGTCCAAAATATCGTGTTTAAGTCATTTCATATCAGGAGAATCTTCTGCTCTCACTAGTAGTCATATCAGAAAATATGAAGCTAATAGTATAAATTCACTTACATTAGACCACTAGACATTCATTACCATATAATACCGTGATCTATCTAATGGCCAGTAGATTCTGCTTAGCCGGGCTGTTTATCACCTCATTAAGAGATGTCAGCCTAGCCTGGCCATAAGTGGAGGGCTGTAGGGTCACTCCATCTATTCCAATAAGTGAAATAACCACGACAATTACCCATACCTTTCAGAAAACCTGTCCAGAATAGTGGATGATAAAACACAGAGTGAGTCCCTGGCTTCACTGCAAAGACTAATGATCGTCCCGCCTGCCATTCCTCATGGAAGGAGTGACGGGTTTATCACACCAGACAGAAAGAATGCGTTTCATGGGGTTTTAAAATTCTGAATGGAGAAACCTTCTTTGGACGACACACGCAGACACACAGACACATGCACAAACACACATCAGCCTTCATAACCTCCTTTCTCCCACTGTCTCTGGCCATCTATCAGACCACTATGGCATGATCGCATGCTGCTGTCAACACAGGCCTAGCGATTGATTAGGCCTGTGCCTTGCCAGCCTCCTCCTCCCTAGCCGGTATAGATCTCTCTGGTCATAGGCTAACACTACATCAATTAAGGGGAGTATCTAGACTGTACCGGCGGCCCAAAGAACAAATTGCCTCTTCTCCAAACTGCAGATAGTCTTGGTCTTATTAATGACTGTCTTGCCAATTTGTAATTGGGCAGGTAATGACAAATCTGTCTAAAAAGTTTAAATGTATATAAAGGAGTTTTTTTCAGCCAGTGGGAGGAGGACTGAATTCAAGGCACTATATTTTTGGCTGACATATTGGATGTTGCTTAAGATCTTAAGATTTTTTTTGTCGTCAGATGGAAAACCCTTGTGACAACAAAAGGTTTTTTTTGATGCAGGTATTCTTCTGTGTTGATTCTTAAGTTAGAACAAGCTCGCGAGGTTTTGGCAAGAGATAAAATTGTTTGTGTGCACGAGTGTCGATGTCTTAAGGAAGTGTGAAAAGCTTTTCATCTTGTGCTCCGTGCTTTGTTTGACTGCTCAACTTTCCAGCAGCCAAAGACTGCGACAGAAGGGCACCAGCTGCAGAGAAAACGGTGTCAAGAAAACTGCAGGAAAAATCCATAACACAATCCGTATGTGTAAAAAACAGGCTGCTCTCTCTTTATCGGAATCTCAGACTAACCTAAAATTATACTATGGGTGAATCCAAGCCAAGTAAAAAATCCATTATATAGAATCAGGTCGCCATGGTAACTACTTTGACTTTGCCATAATTGGCTGTGATCCCTATTCCTGGCCTTGTTGACACGACGCCTTATCATGCATTCTGGTCAGCGAGTGACTGTGGGGAAAGTAGCTTTTCAGATTCCTCCCCCTGACCTGCCTGCTAAGCTCTCTATTGAGCTCAAGAGAGCAAAGCTAGGGCCAAGGCTGCTTCTCAATGTGTTGCATTCTGGGAGTTTCTCTTCTTCTCCAGTTGACAGCCTATAATTGACTGGCGACAATCCCCCCTCATAATACATATTTTGTTTTCTATCAACACCCTTGAAATTGGAAGTGGCACTGTGGCTCAGATGGGTGCATCCGAACAGATCCACGCAGATACAGTCTGAGGCTTTTAAAACCCTGGAGATGAAATGAAAGATAATGGAGGTTTGGTATAAAGATATTGGCATGTGGCAACTGGAGGCACCAGACCATGACACATACAGTCATGTTTAGACTCATCTGCTATACTTTCCCAAGATTTGTTTTGTTCTCGGGAGGTCCTGCCCTAACCAACCTTTAACCTTAAAAACTCCCCGCCATCAGGACATCAGACGAAGGGAGAAAAAAAAAAAACACTAGTGGAATGTTTGATCAGGCTAAAAAAAAACTGGGCCATTTTTGGAGGGGAGACAGAGTGGCGAGGGCTGGCACAGACAGAGAGCAAAGGCGTTGGTTGACGCTTGTCATCCTCCATTAAGACTCCTTTGATTGGCCTTTGTGGTCCTGGAAACGGCAAACAGCTGCATGCAAATGGGCCTGTTTCCCCAGGCTGGCCCCCATTGTTCTGGGCTTGGGTTTGACAGGGACGCTTTCTCTGCAGCATAAAGGAGGGTGTAGCCTTTAGTCAAATAAGAGTGCCCCCACCGTGGTCACAGCAGGAGTGCTTCAAGATTGTTTGTCTTTTTATGTTGTTTTATTCCCAATATTACTGGTAGCCAACATCTTTGGAACAAGAGCGGATCTCAGAGTCAAGCTTTCCTCCAACAGCGTGGATGCCTCCATAATCCAATATCCGGAGTGAGAGAGCGGTCATACGGCATGTTTTCCAACTATGTAGTCAAGATTTCCAATGGGAATTAGAAAATAGGAGAAAAAAAACGAAAAGCATATTTGAATACTTAATATTGGAGAACAAAGCACCATCAAGGTTTTGCTTCTTTTTTTCCAGCCTCTTTGTTCTTCACTGCAGTATTTCTAATCTGTTCAGTGGAACTTCTTGACTTCTGGCCAAGGAATAAAAAATAGCTTAATTTAGAAGTAAACACGAACAATTCATGAAGGATTCAAGAGACCATTGCAGTTAACCTCTTTTTATATTAAATAAAACATAAGTACACTTCACTGTACATTCACATACCTTTAAACAGACTAAAGTAAATACTTGAACTAGTTCAACCTGTGTTGTACAAAGAGACTCCAATTTATCATTTCCATATCCCTCAATATAAATACCAGACACCCAGTGTTGTTGCCTAAAATATGCAATACAACTTCACAAATGCAGTACATGGCCATCCATCAGATGTGAGAGACACACAGGACTGAGGTGGGAGATGAGAAAAGAGATTTGGGATTTGCAAAATAACACCTGCTTTTCAAATACAGATGATACCCTGAGAACTCTTGACCATGGCGCAACTGCTTGTATTTCATTTCAAGCGCCAAGATGCGGTTAAACATTGAAAATCTAGTTGGACATATGGCACCATTTCCCATGACACTTAGCCCTCTCTCTGGTCCACCTTGCTGGGAATTGTTTCTAAAGACAGTGTCAGACAAGACCACAAACCCCGGGGCTACACCCGCCTTTCCCAGACAACTGCTATCAGACACTCTTGATTCCGATATAAGTATTCGAAAATAGAACCGGCGATATAGAACTGAGTCCATTTGTGGTTAGAAGAAGCGCTCTGAGTCATATCCCTTTTCTCTTTCTTGCGATACAAGAGTACATGTTGGCACTTCAAATTCCAAAAACCACTATTTGTATTCATGGCCATGGCATTTTCTCCAGTTCATCTCCTGAATGTTTTCTTGGCTTTGAAAAACAGTGGGTGGGGAGCAGGAGAGAATCACATGGGTTGCATGTTGATGCATGTCTCGTAGAAGGGGTTTAAGGGGAAGGATTTGTCATATTGCCAAGGTTAAGCATGATAGACCCAAGCCCCCCTGGTATTCTCTCTTAACTGTTCAGGTGGGTCCATTTAGAAGAAAGTAGATCCTATCATGCCACATGCTTCGGTGCTATTTTTCATCCCCTTTTCTGTTTTAGGTAAACACAGAGAATTTTAACATGCAAATCCCCTTAAAACAGACCAAACATCCCCACTACATACAAAAGATATTTGAAATTCACAGACCGCTCTATTTTGACATTGTAAAAATCGTTGTCTGGGATTGCAAAACACACAGAAATGTTTAAGTTCTGCCAGAACTGATATGCAGTCTCTACATGGAGGATTATTTTGGTTCTACAGAGCAGCCGCCTCAGCCGCAGCCTAAGACTTCAGATGAAGAATTTCTCCCATGGGAGTGAGAACTAGAGAAACAAGCGCAAACTGGAGGTTATAATGACTATGTTTTAATGTGGCTGCAAAAATCAAGGTCTTCTCTGTCGATGGGTTGGCTGATCCCTGACCCTGTTGATGCACATCAAAGAAGCCCAGCGAAAAAAGAAGGGAGCATCATTACATTACTAATACATATAATCCTCAAAAGGCAAAGGGGGTCAGTGCTTAATATGAGTCATGACAAGAATAATTCTGTTGAGGAGACATTACTGCATCTAATGCCTCCTGTTGTTAATTCCAATTGTCACATCTTTTGGATTAAAGCACAGTACAGTTCAATACCTTGTATAGTCTGCTGAGAAAACAACCCCTTCAGAAAGATACAAATAACTGTCACAGAGGCTAAACATTTGAAAGGAAAAAAATGTTCAACTTGCAAGATGAAAAAACCTATATGCTCCTGGGAGAGCGTCATTTTGACAGAATTAGTTCACTGCTTGTTCAATGTCTAGCATATTGTTGCACGCCTTCTTTTGCAGTGGAGTTGATGAAACGCACAGAAAGAGGTGAGTTGAAGAAACTCTCCCCCCAAGTGTAGCAGGGGCATTGTTTCGCAGGTTTGATCTACCCTGAGTGATGCTTAACTCCCCTTAAAGCCCATATTTTACCCCTGCACTTAAACCCCTGCAGGATTTTCCGCTCAGGAAAACGTCTCAGAATAAGTCAGGTGCCTCCCTGAGGGTGGGGGCGGAGGGAGAGAAGAGGAGAATGAGATGAGGTGGAGGATGGGGTTGTCTCCATCACATGCTTGTGTCTCTGTGCTTGCTTGCTGGGGCAGAGACCCCCCTCGCCCCCCTCACCCCCGCCTCAACCCCTCTCCACCCGGCCCCACCCCACTCCACCCCCGTACATACAGAGCCGAGCCCAGGAGGCTCGCTCTGTACGTCACACAGACAGGGTGTCAGGAGAAGCTGCAACTGGAACACGGATTACATGAATAATGAGCCTGGGACTACAAGGATGACTAGGAACAGAGATCAGCGCCTTGAGACTGTAATGAAAAGACAAAAGTGATAGGAGACATATATATATATATATATATGCATACAGAGCATACACAGCACACTATGCATGCGTACTATACATGCGTACTATACATGCTGCACAGTATATCCACAAACCTCTAAAAAAAGAACAATGTATATATAAAGACAGAGGGTCTGTGTGGAGTCAGACTTTGATACGGCCCTATTTCTTTGCCAAGAAAGTGAGTGAAAAACAAAATCCAGGCACATTCCTGGGCAATAACCCCCTGCTATCTCTGGAACACTGACCACTTTGATTGACTTGAGCGTGATGACCTTGCCCCATTCCCTTCCACCGGCATTCCGGTCAATACGGCCAGAAAACAGGACGGGTGATAAGAGATGCACAGATGGGGAGACCTTGGTGACAGACAGTTTCCTGCCCTTGTCTCCGATGAAGCCATTGTGCCTCGCGAACTCGACGGGGGAATACACTACAAGAGGAGGTCAATACCGATAACGTAAGGCAAACAAAAACGCTCTTTGTGCTTCACTGTTTCTCTGACTTTTTTTTCCTCGCTGCGTACTTATTCAATTTCCTGCACAGCGGGAGAGGGCTTCCTTATCTTCGACTGTTTATACCTGCAAATCGGCTGGTGGCCTTTTGTTTGCAGGTGACCCACCCTGAGGTGACATTTAATTCCTGGCCCAAAAAAAAAAGTGTGGTCATGCTCTATGGCACAGACTCTCAGCCTGAGGAGATTACTAATACAGTGACTGCAACAGAGCTGCATTCATGCCCTGTAGACAGAGCTAGCCAGCGGACAGAGGGGGAGAGAGATCGCCCCAACACACATCGATACACTTATTCGAATCACATGTGACCAACAGCCACACAAAAAGGCTCACAGGTGAAATTAGCAAGGAGCTATAGCTAGGCTACGCATGACTGACGTGGAGCCAGTTTCATCCTATATTTACACAAAAACAGTCCTCTGCTCTTCTTTTTTCTCCCACTCTTAGTTTCTAACACTCGGACACATCGGCGCACACACACACACACACACACACACACACACACTCGCTCACTTCACAGAAGGCACACAAAAGCACATTTACTAAATCCATCATAATTTCTTTTATTGATTGCCATCCTCTCCCCCACTGTCAACATTAGCTTTAACACCAGCATTTACTGTGTAAATCATACCTAGCACTGACAAAAATGCGATGCCAGGTCCTTTATGACATTTCTGATACAGAGCGAGGAAGATTGCCAGAGACAAATGTATCACAAAGTGGTAGATAATTTTTGAACAATTTTCACAGCCTCTACCGGGTGAATATAATCGTAGCCCGGCTTCTTTTTTCTATCAGCAAGGGACTTTTTGTTCTAAGGGCCTTCATGTTCTTTTACAAACGGGTTAAGTCTCTGAAACCGAACACTCTCTAACACATTAATGCTTAAAATGTATGTCATGATGAAGCTGAAAACAGCTGAGGTGGCTGTGTTTAAAATTCACTGCCGCAGTTACTCAGTCCGAGCTAGAATCTACTCTGATTGCCTCACCATAACGTTCATTTGGTGTTAAACCTTGTATGTGCGCCTTTTGTTTGTGTTTGTTGTTTATCTCTGATATCGTTTCGTTCATTTCAAATTCATTTTGACATGCCTCTGAGCTATTTAATCATATTAGGTAAAAATTAAACAAACCCAAATCTGACATGTTCTCGTTGCCTTCACTTAATTTATACCGTTAGCAAACAAAAAAAAACAATATTATAACAGCGTTCTATACTGTAGGCTTGATTTTACTAAAAACCCGTCTGCTTCCTCTCAAGATCAAATGCATTACTTTGTTATGACAGCTGAAACCTCCTATGAAGAAGTGACTTGTGCAGAGCAAATCCAAAAGTTTAGATTCTGAGGCGAACTACTTTGGGGTTGTAAGCCGGACTCATCTATTATTTGAATTAGGCTGCCTGAAGAAAAAAACAAGTACAGGCCGTGCATAAGAACGGAAAGAGTGAGGTAGGCATCTGGTCCAGTGTTTATACAACTTGTGACCATAAGGGGTGTGAATTGAAGTGCTTTGTGATGCTGCCAGCAAGTTAGATTTAAGGCATGCTTAACGAATGAAATCAAACTGTCAGAAACTGTAGCTCCTAGCCCATTAGATTAAGTGTCTGTTCATCAGCTGCCCATATAACAGGGAGTTTTACAATCACATCTAAATACAGTTTTAAAGCAGGCCTCCTTCCCAATGGCGCACTCTCTTAAATCCGCATCTCGAATGGGAACATTCTTGCTGCTTTTACTTTACCAAAAACTCACTCAGGAAATCGCTGTTGCAATAAATCTAGGATGACCCTATCAAGGGTCATATTGTATTTCATTTCCTCTGGGTGAAATACTGATCCTGGCTATTCATTGGACTCTGGCTCATTTCAATTTCATGTTGTCTTATAATACCAAATTTTCCCGGTTCTCAGTTATCATTAAAACAGCATACTGTTATATGTAAAAATAAATCTTATTGGTATTGACTATGAAATTAAAAAGCTACACACTGCAGATACTGTGGCAAAGTGCTGACAGAACTGTCATTAGTAAGTCAAAAAGACAGAAATGAAAGTAAGAAATGTGAGTTATCTGTCTCTAAATATGGCTCCCATTCGCCAGGAAAGTCCATCATGGACAGAATCCAGTCCAGATGATGAACCCCTCCCTCGCTTCATGAAATACTTCCAATGGGGCAGAAAGTCCATGCAAGACTGATATATCGGATTTTTTTTTCTCCATGCTTGTTCTCACCACACAGATTGACCAGTCATCTGTGAATCTCCCATGGCTCAGCTGATAATTCATGATCGCCCTGCCGTAGACCCTCAGCATTCAATATGAATTATAAAACACCAAGCCAAGCATATCAATGGATGACAGACTGGATGTCTATGGCCCAGGGCCAGAGTGGAGTTAGAGCACAATAGCTTCCCCATTCATTCAACCCCAGGACTGGAAATACCAGTGTGGCACAAGGGAGGCTTTTCCATCAGTACAATGTATGGCACTGCTTGAGACAAATGTTGTGCTGAGACGTATTGTTGACCTTTACAACCTTCTGGGTAGAAACACAAGCATGCTGGTATGCTCAACCACGGGAATATTTCACAATCAAGAAAATCTCCCTTAGAGAGCAATGTACAGCGTACTATCCAGAGCAATGGATGGCTCATAAAAGCCTGGCAGAATGCACAGTTTCAGTAGAAAAAACTGAGTGGAAAAGCTTATAAATATGGTAGGATTACATAGCCCAAATACGTTAAAACAGTTACATTTTTATCATAGATCATGCTTGTGTCTACTGGTGGTAATTCAAATAGCTGAGTATTAATGTCTCATTTATACACTGCCTGAGCTGGAACAACACTTGCAACTGTCATCCTAACACTTCTTAAGTTATCCTGATCCCCGTCTCCTCAGATATGATATAACTATCAAAAACAAATCACTTAATCCTTTACATTTCCCTCTTGCGAAATATTAAGATATTTTGGCCGAGGTGCCTGTTCTACTCCTGGCATTTAAACACAACAGCCAACTAAAATGTTGACACAGACTGGAAGACATAATCCCCCTAAATCTGGGCTTCTTTACTTTAAAGACTAAGATTACCCCTTTTATTCAGTCTCGGCAGGTATGTGCCTGTGCACTTGCCCCACCTTTGTGGCTGCTCGCTGTGAATTTGGTCGTCCTCTTTCATATCTGCAGACTGGGCGGTCTAAAACATCTCTAACAAACCTGATACCTCCGTGACCTAGTTTACTCTTCTAGGAGTGTCAATTTATAGATCACTTATATAATGGGACAAGGATATGGAAGAAATTGAGCACAAATAATGAGAGCAGAGAGACTATTTAAGAGTAGCTTATACAGAGAATTTGTATCATGTGCAGTGCAAAGAGTGCAGAATGAAATGTGTTCACCACTTCTCTGCACCCAATTAAAAAATATTAAGCTCATAAAATTGTGACATAATTTAACTGAATGTCATTTTATAACATATGCTGAAATAATCCACGCTTGACTGCACGCATTTACTACAACTTCTCAGGTAGTGATGAAATTCCATTTCATTTTGCACAAATTGATTAATTAAGCGTATCAAAATAGAGAACTGGCTGGTGCTGCACCAATCCTCTTGCAACAACAATGGCTAGGGCAGTCGAGAAAAGAGACAAGAAAAATCATTTTCTTTATAAGTATGTCACTGAGGACTTCAAAGCGTAGAGGAATGTTTATGGTGAAAACGATAACCTAACGATACTATCTCCTGATGAGGGAAAGGAGTAATTATAAAGTAGAGCTTTTTTCTTTTTTTTTTTAAGGGACACTGGTGGAAATGCAGATCCTGAGGCCAGAGCAGCAGGCCCTCGGGGCTGGACAGGCTGAAGGTGAGTGGCATGTGGATAGAATCAGACATTGTTTTCAGAGGGACCCACACACATTCCTTTATTGATGGATGGGCAAATATGCATTCTTAGGGCTGAGAGCCCTCGCATCAACTGAAATCCAAAACCTTGACTTTCTGCATACCAAAGCAGTATTCCCCTTAAAGAAATTCAACAGGACCGTTCAGCTCAGACAGTTCCTAAGCCCGACCAAATCAGAGGTCTATTCTTCAAATGCCTTAGAAACATTTCTGTCTGAGTCAGACTCACTGATGTCTTCCATATTATCAAAAATTGCTAATCTACAAAGAAAGTGTATCTCTGCATGAAAGACTGTCGGGATAGACCGCTCCATTGCAATCTCTCTTTGTTAACAAATCACATACCACAGCCAGACCTAAATAAAACTGGAAGGGAAATCTATTACAGAACAAAATAGAGAGAAAGAGAAAAAAAAAATACAAAAACCCAAATTGAAGAAAAGCCCCCAAATAATGTGCTTCAACATTTATCTGTAATCAATGCTTGGCACACAAACTGAAAGGGAAAAAACTATAATGATCGTCATTAAGCAGACATACCGACATCAGTGGTTTTGATGGGCCTGTAACAGACGGGAGTGTTTTGTGACAATACTTGTAATTACAGCCAACGTACAAATCAAAAGTGAGGAAAGATGAAAAAATCAGCCATGGGATGTCTTTGCAGACGATTAAAAACACTGGCACATTTTTCCTAATTCCTGAATTTGGCAATGAACCAAGGGCCCTGCTTAGATGGAACCAGGTATATTGGCTGCTCAGAATGATCTGATCTAACTGCAAATAAAAACACATCTATTCTCTGAGGCTCCAATGCATGGAAGTACATTGAGACATAGCTCATCATGCAGCAATGGTGCAATTATCAAACTTTAGGGCCAAAAACGGTGCAAAACACCCACACATTTTCTGAATGAAATTCTGGAAGTGAAGAAATGTGTCAGCAAGGAAGTATTCAGTGAGTTCAGTATGAAGTGTTTGAAAATCCTGTTTGAAACTCCAAGGGTAAAAACCTCTGAAGGAGAATTCGGCAACCTTGCTGCATAACAGCTCTCCACTTCCTTTTGTGAGGCCGCAACAATGTGTGCTAATACATTCAACACATTTATAAGCTGAATAATAAGTGCATCGCTGCTTATTAAAAGGTTGACTAGAAGCACATAAACACTACTTTCCGCCACGCAACTCCATGGTAACTTACCTTGTGAACAATGAAAGTGAAAGAGTAGGAGCAAGAGGCAGTGGAACATTGGACACCTCCACAGTGCAGAGGCCATTGTGTGCAGTATGCAAACGTTTCCAGGCGCCTGCTGGCTAATAATAGTGGGTTCAATGTGTTGCAGTGAGAGAGCAGAAAGCTGGAGGAATGTCAACGATCAGTAGTTCTTGGAGATGCATCACCAGTCATCTTCTCATCTGAAAGAATGAGGAGAGACAGCGTAAGAATTGGGGGGGAAATGGATACTGCAAGACATCATCATCATCATCATCATCATCATCATCACCATCATCATCATTGCCTTTGCTTTGCCATTACTAGTGTCATTCTTAATCTGACATCTACACATGGGCATTGCCACAAAATAAATCACATGTGAATTGCATTTGAAATACACATAGTCAAGCACAATAAAACGCGAACGGCCCGAAAAACAAAATTCATGACTGCTGTCAGTTTGAGTGAGTAAACAAAGTAATTATTCAAAAAGCAAGGAGTTTAACAGCAATGGTACAACACTCTTTGTTGTCTATGTTTTATACTGAGAGCAGACCAACATGAGAGCACAATACATAGCGCAGTGTGGTGCTTGGTTCACATGCGGCACTCCTCGCCATGTTACAACTGAATGTTTACACTGCCTCATTCTCCCACTCTTCCCTATTCCACCTTCCCCATTTACTACCAGATCCCCGGGGGAAAAGGCTTGTCGCTCAGGCAACACGTTCACACAGGACGCCATTAGAGACACAGCTTCTTTGTGAGCTACTTTTGTCTCCTTCCTTATCAAGGGGAGGCAAAAACAGTCCTTTGTCTGCAAAATCAGCGAAAGGTTAGAGTCTGAGACATAACACGGCAGACAGATAAGCTGCTTACCAAAGTCAAATACTGAGGAGGGATGATATGTTGTGTCATATGTGAAATACCACACACACACACAAACACTTGCATATGCATGCCTGTACAAACACGCACGCAGCCACACACACACACACGCCTGCTAATGTGGACACACACATGCAGAGAATGCATCCACCGACAAATACATACACACAGACACAACACACTCACATGCACACACACCAATATCTCTTCCCATGTGGTTACCATTCAGCATGTCCTCTGCGCACACACATTCATCCACATATTACGCAGGATCGCTCACTTGGAAGCGGATGCTATGCAGAGGAGAGAATGATTCCAGTTTCTGTCTGCGCTCCTCCAGAGCCACCCGTCAACTACCCTGATTATTTTATAATGAACCTAAATTTGAGCAGCAGAGCACTCAGCTCTGATCGCTCTCCAGGCCCCACTAATGCGCTTGGATATTTTTGGCAACATGAAAACCCACAAAACATGGGAAGCTTTCACATTTGCATACAGAGTCATAATTTAAGTCACTATTGGATCCACTCTTTAAATGATCTACGTCTGGCAGGGGAATAACAGTTGAAAAAATGCCAACTGGGTCTGCACCTTGTCTGATGCGGGCTAATGGTACTTATTTTGATTTGAGGTCACCCTGGCCGGGCACTTGCACTGCACAGTCTATGCCAAGAAAACACACACATGCAGCTAACGTATAATTTATCAGTTAAACTTAGGTGGTTTTATAGAACTTGTGGTTTTATTTGTCTTCCAGTTGTTTATCTAGCAGTAGTGCACCACCAGATCAGATAAGGCCAAACTGGGGCTCATACAGGCTCCCCTGCATTGGAACTCCCACACCACGTCTACTGCTGCCGTTAATAACCCCAAGTCTTCCAACAAGGCTGTCACCAGCCTCATATTGGGCAGGAGACCAAAAATGTTTTTCATTCAAATCTCCAGATGCACGTGGCTTCATCCTCACTCTGTGCTCAGCCATTTATCATCCCCAAATACGAGCCCTGGAGCCACGGGGTGACCATAACGGTGGTTGACAGGAGGAGATTGGACACTGTTGGGGGCGACTTCCCCCTGCCCTTCGGCCTGCTGGGCCCACTGAGCCACTCCGCCCCTCCAGACACCAGGGGGCGAGAGCCTGCCAGGACCCGGGGGTCCGGCCTGCCCTAACTGCCTCGAGGCTCTTTCTCCTGATCGGCCCCCACCCGCATTGTCGACCCGCTGAGTAGAACACGTCTCCTTTCTCCCTTAAGCTGGCGGAGGACCCGGGCGTGCTCATCCTCCTAAACACCGTTTTGTTTGGTGGGATTTCTGGACTGAATTTGGTTCGGACTTGAGATAAAAGGATTAACTGATTAACATTAAGATGCTTTGTACAAGTGCTGACAGACGTATCATAATTTCACATCAGGGGACGGGGGGTGATGGTTGTGGGGGTGGATGGGTGGGTGGGGGGGATGAGATGTTCTCAAGCAGAAAATGATTTAAAGAGGTAAGTGAGGCATCGTTAACCCCTCAGAGACTGTACTGAGAAATTATCTGCACCAGACCCCCTGAAGCATGGGAGTTGAGATTACTTGTTACTCGGCCAATATTATTCACATAACGTTCACATCGTGTTCCACCGAGGCAGATATGAAAAAAGGGTACACAGTTATGACTAACTGTCACCACCTACACTAAATCTAATGAGCTCAAACGTATAATATACCAGAAGACCACAGACTGAATAAAACTTATTCATTTTCATCTGTACCTTGAGGGCTCTTCTTTTCCCTAAGAAAATACAAGCATGCATATTCCCTCAGGTTTGCAATTTCTATTAACAGTATATCATTCTGGAAACAAAAAAAAAAATCTACCAAAGAAATGAATAATGATATGCAAACATTCACAACATCTGTTTTTCTTTCTCTCCCCATCCATACACAGTGGAAACCCAAGGAGACAAATCTATCATCAGTTAAGATAATGGAGAAAATCACAGTCCAAAGCAAATTTTTCACATCAGAATGATAGAAATAATAAGCAAGCATTTAAGAAGGAAGGCAAGCAATTAAAATATAATTAAAATAAATGGATAGAAAGAGACAGCCCACATGTCTTAGCATGAAATACAAGGCTGTGTGCAACAGCCGGCTGAATGAATGTGAGGCTCCTTTGACAAAGCTTGTGCCTGCCTCACTCAAGCTGGAGAGGCGTCCAGTGAAAGAGAGAGTGAGGGAGAGGGAGGGAGTTTGGGGTTTCTAAGCCGGGAGGAACTGAATGGATGGGAGAGGGAGAGCAGAGGAGGAGAAGAATGGAAGGGAGGAGAAAGAAAGAGGCGGTAGGGTCACTGAGGAGGATTGACAGCCTGTGAGTATGGCTTGACCTCCTGGGTTCGCCTCCAAGTTTTCTCCACAGGCTTAGAGAAGAAAAAATAAAGCCCAGGAATGTTAATTTATTTTCAATTGTCAATGTAGAGAAGAGAGAGATAAAGAGTGCATACATACATATCAAGTAAGACTGGAACAAAACTAATGCACAAGTCCAAGTGTAAGCTGAAAACCTACAAGTGAAATAGAGATGTGGGTCTGTTGAGCTAGACCTTGCCAACACAATGATTTGTCTTCCACTCTCTGAATAACTACTAATTTGGAGAACTTTCTACCCCACCCCCATGCCCTACATTCAGGACAAAAAAAGACAAACATGTGAGAAGGGAATTTCAAACACGAGGAGATGGTTGATGGTCTAAGTGTGGGAGTTGGGAACTACAGGAACTAAGAAAATACAGCCTCCAGACACTTCTTTTTTTTTCGTCCTCGGTGCACCCTGATGTTCCCAAGGAACCCTTTTGTCATGACAGTCCTGTCAGGGCTGCGCTTTCAACCCCTTCAGGGACATGATGTCATTTCCTTGGCTCCACCAGTGAAGTGGAGCACTTGTCATCAACTGCCAGTGACAGAGATGGGCGAATACCAGGAATAGTCTTCAGGAGCGTGTTTGCTCATCACAGAGCTGATGAGATATATTGGGATGGGGCAGAAATGAATGAGGAAGAACTGGTACCAGGCTATGGTTTGGAGTTGCACACACCAAAACAATAACGGTTCCCAAAAATTACTCTTTTTACAAAGTTTTTGCTGAGAGATTCATAGCAATGGAATTTCAAAGAATAAGTAAGTGAAAATGATGATGATCTTTGCTTTGAGTTTGCATCATGTTTAAAATATTCTGATGTGAGTATGAGACAATATACTTAGGAAGGAAATTGTAGCTTTAGTTCATTAGTTACTTAATTAAAACATATGAGCCAGTGTATGCTACTTAGCCCATCATTATCATTGCTTGTTCCAGTACCTTTCAGAAAATGAAATTTGCTAGTTCAAGATAGTAATGTTTTAAGATAGTAAAAAATACAACATAAAACTTATAACATGATCCTCTGTTTATATCCAGGTCAGAACAACAGTAACACTAAAAATACAAAATTCACATGAAGCAGTTCACTAAAAAAAAAAGGTGTAACATTCGATGCCAAGAAATATTGGCAAACTAAATGTTTGTAGCTTCCATGTCTTGTTTCCTTATGTGGAAATGGTTCTAGCTGGAACCGAGACCTCTGACAAAAAAAAGCTTCTACGTTGCGATGTTCTTCACTGTACTCACAGATCCAGGGCAAAACCGAAGAACCCTTAAAGGTGCTATGTTTCACTATTTTTGTTGAGAGCGTACAACAGTTGGTGTGTTCCAAGGCTCTTGGCCAAATGATTGAGGCAGTAGATAAGATAGAGTGCCAGCGGGCAGATGGACACGGTGAAACAGAGAGGGGTGAGCAAAGAGGCTTAGAAAAGTGAATAGAACAAAGAAGGCCCAGGCTGAACAACCAGGTTAGTGTCAAGCAAAATAAAGAGAGGTTGGTGTGTAGTGTTGAAAAGAGACGTATGAAGGAGCAGACAAGTGTAAAAAGGGTTAAAGTGGATGTGAAGGTTTTCTGTCTGACATAACTCATCATCTGATAAAAGTGAAACCTGCCTAAAATACTCTATCGGCATAACCATTATAATCAGCATTATTATCTCTGTCACCAAGATCATCCATAAGAATTAGCATTACCTACTTTATTAATAACTTTTTTACCTGCCTTGATGTTACTCAAAGCAGTGGGTTACTGTGGAAACTGCATGAAACTCACTCTTACAGTAGCACACCCATTTTTGGCTCTCCACTATGCCAATTTGTAAAGGTTACTTGGGGCTTAATGAGCCCAAATGTATTCTGCAAAACCTGGACTACAAATTTGAATGGGTGGGGTGGGGGGGTGGGGAGGTGGGGGTGATCAAAATGTCAGTTTCATTTAGCCACATTAGGCTATGGGCTCCTCTCCTCTCTGAGCTCAGTAGCTGTCGCTGCTTGGCAGTGAAATGAATAGGCTGACCTTAGAGCAGTTGGTTAAGCAGTAGGGTCACCAGAGAGGAGCAGAGAGCAGCTCAACACTGACATGGAACAGACAGATTCTTCTTTCAATCAGTCTCCTCGCATCTTTACTGAAAGCCTCACTCCTCGCCTCCTCCGCGCATAATTCTAGCACTCTGCATGCTCTTTATCCACCGGCCCTCAGACACACACACACCACACACACAAACACCACACACAGACACACACACTGCCCACTCCCGGCTCACTCAAATATTTAATCACAATTTACAAAGGAAATTGTGATTGGCTTGGCAACCTCACCCACATCCAAATTCACAACAAGAGGAACACACAAGTGTCATTCACTCATTCAATGATCATGTAAACACATTTCAAGGGCAAGGACTGTTTCATTGCCTCCGGCGATGTGCTGATGTTCACACCTACCAAGGGAAAATGCAATGGCATGATGTAAAAAGCCTACACACTGTAACCCAATTTGGACAGGATTAGTTTTCAGTAAATGTGTGTGAAGTAACTGTTAACACAGGACATGTGTAATGTGAATGGCCATGGTATAAAAGGTGGGTGTAATCAGTCTCCAAAGTTACAGAGATGAGGAGTGTGTTCATTTACACATTGTCATCACACCAAAAATGTACCATGCATTATACGTAACTTCTGCTATTGACGGTGATGTGCTCGAACAATAGCAATACAGTTCGGCTGCAAGAGCAAAGACAAGTCGCTTCTGGACCAGTTAAAACTTTAGGTCTGAATGTCAAGAGTCCTTTCCCAAAGTAAATGACACAATATTTACAAACAGCCTCAAGGATGTCAGTTTGGACTGGACTAGTTTTACCTGAGGCTACTCCTACTGGCCATTTTATAGGAGGTGGATTTTTAGTGCCGCAGGCACGCAGTCCGTACAAATTACTGACATGGCAGATTCGGATTGGACTAAATTACAAACATGATTACATTACCCCGTCTCCCCTGTAAAACTAATCCCATCCGAATAGGGCTTAAGTGGTACAATAGCAAACTGACACATTTATTTCCAAGAGCTAAGAGAAGCAAGTTAGTGTCTCATTTACAACACTTAAGAAATATAGGCATATAGAGCAAACACCAATCAATCCTTATCGGCGGCAGGTTTTTGACAGTGCAGTCGAGAAAGTGAAAATTTAAAATCTATTGTATTTCTAAATTTTCAAAATCACATTGGAAACCTGCGCCATAACACAAATTATATTATTTCTGACATTAAAAATGTTTTCCTGCTCAAGTTAACTGCGGCTACAACTCATATACAATAGCCATTACAATTACTTCAGCTGTGCTAGTTTTATAAGCTTTTCCATACCAGCCTGGTATTTTCCAAAACCACATACCAAGGACGTGTCCAGTGTCACACTGTTGGACTTGATTTAAGTCAGAAGAACATTATATTCAACAAATGATTACATCACTGAAACACGCATTTGCCTATTGAATTTAGAGACTATTTGAAGTTATATGGCTTCTTTCAAATGGAAACAATATAATGCTGTGACTGTTTTGCCACAATAACAACTTCATGGCTTCATGCATCCATTCTCTTGGTATCGCCACCTTGCAGGAGTGGTGTTATTGTGAATCAGCCTCTGTCTCACTTGCCCCCTTTTTTTTGCAAAGGCATGGCCACAAGGTCTGTTACATTTTCTGTGGAAAACCTAATCTGCTTTGTATTACCTGTGCATGAGCAGCACATGCACTAAATACTGACTGTAGACAGGGTGTGTGGTCTCTATTCAATGAGCGTGCTCAGTGAGTGACATGCAATTTTTTTTTTCCTTAATTTGGTGCTACAGTATAAACTCATAAGCATAGTGATGATTTTAGAATTTTGGCTTGAGTGTTATACTTTTACACACAATCATTGGGTGACAGTTTTTATTAAATTAAGTCTGCATAAGTTATAAACACACACAGCTGACAGTCAGAGGCACAAGGCTCTGCAGTGTACACACACACTCAACTCTTTCCACCCCCCACTCACACAATGCATGACAAACAGCATATGGAAAAGTAAACAGAAAGAGTTGCTTATTCCAAGCACCTGTAAATGGATCTACTGAATAGCAACCCTGGAAGCCTTGAGATGATACAGTGGGTGGCAAAAATAACAATAAAATAAACACCTAGAAATATATGAAGCCTCCTCCGAACCTAATAAGTGGTACAGCCAGCCTTTACGTTCAGAACAGCTTCAATCCTTGGAAGGCTGTCATGTAAGTCCTGAACTGTGTATAGTGGGATACTGGACCGTTCCCCAAGAAGGCAAGCCTGCAGAACTTGCCATTATGTTAAATGATGTTTAGATCTGGTGATTGGGGAGACCATGATTTCATCTTGGTTTTCATGAAACCTCTGAATCATAGTTTGCACCTAGTCCTGTAAAATGGCCTCATATTCCTGCCGTTGTACAATCATGCAGAGAAATCATCGTTCGTAATGACTCCCACAAGATGGCTGCCCATACTATTACAGATCCACCACCATGTTTAACAGCTGGCAGCAGCAGACATTGAAGGTTGAAGGCGTCTTTTGGCTTTGTCCAAAAGTAAACCAATTCTGATGTAGGAAAAAGGGAGAGAGACAACTCAGGCCAATTACTTTTTTCAATTTCTCAAGGGTCCAGGTTTTGTGCTCCTTACACCAGGTAATGGGTCTTTGTGCCTTGGCCTCGGGTAAAAGTGGTTTCCGAATGCCATCCCTGCCATAAATACCACCTTTGTGAAGTTACTGGTGTACAGTTTTTGCTGATAATGTGTCACAGAGATGCTGATTCAATTCTGTGGTAATTTTGAGGCCGTAGTTTTATGTTGTTTACCAGCTATCCTGGTAAATGTCTGTCTATCTGTCAGTGAGCTTCGATTTAGAACCACTCTGCCTCTGCAGTGCAGTTTGTCCGTGTTAAACATAATGTTGACATGATTTTCCAGACTGTTCCCCTTGCCACATGAAATAATTTTACTATTTGTGTGACCAAAACACCTGCAATTCTGGCACCGACTGTTTGGAACTCTGTTAGTTGCCTCATTTCGCTTAAAAAGTGGTGATAGATCTTTTTTAAAGCTGACACATGCTGCTAATTGGCATTCAACTGAATAAGATTCACTAGAGTAGCTGCCTTTGTAATTGTGATTTAGTTACAATTCAGAGTTTGAGTCCTCTTTCATGGGGTGTTTCTGCTATTTTGTACGCATGTCTTTGGAAATCATGACCCAGCCATCAAGCTGCACTTCCAGTGGGAAATGGAAGCTGGTTGGACTTGTTTTTCCAGTTTCTATGTGCATCATTTCTTTCTCGTTTTCTTCCTGTGTTCACTGAGACAGTCCCAGGTTATTATTTGAGAGTTACTACTCCTGATTCAGCTGTTAACCACCTCGTTTTCATTTTGAAAAGATGGACCAGTGCAGAATTGGCAGTGGGCTTAAAATGGCTCTTCCTTCATAGCAGTTAGACAGATCCCTGCCATTAAAAAAGCGCTGAAAACATACTTTTCTTAACTGAAGGGACTCCTCACAGATGCAACCTGAGATTCAACAATTTAGTTTGAATAAAAAAAACATAATTACTATATATGACCATATAAGTTACCCAAAATTTTGGTCCAGACTTGGCATGCAATATTGGCCAGACCTCATGCCTTAAATGCACAAAAGCTTTGAGATTTAGACAAAGACAGATGTATTTTACTATAGCATGACCAAATGTATCAATTTTCAGCTGAAAATTTGACTTTTACCGCATCTCCAAATCAATGTTCAAATGGAGCTTAAAGGGGAATGCCACTGATTTTCAGGATTTCCAACATATTATTCCAAGGAATATGTTTTACCAGTATTAGTGAACATACACTACTGTCACACACAGCCATTCAGAAGAGTTTGTCTTGCCCCCTCAATTGTAATGCAAACTACTGCATGAGTCCATAGAGGATGAATTGGAACAATGAAGTGTGTGGTATAGTAAGCAGGATGATCTCCTGGGTATACGGCTACATTCTCTCGTTACGAACTGATTTCAATACAATAAAATGCAGCTCAGTTGGGTGTTTAAGTTCAGACAAGCATTCTGTGTCTCCAGAACGTTAGTTAGTATCCCATTCACAGTCAATGGAGCAGCTCAAGCCTCCAGATTGCCATAATATCACAGATTAGACTGTTGGCTCTGTGGGTTCTTCCTGTGAGAAGTGTTTGTTCATGATGACAAATACTGTCTGGGCTGCCCTAGACCAAGGAAATAACCTACAAAGGCTTCAGATGAATAACCATATAAGTCCACTTTGAAATTCTGAAACAACCCACATGCTTCGCTTTCGGTTATACAGCTGATAAAAATCACTTGGACTGTATCACCTGGAAGTTCACAGCCTCTACAATCTTTAATTGTAAATGAACATAACACTCCCACTTCAAGCCTTTAAATCTTGACATTTAAGAACTCCACTCCAACTCCAAAACTTGACATATTTAGTTCTTCATCTGACAGCTTCACATCACAGCCCTAAACTTAACTAAACAAGCAGGTTGAAAAAAAGTAGCTGCCTTGAAACTTTTCCGTTAAAAAAAAAAAAAAAGAATCAAAAAAGCCGAGGCAGAGTGCTTTGTGTACTCTGTACAATTCCCAAATAAACGAACAAAATAAGCAACAAATAAACGGCCACCATACCACTTCTCAATGCTTCAAACACAGAGAAAAAGCTTCTGTAGATGCAATGCTTTTCTCTGCTGCCAAGTTTCCTTGTGCTGTGGCTTAGCCCAACAGTAGTATAAAGGATGCATGCTTCTCTTTATTTTATTTTCAGCCCCCTGCCTCAGTGTTTTTTTTCCTCCAGTACATCATTCCTTTGGGTGTTTGTGCTGTGTCCCTTAGTTACCGGATAAGAGACCCAGCAGCACAGAGAGTTAAAAGCCTGCCCTGTCCCACTCATACGAACAAGACCATCAATAATTCACCCTCATCGGGAAGCATTATCTAACAGCCTGATAAAAATTTAAAGATGGTGGGTGACAACACGGAACCATGAAGAAAGTGCTCCGTAAGAGGACACTCCAGGTGGCAACAATGTTGGCAACAGATATGTTAAAGTGGAAGCTGAAGAGGACTCGCCTCCACCAATGTGTCAGCTGGCCCTATGAGGCTGATTTACCCATTACACATAAAAGACAGATGCCCGGACGAATTAAGGGACGGCGAACGAAAGACACGTCTCCTCGTTTCTCCGCCAGGGTTGTGTGAGTGCACCAGAGAGGTGGAAGCATTTGCTAGGCTGTATTAACGCCTAGGCTCATTCTCATTGACAGTGAAATCCCTCTAAGCCTAGATCAATTACATCCAGCTCTGCTGTAATTAAAACGCCCTAACAAAGGTCTTAGGAGCACAGGACAGAAACCTACCCATTCAAAATAAGCTTGGCCCAATCTATATTGCTATCTGCGAGGAAAGAAAAACAGTTTTAGATCAGATTCAGCTTGTCTTTAAACAAATTATTGCTGTTCATGCATGACTTCTGTTTCCAAAATATGTCGATTTCCTCCCCTTTTAAGGTTCTGGGCAGCCTCGATATTGTTTAAGATACTGTGCGCATCGACTCGCATAAAACAAAAATATGCAGCAATATTTTCAATCGATGGAAAATGCGATAAACTTAAAAATAAAATACCCATTAACGCATACTACAAAAAAAACACACGGACTTGTTTTTGTAGTTGTAACTACTAAGAAAATGAATGATTTGTTCCCTTAAAGTATGTTTGATGCTTGACTATGCTCTGCTGAGAAATGACAGAATGCTTATGACTCTCCTAATTAAAACTCAGCAGTGGAGTGATTAGCAATCACAACTCCACTCTTCAAATACCAAGATCTGATTTGCTTGGCTGATCAACAACAAGCTTCCTTCTCTCCCTTCAACCCACCAACCCTGCAGCCTCTCTGTATTAAGGAAGGCTTTTGAAATGGAAGAAATCAGCACAACTCCACAAGAAAGAAGGGAAAATGGGGGGATCGGTTGAGTTTTGAATTCCATATTGCTTGCTTGTGTTTATTTTTATTTTTTTTATTTCTAGCATGCCATGCCAGGTATGACAAAAGAGATCGCCCACTATCACTACTGAATGTTTTTCAAGACCTAACTGACGATAAAAATAAATTATCCATCAATGACAGAATTTCCTTTCAGCAGCCACCAAAATCCAACTTGAGGCTGTTCTCTTGTTGCACTGAAAAGACAGAGAGCAAGATGGCTGACTGCATTGACATACAGTGAAAACATGCCTTCCCCTCCTAGGTAATATTCTCTTTGGTGTGCGATTCCCACCGCTTCTCATCTTCTGTGACAACGCCTGCCAGTCAAAGCCCAAGGAACGTTTAAGGGCTTTGACAATATCTCCTCACCTTGAAAACATAATGGCTTCATCACAAGACACATCAAGTGAGACCAAGAAGGCATCAAATGGCCGTTAGACATGGCAGACAAAGAGCTGCCAGAGTACAGGTGATTCAATGTCTCTGTAGCATTGTTTTTTGACATGAAAACAGCTCTTTGAAATTGGCATTAAAAGTCTTCTCTCTATATATAAAACATAACAAATAACAAATGCCAGCAATACCGTGGGAGGTGACATTTAAGTGTTGGACAGAAAATGCACTGCATGAGGATACAAAATCTGAAAGGATTTCATGATCATAAAAAATATTGAGAAAATATTCTGCAGCATGTACAAAGAGAAAGAATTATAAAAAAAAATATAGCAAAGTGAAAAATTGAGCAAAGTGAAAGAATTTAAAGATATTGGATTTAGCCTAATGTACCATAACCTTTCAATAAGCTGAAATGGAATCGCAGCGGTTTCTCAGGAACCAAATGCGTCTTTATTGTTCATTTGAAAGCATTTTATTAAAGAATTCGAACCGTCTATCACATGAAGAGGCCCTGGAGATTATTCAATTGAAAAACAAAACATGGGTGTGGATGGATACCTGTTTCAATTTCATTCCTTCCCATGCAAAACGAGAAACGTGGATGTAATACCACACATGCAAGTGATTTACATTTTTATATGATTCATGAATACCATGAAGGAGAAAAAGGAGACATTTTCCTGCAGTGAAGCGTCACAGTAAGTGTCGCCTGATTTCGGGCGGCCCGAACCACAATTTCTAGCATAATTATATGATGCTATTTAGGAATTTGAGGGAACAAGAAAAGGATTTCATCAGTGGGAGATAGATGACCTGTCAGATGCACCTAATACCAACACAAAGCCTTCAGCCTTTAATCTGCACACTTCCTCTGACCTATACTATGACAGAACCAAATAAAGCACACTATCTTTGTATCCCCCTGAGACGGAGCAGTGTCCTCATATGCTAATGTCATCCCGTGTTGGTGAAGAAGCTCCGAGGGCGGTCCAGACAACTCACAGGTCAGTGCTAATCTTCTGATATATGGAGCCTAAAGACCCGGGACTATCCATCACATGCCGCCGACGGCTCCCCAACCGGGAGAGCTCTGCACACACCAAAGGGTTAACGCTACACCCAAAGAGACCTCTGATGATCCATCACTCAGAAACCAGCCTCCTTTGAATGGTGCGTCCTTTAAAAAACACCAAGGGGGTAGCTTTCTTAGTCGGGTGAAGAGAAACTGCGCCGGGGAGCTCTGCGGTGAGCGCATATATAGCCAGCGTGACTGCTACAGACCTAAGCTCCCAGCCTCTGTTGATCATTAAACATCCATTTTAAAGCAGTGGGGGAAAGTTAACTGTCATTTTAAACACAGGAGGTGGTGGTATGGGAGATTTTTTTTTCCCCTCCTTCAGATGTGTTTTCTTAGTGAAAACACCGAGACCATATATTCATCCATCCGTCGAGTCAACTATCCTAAAGCAAAATCATTTGTTCAAATCGTCTGTCTATATTTTTGAGAGAGAGAGAGAGGAAAACCACACAGAAAAGGCTACGATGGGCTTTTGCAGTTAAAGAAAAAATACATTGTAAAATACTTGTGCACTGTTAAACAGCTATTGGCAATGTGCTTTGCATTTCTGGGCCCATTTTGTTGTTTGCTGGTGTATTTTTCTTATTCCCAGCAGATAACTGGCCAAACATAGATGACGTGTTGTCATGTCGAGATATTTCCAGCGCAGCTACAACGGGGTTTGATAGGAGACATTTTTTTTCAGCTGTCTAAAAACTCAACAGTAAACATCAGGTTTTGGTGTCAGCCCCTCAGAATCAAAGAGCGAGGACTTCTTTCTACACTCACCATTTTGCACCAATGTTCAGCAATAATACAGAGAGAAATCCATCGTAGAAGACGCAGAGATACCAATTTCTCCACTGACAGCAGCCTCTATAGACCAGAATGCACTCCGTTCCTCTTCAACGACTTTTTTATAATTCAAACAAACCGGGCACGGCTCACCACGGCATTGTTTTCTCTCCACTCTCCACTTTTTCTCAACTTGAAAAACTTACTACGCCATTACTATGACTACTGCTCTCTCCACCTACATACATACAATATATACAAAGCACAGAAAGCCCCCGTTCCCTGGGGGCTGTCCATTCATTCTGGGAAATGTAGGAAATCACCGGCTGAAGTAGCAGTAGACGAGCCAGGCTGAGGGAAAGTGGGTATAACCAAAAAAAAAAGTAAATCACACACTTCATCACAAAATGCACTGGACATCACAAATTGATGATATCTAACCGTGTAAGAGTATCCGAGGGTGGACTTTTTTTCCTTTAAGACCGATGCCAATCGAAGCTATCTCATCTACCCTTTATTCATCTCTCTCTCCCCTTCCATTTGTTTGTGTCTAACTTCACAGCGAGTGTGTCAAAGAAATTGAACAAGACAGCTGTCAAACCAGTCCGCTGTGAGTGAAGATGGCAGGTGAAGTTCTCTCTTTCTCTCTCTCTCCCTGTTCAAAAACTGCAACCTGCCCTCCTCCTCTTCTCGCCTCTCTCTCTGTGATGTTATTTTGTCTGAACAAAAGGAAGGAGCAGGCCCTCTTCTATATGGGCCGGAGCGGGTTGGGATCAGTTGGCTTACTTTATTGCCCAGGACCGGGATGACCAAGGGGGCCGCTGACCCATTCCATGGCTGTGGCTGATGCTACGCTTCCGCTGGCATTTACATTCCCAGTCTCTGTGTAATAACCCTCTCCATCACCCACCTTCACCCCACATCTGACAGGACACTTTCACTATTAACCTATCCTGATCCTATTCCAAAGTAAGGACATACAGAAAGGCAACAATGCACTTTTGTTTTTCTTTGTAAGGTGCAAGCATGTGTGTGTGTGTGTGTGTGTGTGTGTGTGTGTGTGCGTGCGTCTTCGTCTATCAACCCCTGAAATTGTTGTGTTGATACAACATTAGGGCCATGTATCACAAGAGAAGGAAAAAGAGGAATCCATCAAAATAAACACAGTGTAATAACACACATTGCCGCATTCTTTCACTGACAAACAACAGCTGCATAGAATGGGAAATAAATATTATCTCTGTAACAGAAAAACAAGCAGACACCGCTAGTTACTCAAAGCAATGCCTCACACAAAGCTTGAAAGCTCTGGGTCTTAACATCTACACTTATTGAATCGGATATTAGACCATCTATTTTGTAAGTACGTTGAAAACAAATTCATTCTTGGCATTTGAGAGGTAGACTGCTGCGGCCAAAATACCATTCAAAATATGTAAACAGATTTCGAACAACTTATTTATGCATTTTTCTTGTCACCGACACAGTGGGTTCTCTTTCTCCATGAAAATACAGACCTTTTTTCGAGAGTTTCTACTTGGAATGAAAAATACTGGGGGAAAAGGTTTTCTCGCAGACTAAATCTTTTTAAATCCCCAATGTGAACACTTCTCTAAATGTCTTCCAAAATTTCCACTAAATACATGGCTTTCGGTGTTAGATTATGGCCTACAAATTCTCTCGATCCACACTAAATCTCTGTTTCCAACGCAAGCAGTTGCAAAATGGTTTCTCACAGCCACACACACACGCACGCGCCGCACACACACACACACACACACACACATCCAACTGCAGTGTCCAGCAATCCGTCAGTAGCCTACACCAGCAGCAACACTCTGTCAGAACAAAACTGCTTAGAGGAAGGGGGCTGGTAGCTCAAGTTCTCCCTATTGAAATGCAGACACTTTGATATGGAAATTGGCAGTTACAAAAACCCGCTAGAATTCACACTAGCATGCATTGAAACCATTTGCGCAATGTGAGATGAGATGGCACTTCCTCCCAAGACAACATAGACAAATGGACCAACCCAGCACGTCTGGGGCGGGTGAGAGAGGGATAGGGAGATGGGATGGGTGTGGGGGGTTGGTGAGGAGGGGGGGGGGGGACAACAGACCATTTGTCCCTCTTGAATTCCTTATACCATCCCTGTCCTGGTATTCAATTAATAAATAACATTGCAGTTGTTTAAATTCAAAATTTTACAACCTCTTATGTTAGCTGTGACTTGCCTTGCTTACAGCGCCAAAAAAATGGAGCAGCCTAACTGGATTTGATTTGATTTACATTCACCTGCATGAACGCCAATAAAACTTCCCATTACAACCTATTGGCAGCGAAGGAAATTACCTTTTTTTCTACAGGCCACAGCGGCTGGTGTGTCAGTATGAAGCGGCCACTTACACCATTATCCCAGCTACCTGGATTTTTGAAAGGGCAAAGGATGAAGTCTGGTGACCTACCAAAATGGCTGGTAGGACAGAGCGACTCAGCCGCCACAGTTTACCAGCGTTTGACTGGTGGCAAGTCTCAATTTCCCTCGCTGTCTATCCAGCTTATATAATGTTGCAGTTGTCTGTCTGCAGAGTTTTATAACCTCATCTTAGTTACAGACTCTCACAGGAATCTGACTGCTTTGCTTACATTACCAAAAAAAAAAAAATAGGGACTCGCTTAATGAAACAAGGGATTTGAAAAGTAGATCACCTATATTTACCTGCACGAAGGCCAAGAAACCAGCGTTTGACTGGTGGCAGGTCTCAATTTTCCCACCATGTCTTTTGAGCTTATATAATGTTGCACCACTGTCCAGATTTGACTGACAGTGTTGAATATATGTGAATATAAGTGTTTAACCTTGATTTTTCAGTATAGCAAAGTCTGGCACTCTGTATTGTGTGTTCAAGTCTATGCAGTACTTATCTCTAAGCTTCACGTGAGAATGAGATATGGTTCCTAGCCTATAAAAACTGTGTGTGTGTGTGTGTGTGTGTGTGTGTGTCCCATCATCACACATGGCTGGCTCAGGTCTGTGAATTATACATGCTCTGTGAAATGATCTTATTTTATAGCCGCAAAATGGAGAAGTAAATGGAGACAGTAACTGACATCCAACTACTTAGCTCCTGGTGTGCTGGACTGGGTGGAGATGTTTTTGTCAGCGCTGTTTTGACGCTGTTATCACGCTAATTACCATCTCCTTACCCATGAATAGCTTAGAAAATAAATCCCATTCTTTTTTTTTTTTTTTTACTGATTTTTAATCTACATCTGAGACTTTTCTTCCATCAGTCTGGGCTATATCTTGAAGATCAATTATATTCAGAAAACAACTCCCATTTGTAACATGTGAAAGAGCCTGGCTGGAGGGGGTAAGGCACCGGGAATTTAAGTGTTCAATTAGCCGTAAGCCCCCTTTTCAATTTGGTCAGGTGACTATACAAAAGTAGCCTTCCACGAGCTTTTCACTGACATTATATAAAGGTTATTTTCCACTGAAAGCCACGTCTGGATAATCCTAATAGCCTACAACTTGAAGCTCCGGGTCGCTCAGTTTGTTCTCGTATGACAGTACACAGTATGGGATATGCATTCATCTCACTATAACTGTTAGAAACTGCTGGAGAAGCCCGTGGGCCCATTTTCTAACATTTGCTGTACAGCCTATCCATGCAGGGAGTTTAAATATTTGGTGCTGGTTTAGCGAGGCGCCCAGCATCTCCCCTGACAAACTCAAACATCCATTTTAAAGGCTACTTACATTGGTACGCGGTGCCAAAACATGGATTTTGGCGTGGAGTGTGAATTTCAGATCGACACCAAGAGCCCCCCCCTTTTTTTTTTTTTTTTTTTTTTTTAGAAGAGGCCCCCAGAAACTGAGCAGCGGGTCACACAAAGACGGCTGTGGCTCGGCTGCATGCTCCACTTTCTTCACAGGGGACAGATGGTGGGTTTTCGTGTGGCAGGTATCGCTCCCTCTTCAAGCCAATGCGTCCCCGAGGACCGGGCGAATAGCTCCATGGCGAGGTGGTCTGTTCAAAAGTAATGATCGCTACTTCCCCCTCATGCATGCGCCCAGGCTCCTTCCGATAGGAGCGCAGCGGATAGGCTGCAAAAACGGGATCACTTCAAGGAGACGAGATGCACCCCACTCTTGTTGCCAAAAATGAAACTCCCAGCGCGTCTTCCGCACGGGTGTCAAGTCTTTCTGAAAGTCTCCGGTAGCCTAGATCACATATACAGTCCAAACAGGGCTAAATATGACTTGTTAGCGTGGGTTTCTGTGCGCTCCCGGTTGTTCCCTTTGCGCCTCATCCACACGCCGTGCAGACAGTCAGCGCTACAGCCGGACTGGAGGCAAACAAGGCGAGGAAAAACGGCGCACCGGTCGCTTGCTCTGCAGCAGCTGGCTGTGCAGGGAAGCGCGCAAAACCTGGAGCGGATCAGGAGCGGGGCACGGATTGGCTCTCATCCTAATTTTGACAGCCCGCATTAAAGGCTAATATATTGAGCATTTAACCCATATGTCCCCAGTTTTTTTCAAAGATTCCCCTCATATCATCATGTTAAATGTGTCCCATAACAAGCTCTGCATTTATTTACTACAGGGTTTTGTCTCTGTATAAGAAATCCTTATTTGAATTTGTGGCAACTGTACCTGACTGAGAGCATAACATTGTAAATAGACTTCCCACACAATATTGACATTCTAATAAGGTCAAAAAACGTCATTAAAATCCATTGCTTTCAAATAAGATAGTTTGTTATCAGAAACAAGATTGCTGTGTGAAAAAAAAAGTGCAAGGACATTCATCAATGAAAACTATGTTATTGAAAGCAATTCATTTGAATAACGAACCATTTTTCAGCTGTTCAAATTTCAGTAGAATATTGTAGGAGTATTTAGGCTACAATGTGTATGGCCATCGGCAGCTATAGGACATTGGACAATTGATAAAAGTACACAAAATAATAGAGCTGAAGTAAGATTTGTTTTGTTTGGGTGATTCTAGAGACCTTATGGAATAAATACAGTTATACATGTCAATAAAAAATACTTCATATGAAAATGGCCTTTTATCAGGAGGATTTGGCCTTGCAATGCTTTCAGGAAGCATGGTCAGGAATTTGACTGTGTTGTGTGACCGGAAAGAGGTGGAACTCTCATTTATTTTCTTGAAACTACAGTATATTAATCCAATAAGAAATTTTAGGACCATGCTATACAAACATCACACCAAAACTATAAACTTTGGTTCCACCAATATGTGTTTTTCAAAGCTGATACCAATATTTTCAGATCTAATCTGTCGATAGCAGATGATATCCAATATCTTTAAATTTGACCCTCTCCATGCCAAGAAAATTACAAGTGTTCAGTGTTTCCCCTGGAATTTTATTCTTGTCAGGGTGGAAAAGCTTCTGAAAGAATAGACCATGAGACATGAGACCAACGCTCCATTGAAACCCAGGATAACACACCTACTATTCATAATAATAATAATAATAACAACAATAAGAAGAAGAAGAAGAACAACAACATATTCATGCATATTCAAATATACAATAAATATGTAATCAAACAAACTGCATAATATCCATCATATCAGAGGTGGATGACAGCGATATCTGCCTTTTTTATGGCCAATATTGGCCCAGTAAACTGATATATTGGTCTAACCCTACTATAAACAATATATAATGTCCTGTAGGAATATTGTAAAAATGTTATTGTGACACATGATATAAAATACCATAAAGCACCATAAGGTCACTATAAACACACTACTGAGCCCCACAGACACACTATGAGTCCCTGTAGGAATATTATAGGAATAGTATAGTGAGGACAGACAACATGTTTATATTTCTGGTCATTTTGTTGTTTAATTGGAGAACACCACTATTGTGCATTGATGTGTATTGCAGTAGTTTTCAGAGATGCTTGGCTTTAGAAGTCAAAAAAGTATTCCTGCTGCAAGGGGGAATTGTTTCCTTCATAGAGCACCAGGCCTCTATACTCTATTGGTTACAATGGGAAGGGGGCAAATTGAATCCTGATTTTAAGGCTGTGAGTGGAGACCAAGATGTTGACTGACTTGGCACCCAAAAACATGAAACTAACATTGAGTGGACTGGAAATGATTCCGCTTTGCTGATGAAATTACATTTCAAAGCTGAAAGCCCATTAGGATTTTACTGTAAGCTGGAAAACATTAGTATTAAATTGGCATTTGAGAACAAATACATTGATCTTTGTGATAAACTGGACAACATCATGCTTATGTTCAGCAGATCATTTCATTTGTTTAGACGTGATTTGTTGAGTACTTTGGATAGTCCGATTGCAGCACACATGTTCTTCCTCCTCACAAGTCCTAGAGAAAGGTAACAGGAGGAGTGCTGGCGACGCTATCACACAATGTTCAGGAGCAAGAAATGAGGACATTTATTTCATAATGTTCTGACTTATTGTGCCTCCAAACTAAGGCTATCATTAGACACCATTACACCCAGGATGAGCAAAGGCGACATGGCATACTGATGGTCAGAGCTGTTTCTAGCTTGTTGGGGGCCCTATGCAAAATCTTGTTTGGGGGGCCCCCCGCTATTTCACACTCATGAATACACATCAAATCTGCATCGACACAAATTCCATATGCATATAAATCAGACTGAATGCTGCCATTTTTCACATAAAAAACTTATTTTAATTTCAGGAACTTAGTTGCATAGTTAAGACATCACAATCAAAACAAACATGCAAATACTGAACAAATAAAAAGATTTTTTTTTTTTCAAAAACAATACTCTGAATAAATTATAAACTTATGAACAAGAATACACATAAAATTAAGTACTATAAAATGACACTAGCATCAGGATAAAAGTGCAAATGACAAATAACAATCCAATAATATATAGCCTATATTATGCAAAATAATTTCACAAATCAGACAAGAGGTACATCTGGTGTTTGTGGGTCTGCTGAGGAAGATGATGATGGTGTGGCTGCGCTGAGGCTGGTCCTCCAAAGTATTTCAGAAGTGCTCCTGCAGAGACATAAAGTTTCTAGGTGAATGAACATATTTTATCATAATTATTACTCATATTGTAATACTGCTGAAATCCAAAACCTGTTCATTGGTAAAATTACATTAGTGACTAGCAACTGGAAGAATAGTGACTAGTCATTAGTAAATAAGCACTAGTGCCTAATTTTAGTGACTAGTGCATTTTAAGGATTAAATGTTAAAACGGCCTGCCATAGTTACTGTAGTTTAAAAATTTCCCCTTAAGTAGCTTTAAAAACACATTTTCCATACTGTGGGACAATGTTATACAGGCCTACATATTCTGTATCTGCTCGTTCCAACACATCATTGAAGTGAGTGAAATATAATACGCCATTTTTTTATGGCTGCGCCATTACATCAAATGGAAAGATCCAGATGTCTTGTGCATCATTTTATACATATTTCCCTCTAATTCAGCATGACATATTTGGTATATTTGGAAACCTTGGGATCTTGAGTAGGCTGTGAAACATGTTTGTAATGATAATCCTGCATGAGGGTCCTTAATCCCCCCTCCCGTTAACAACCACCGCCATAACTAAATTGTCAACCTGTGGAAACACTTATTAAATGCGAACTAGGGTTACTAGGGTTAGCAAGCTAGCTAGGTCTAGATAGCTGGCTCGTATTATAGGTAGTAAACCTACATAGCTTGCTAAACTAACGGTTGAACGGTGGTTCAGGTAACTTTACACCGATCGCTGACTGGTAGAAATACATTGCCCATAAAAACAGGTTATACGTTTAATTAATATGTCTTACCTCTGCTCTGCAAGCGTTGTTTTTCCTCTGCTTTCTTCCATTTTCTTTTTTAATTTCCCAAAGGATACATCCTTTTGGACGCCATAGTATCGGTGAGATACTGGAATAGTAATCTGTCCGAAGGCCATCAACAATGTAGTTCGTCAATACGTGAGAATCTGATGCTGACTTTGAAATTGGTTTGCTTGTAAGGCAAAGTGCTTTTTGATCTATCTAGCATACAACAAATGCATTTTATTTTCGCCATTATGTGCTTATAATGTATGTGTTTTTGAACAACACATGAAGACGCTTGGTTACCAAAACTGGCCATTTATATTCGAGGACAAAAATACGTAGCTGCGTAGTCCGCGTATAGCAAGAAACGGCTCTGCTAATGGTTCATGAGATGTGTAATGTCTACCTGCACTCTACTCCCAGCTGTGCCCTGAGAACAAAAGTGTCTCTGAACAGCCACCTTGCTGCTCAGACAACATGCAATTTTTGATATGCTGTCTGAGCTCTGTCATTTTGCCTCTAAATATCACATGAAGTTGTGTTGTCATTTCTCAACAATCGATGTGCTGGAAGGAAAATGATCTGCCCAGCTGGAAACAGGTTTATGGTAACATTTTCCTCAGGTTTCTAAAGTTCAGCCCCATGCAGTTTCCTTTTGAACGTGATATTATACTGTTAGTAGGAGCTTTCATTCTTGACTGACAGTATCCCTATTTTTAGACCCTTACTTTCAACATTGCAATAAAAGAGCTACTTCAGTGGTGCAAATGCGGGCGAAGGACATATTTTCCTGAGAAAGGTCTGTCTAATAACAACAAAAACTTGATAGCCAAGTTTGGAACTATTAATGTCCTAAATATCAATTCTCTTCTCCTCTTCTCGTGAGCCAAAGTACATAGCCAGGTCAGTGGTCTCCGTTACACGTGGCTTCAATAAAAAACAGTCCCCTGGCCACACAGGGGAAATGCGAATTTGGGTCAAATTCACCAGGTGGAAAGTGAGAGGATTAGTGCAGAGCTCGCATGTTTTCTAAGGCATAGTTTTACATAATAAAGAATAGCAGGGTAAGAGAAAACAGATGTAATGATGCTGATCCACTGGCACATATTCTTATTTAGAGAGATAATGTTTATGTATGGAGTACTACTGAAAGTATAAACTCTCTACTTCATTTGAAGTGACCCGGGAGAGCGTGGGTGTTTTACTCATTGCGGTCAGTGTAGTATATATGTAAATACTCACAACTGGCCGCTCTCTGTGTTTTCTGACTGACTAATGAAGTGGTCAGAAAATGCCAGGCGTTGCTTTTTTCACACCAGCATGCCATCCTTGCCCATATTCAGTGTACAATCGAAAATCTAAGCATTAGCACAAAGAGCTAAAGGTTTTTCTTTTCTTTTCTTTTTTTTGCCGCTGACTCATCTAGAGTGTAAATGGATTTCACATCAAAAGATCAGTATTCATCAAAAGAACACAATCTTAGCTGGTAATTATAGGTCTTTATTGACCTCCATTTTAAACCATGCTGAAATTATGACAGCACCAAAAAAAGACCTGCTCCCTTTTCTGATAGACTTCCACTTTTGACTGCAGGTTTTTGCTTATTTCATTCGAGTCTTTGCTTAGCGTTGAGGAGAATGAATGCCATCCATACATATGCATCATGTGCCTTTGCACTCTTGCACACGTTTGTTAGGTTACTGCTGACTTTCTCCGTAATGAAGCTTTGATGTAAGAGAGCAACCATGACTTATCCTATTGGCTGACCTTGTTTCCAGGCCCTCCCGTCTCCTTGTCCTGGTCATACAGAATGTGTAATGATAATACGCACTCTCTTGTAGGTGATTATGTTACTATTGCTGGTTGCACTGTCTCGTTGATGTATATTTTTGTTTGTTTTTTATTTGTGAATTTATTATAATACCTAATATATTGCAGCAATACAGCCATTCCTTTGAAACTGTAACAATGTCAAAGCAACGGCTAATTTTTTAACATTATTAGTTCACTGAAGAAACCACAAGACAACCGTAACCGACATGCATTAAAAATATACATTCAACTTAATTTCCTATGATTCCAGACTTGAGACTTTATATAGGATTATAGGAGTGATAATTGGATTTTTTGGTGGTAGCATTTTTGTGGTTTTTTGCAGCCATAGAGGCCCCCCAGAGTCTCAACGTGTTTCAGTATCTGACCCCCCCCCCCACTCTTATGTATTGTCTTTGATTTTGCCTTCCCATGCATGTGTGTTCCCCTTCAAATGAGCTGTTCACATTATGGGCAAAACCTCATGTAATATTGTGGGGTGTTTCAACAAACATTCATGCGGTAAATAAGAGGGTAGCAGAGAATGTTGTGGTAAATATGTCTTGAGTCATTATTAGGTGGTTTTACTCATTAAGATCAAAAGCCGCAAATTCAAAGGCAATCTCAAGCGGAAAGGAAAAAGACATTTATTGCAAAAAAATAAAAAATTCAAAGGGTCTAAACTCAGTTTTCAGGGATTTTCTATGGGATTCGATAAATGCTCTTGTTCCCAGCAGACAAAACACACTGTTCTGTCTGCGTTGAGAGGAAACTAATTCCATGCGGCATCCATCTCCCAGTTTATTGTGTAGAGCAGCTTTCTATAGTTTTGTAATCACAGGGCAACAAAATAGGGGAATTATTATTATGCCAATAGTCATGTAAGGGTGGTTCTCAAAACGTCTCTATCACAAAGCTCAACCACCATCAAACTCCTCTGCAAACTCCTCGTCATAAAAAATAACAGTGTGCTTTCAAGACAAGTTAGACCAAGTTTCACTTTAAATCCAGATTATTTGTGAGCATATCAGTTAGAAAGAAGGTTCCAAGCGGAACAATTATTGTGTACAAGCCCTTATTTTTGTGAGCATGGAAATTCTTCCTCTTCTCTTGTGTCTGTCTGTTTTTACACAAACACTTACAAACAGCAAAATGGCTAAAAACAGTTCATCTGGTAGTCAAATACTGCCAGTCATTGTATAAATAGCTTGCTCAATCAATTTGGGAGTCAAAAAAGTCTCCTTCCGTATATCCCTACCCAGATTCATCTGCGTTGGGGTAACCCTTTTCTGTGGATTGGGCCTTTAAAGCTGATTTGGGGATAACTTGTGTCTAAATTTCAGAACCATAGAATATACACTTCTTTCTCGAAGCCATGTAGTCCTCCATCTCTCCCCCATGGGACTTCTGTCGACTGCAGACTCCGCTGACAGAAGTTAGATCAAGCATAGAAAGCGAATCCAACTCTCTACAATAGATAAAATCTGACAAGAAACATGGATCCAGACTTGTCTCCTCTCTAGATCTCTTTGGATCATAGAACTTTGCCTTTCCGGTGTCCTTGGGACGTCTATGACATGCTCTTATATGGGAGAAAGAACTGAGCAAATAAACCTAATATACAAAAGTCATTGCTTTCCAACTGTGTGATTTGTTCCAAAAATATCAATGAGCTTCAACGCAAAAACAAACTTATCTGTAAAAAGTAGCTCGATCCGTACTTTTCAAATCGTCGAGCATTTTAAAGTTTGCGGTAAATTACAACGGAATGTTAGTTTTAATTTGGTTTCCAATGGTGAATATTTATTTTTGAGTGTGGTTATGAGAGCGTTGTTAGCCTGTTGTTGTGCGGCTAGTCTCCCCTCTTCTTCATGGAGCCTGAAACACTGCAAAATGGAAACAGATGCTGATTGTTCCAGTGTGAAAAGGGAGAAAGAACAGGAAAAAAGAATAGAAAGAAAAAAGATTTACAGCATCTAATGATTCCATTCAACAGTAGCTGACATTTAAGTTTTCTTCACACGTTTGAGCTGTGGACTTGCCTATAGGCTGACCTATCTGTTCAAAATACACACAGGTCTCATAAACAAAGCAGAATACTGAAACTATATAATATATTTTACACAGGCCTAGTGCAAAATTTTTGAATAATGGCAGAAAACCAGCTGCAAAAAGATATCCCGATATGGCTGATGATCAACTTTTTAGGAAAAAAGGAAATGGGTCATCTTTGCGTGCCAACGAGAGGAATCTTGTCAGTCAAGGAGGAGCTCTGGGACTGCCACTATTTTTAGTACCTGGAGCTCAGAAGCATACCATACAGTTTAACCCCGGCCCACACAGACACAATAAATCATAAAACCACCATAAAGGCAGATATTATATTCTCATGGGTTAAAAGAGACATGCATTGCAAAGAGCTTTACTTTTTTTCAAACAGAAGACAGGCTAATTGAAGTATACAATTCTTGTGAAGCGTGGATTAATAGCGTGGTATGCGTCATTTTATACTTTCCAGACGTGATGTAACCCAAAAGAAAAAAAATCAACACATTGAATTTGTCAAAAAAATAGTTTTGATAGCCGACAAATCCATGACCACCATTTCAAAAAGCATTTCCAAAGGAGTCTTTTTTCTGAGATTATGCTATTCTCATGTATAAGGCTATTAATCTTTATCACATAAATAAATTAGTTTCCATACATTTCATCTGTGCTTGTTAACGTGATTATGATTCCCTATTAGGTTTTGTCATTAGCTGGTGGCCAACATTTTGATCCAAAGTATTGGCAGCATTGCCTGCAGTAGAAATAGGGCAAATGGGCCAAAATATGTTTGGATTACATAGTCGCTTATAAGGAACTAAATTATAGGAAAGGAAAGGAGGAAATGCTGTTGCTCACAACTTTAAACAAAATTGCCCTCCTGCACTGACCCGAAATGTTGCCCATGAATCACATCAATAGTACAGCCTTCACAATTTAAAGTCATTAAGTGAACCCAATTGTTTAATCAATAACAGTATGAACAACATCATTGGTTTCAATTGAGTTTGAGAACCTTTTCTTTGTGTAGAAATCACTTTCATTCTCAGGTGAATGTGTTGGAAAAATAAGGCTCATTCTCGAGACACAACTGTTATTCAGCCGTCAGCAGGCGCTCCGTACGCCTCTTATGTGCACAGCTTTGCCTCAAAGGATAATCACGACATTTCACAGGCAGAAGTATCTCGGCATGGATAGAGCTGCCCAAGAGAGGTTGTTGGAGTGCAGGTTTCAGGCATTCGAGTCCATCAGGTGCTACAAGTGGAGGCTCTTGTTATCTGAAATGCTACAAATCGATGGAAAATACAGTATACTCCAATCTGGTAGGAGCTATAGCAGAAATATTGCAGAATCTTGACTTGATGGTTCCATTATAAACGGCATATATCTGTCATAAAAACTGACGAGACAACTGAGCATGGTTGTTTGGTTTGATATATAGCAGATTTCTGTAGTTTTCTATTAGTGTTGTTATATTTCTTCTTGAAATTGAGGTTGTAAGAACTGGGGGAAAAAGGTCTGTTGGGGAGCCATAACAATAATAAACAAGTTCTGGTACATGCAGATTCATATACACTTAACTCCACGAGTCTCATGTACAGTCGGGCTGTGACAGATGCGAAGTGGGAGGGCGTCTCTGGGCACAGGAGGGAGTTTCTGAGGCTATTTGTATTAAGATAAGCATAGCAGAGGAGTTTTTTTCACAGTGCTCATCATGACCACTTCAATTTGGGTGAGATAAACATGTTTGACATGATTCAAGAGCACATTTCATGTTATGACATTTGTCTGGGGACTGAATTGAGACCGAACAGCAGGCAGAATAAATATGCCAATCACCGCTACTGTCAAAACCTCATTGTTCTCGACTATTGCATGATTTATGCCTTTCAAGTGGAATAGCTTCACATATCAATATTTCCCCACCACTGTATTTCCACCTTTTCTTTCATATGTATACCATGTGTGGAGGCCAGCCGACTAGTTACTGTGGTAGTATTCAGGCATAAGGCTTCATGACAGATACTTTACACATGCCAGACTCTTAGACAATGGAAGACAGTGAGACGATAAAATGTTCATATCAAAAGCATTTACCCCTCTCCAGGCGCCAGACTGTCTGACACTGGCTCAAATTGATTCTTAATTGGGTTTGTATGGACCCTGAATCTACTGTTGATGAGCGCAGTGAAAAGCGGACATCTCTCCTACCCGTAGTCCGCGGAAACGTGATAACACAACTGACCCACATGAGAGCAAGATGACTTCTTACAGTTCTCCGTCAAGAAAAATAATAATTATGAAATGGATCATCCGCACATCTTGAAAACTAATTCAAAAGAATGATCCATCATCCAGACATGGTAGAACAAAGCTACTGATTCAAAGGGATGTCATTATTCATCAGAAGTCACTACCAGTTGGCGTTAACCAGCTGTGTAGCTAAATGTCTTTTCGGAAGACTTGTCTTTTTTGGTAGCAATAAATCACTCAAAGTTGCTGTGGAATGCAAGCCAGTCCTCCAGAACAGCTTGGTCTTGGTAGAGGTGATTTTCTTTTTCTAGGCTGACATTCCTCATTATCTATTTTGGCTTGCCTTGCGTGCACACTGGGCTGTGCAAAGGCTGGTTAAAAAGTGAGGGGTGGGGGGGCTCGAATGCTCCCCAGTACTCCCCCCCCCCCCCTCCAGTGAAGCTCAGCATGCCTCTATCCGAGGGAGGGAGGGAGGGAGGGGAGGGAAGGGGGGAGGGAGGGAGGGTACCCCTACCTTGCCTGTGCTTATGAATTCCTTCTCCGCTGGTCACAGAAGAGGCTTGTTACCAGAGCAAGCAGAAAGACTGGAGAGCCACGCTACAAAGCCTCATTCAAGCTAAGGGGGGAATCTGCTGTGGATTATGCCTCATCCTCAGTCCGGTCTGGTCTTAATTTCACTGCTTTTATACAGTCAGACTGGAGGGGTGCTTCTGATTATTCCCTACCTTTGAAGGCTCAATGCAATTTGATCAATTTCAGGAGTGGATGATAATAATAATAATAATAATAATAATAATCGGTAATAGCAGTAAACAGCATAATAATCAGTAATAGTAATAATCAAAAAATAAAACCTTGTATAGCAGGAAGGAGGTGAGCAGGTGACACTGAATCACACCCTGTGTCTTTCACTCTGCCACTTCCTTCCACAGTGGCTGCAATGCAATCTGCTCTTGGGGGTGTCGTAAATTGGCCCAGGCACCCTGGGCCAATTTACGCTGGGGTGGTCCTCCACCAGTCCCACCCCGGGGTGGGCTTTGAGAGCCTGCAGGCCCAGTGGGCTCGTCAATGTCACTTTGGCGCTTCTATTCTGGTCATCAAGTCAAGAGGCGGAAGTGGCTGAGTGGTTGGGTGGGAGCCCAAAAAAAAAAAAAAAGGAACAACCTGTTGTGAGTGAAGGTATGTCTCAAACACATGGTGGTCTCTTCATCTCTGAGGCACAAGAATACGGAGCAGGCAAAGCAGGGAGGAGGAATTTACAAGGTGACGCTGGAAAGTGCCAGTGCTTCCGTTTGAGAAGAAGGATTCACAAACCGACATTACAAGAATGTCTTGTGTGTATGGCAGTTGGTGATACTAAGCCCCCAATGAATCCTCTTGTTACCTGACAGGAGGAAGTGCCAACAAGAAAATCAATGCCCCACCAGTGATTTCCCTGTCAAATCAAGACTTACAAAATAATCCTCCCCCTCTTTTTTGTTTCCTCTTTGTGTCTATGTTTTAAAACGCAGTAGTCATTAATCTTCAAAACAGACATGAGCAACATTCATAACTTAGGTTGTTGCCAAAAGAGTAAGGTTTGGGTGTTTTCCCAGCAATGGGATTTTTGTTAAATTGTAATCCGCACTGTATTGAAGTCATTTTTCATCTGCACTGAACAAAGGAGCAAAGTGATGCCAAGCCAGATTCAAATGTTTCTGTTTAAAGACTTCCATTATAATGCTTTCATTTTTTAATGGAACACATTTTCATTTGTGGAAAAGTGGAATATTATGATGTTATTATACCCTATTAATTAATATGCAAATAACAAACAGGAAAATTGCCAATATATTTTTATTTCACCAATCGGTTCCAAATGAGGATTAACACACTGCATGATTTCATGTCCTGTGGCCTTGTGACAAAAATATTTTTTTTCCTCTTCTTTACAATCAGAACATTCTTCTATCATTATGTGATAACCAAAATCCTGCTGCAGGATGTGAACACCCCTATTTGTTCACATCCCATAAATAAAAGATTTTGATCTATTTGTTCCTTTATATCCCTCATTTAGTTCTGTGACATTCTTAGATCCTTTGTGTAAAGTTGAATTTGGCTTTTTTTATACATTTTATTACATTCCAGCTCTAACCAGATTCTTCTTGTACTTTAATGGGTAGATGTTCCTCTGTATTTTCACTGAGACAAAGCTGCTGCTGCCAGATTTGTGGCCCGTTGTGGTCCAAAAGAACAGCACCACAGGGAACTTCAGAAAAACTCACTCAAATTTCAGTTTTTGAAATACAGTCGGTGCCTAGGGGGTGAGAGCATTTCTCAGCCCAATATTTCAAATCAGAGATGGAGTGGTACTCTCCTTGGAAGAGAAGGGGAAGGGCCTCCCACAGAACAAAAGTACTAAAACACATTAGACCCCAAACAAAGGTAAACATGTACGATAGGCTGGGTACTTGTTGCTGGGTGCATGTGGTTACAGGCTGACACTTCAGCGACCCTTGGACAGGTGCTGAGGTCTTATGTGTCTGAAGGGCAGCTTAAGAGCTTTCTGCTTTTTTACAAGGCCAGCCTTGGTTTTATGCTAGATTCACCCCACACATGGCAGTATTTTACAGCACTCTGGCAAATGGTATGGTGTGACTGGACTTCATAATGCGATACAGTGTACACAGACTGAATAGAGTCATTGTGCATTTCAACAAAATTCATAACCATTTACAGCCTTCTATTGTACAGTATGTTGTGTAATGATATGCATCCGTTCAATGTTTTGTATTCTCATTATTATGCCAGTGTCAAGGTATCTAGATGTTGTGCGTATGTTGTGGGAAAAACAGAAAACGCAACCTAAAAAAATTGAGCCTAAAGGACATTGCAAACAGCCCAATTATCGCAGCGGAAAAATAGCATTTCAAAATAAAAAAAAAAGGGAATTCATGTCAAGTATTCTCCATAACTACTTGCACATGAATGTTAAAATTTGGTGCATTGTTAAAAATTATACAATTGTTTTGTTTTTTTCCTCGAGCAAACAGGGATTGAGGTTCTGTAAACTTGGATCAGAGTATTTACATGTATGCAACATTGCTTTAACTTGTATAACAATAAGATAATATATAATAAGAGCCATCTGAAATAGGAAGATGTTATGATCTTCTAGTGTATTGTAAATGAATACTCCAGTGAAGCTTGCTGCAACATGTGTACACAGCACACATTGATTAGTTCAATGTATGCTGCATGGAATAGCCCCCCCCCCCCCCCCCCCATCTCTGCCTCTAATGTTCCTCATTGGAAATATGCTAATGAGATCCGTCACGATCGCTGATTCCCTTTGAACTTTTGATTTCGTCATGGGTGGAGCAAATCACAGAGGTAGAGAGCAGGAGGTTTTCTGCTGCAAGCCCACAGCCCCTCTTCCACCATCTGCCGGACCTCATTTCATTTGAATAATAAATGATAGACTTTTTTCTCTGTTACACAGAGGCGCTTCGGTTTTCTCACGTTTCTGCAGTGCAAGGAAACAGCCACCAGCCACGACTGGGGATTGTTGTCTCCCACAGTAAGCCCTACCCAGGGTCTGCAGGCCACACCAGCCCACCGACTTCCATGAACCCAGCGGCAGCCGGCAGAATTCAGACCGTGATTCAAAGCTGAAATGTATTCTAAGCCTCACTGTGAAGGGATTGGATCCTTCCTTTATTTTGAGTAACTGCACATGAATTGAAAGGACTGGGCATCCTGTTTTTCTTAGAGAACAAAAAGACCTTGAAAAGTATTTCATGCTGGGTTAATTCCCTCAGATGAAAAAACACAGTTCAGTACAAAAGAACAAAACCAGAAATAGATAGTATCAGCAGGATCTAGTCATATGGTTACGTTCTTGCTGTTGATGGCCACCAGATATGAAGAGGGGACTATTCAGTCCTAGGCACATGACAATTTATAGACTAGTCATTTAGTCTACCAGATGTAAAATGGTAGTGCCAGTGGCAACAGAACTGATGGTAAAGTCTTGCACAGATAAAGGTGCCTTACTGTCAATTTACATAGTTCCCAGCTGGAGATGTACTGAAGCAAATCTAATTCAAACTTTTCAAACCTCAAAGACAAGCAGCAGTGCCCCAAATAGCAATAAAGCTGCTGGCCTCTGCCCTCTGGTGTACTTCCCATCGCCACACTTCATACCCCCAGCTCTGTGCTCAGATTGGAACATATGCTCACCAATGGATTCAAATACAGTCAATAGGAGCCTCTCTCCCCTTCAGCAGTCAGCATGTGGATCTCAAATAGCAAAGCTGTGTATCTTAAGTAGTTAGCATGGACATACTTGGTTAGGATTCAATCCTTTATAATTTCCACTTCATGTGAAACAGCTTCGGAATACAAATGTCAACAAGATGTTAATCCTCCATTTCTCAAAAGCAAAACAAATGATGGCTGAAACTCGTACTGTAAATTTTCTTTGAAAGGATGAAAGCTGTGGTATAAAAGCTGTGGTATTTATCAAGAGCAAACGCCCTGGTCATTCTGTCAAAGAGAGTGGGGAGAGAGTACTTAAATCTGGTCCACTGCTAAGCACCTCCACCAGCTTTTGGAATGCTTGACCTCTGCAGGTTTCCAGAAGCCTGGAAATAGGGAATGCCCTTGACACACTAGGTCTGAGAGAAGAGAAAAAAAAACAAAAAAAACTAGCTGAAACCCAAGGGATCAGCGGGGCAGTGAAGCAGGTTGTTCCATTTCCCCCTCCTTTAAAAACTACTCCTCGTCTCTGCTTAGGCTAGGACCCATGTGCCTCGGCAGGAACAATATGGACCCAGCAAGAATTAATGAAACAATTATCAGTAAACCTTGCAATTAACCGGCTGTCCAAATTCTACTCTGCCTGAATTGCTGACAGAATATCAGTTGGGGTAAAATATACATAGGTGCCATAATGGAACAACACCGACTCTAATAGCATGGGAGTGTCTCTGGGGCTCCTGGGAGTGAGGGATGGGCCCTCCTGTTTCCCTTTCCGATCAAAACTATTAGTAGTGATAATGGCTAAGCATGCATGCCAGCTGCTGCCTTGCAACAGCATTTCAATGAGCTTGGTGTTTAAGTCTTCCATTATCATAGCTAAAGTGTGATCGGCGGTCTATACCAGCTGAGCGCAGTCAACGCTCCGAACGGCAACGCGGTGCTAATCATGGGATAAGCACAAACCCTACTGTGAAAACATATCGCATTGTCACCTTTGATCATGCGCCGCCCAATCGCACGAGAGACAATGTTAGCGGCACAACGATGAAATGGCAGGGGGGTTGCGGTGTGTTGCAGCATTTGGTAGTGTTTTCTGAACATTTCTGATCCTGAAAAGGGTGGACGGTGTAATGTGACATTGTGGCACAGCACCTTTAGGTACCTATTAAGTGTAATTTCATGGTGAGTGCAGCTTGTTAGTCATACTGGTCACTGTGCCTACCGAGCCACCATGTTGGAAATCTACTGTCCGTGGCTGCTGTTTTATTTAGCCTTCAGTGCCAAGCAGTTGACATTAAGTGCTCAGCGTGTCACTTGTCAAGGAGTCTTAACTCACGGAAATACCGAACGGCATGAGGTTATTACCATTATGAATGTGCGCTTTCCGGAATCAAGAATGGATGATTCATAGAAAATATCTTCTTTACAAAAATAGAGATGCAAGTAATAAACATATATAAGCCTCGGAAAACAAATGCACATAAACTGTGTTTCATGCATGGGTGGTGCTCTATCCCCTGAACAAAGTTGTTGCAACAGTGGTTACATTCGTCAATAAACAAACATAAGGACATTACGTATCACGTTGTGCAGTCAAACAACTGTTCAGGTGAATTACTTTTAATTGTTCTCTTTGGGCAAAACTTTAGCTTCGCCTTTTCATCTTGTTTTACAATTTTCAATGAATCTGAATTCCTTTGTTGCATTGCCAGGTTCACGGTCTTGTGTACAAATACAAATGGAATAGAGAGACTTGTGGTGCATTGGCGTACGTCTGTCTGACAGTCCAGAATTATGGTAGGCAGACTGGATCCGGGCCGCAAGCAGGGAGGAGAGAGAGAGGGCCCCCGGCAAGCTGCCCTGGCTTTGTTTACAACAAAAAGCCATTGTTTGATGTGGTCGCGCAGCCCGCTCCAAAGCTCCCGCTCCCACAGGATGTGCTCTGGGTAAAATGCCAGACGGAGGCCACTGCTGGATGACTTCGACCTCACCATACTGGGACTCTGAGCAAAGTCCTCCTGAGGCCTCCAGAGACTTCAGCGAAACATATAAAACAATAGCAGAATTGTTGCCATGGTTTAAAGTCCTTTTGTTTTGTCTCTATTAAGGAGCAGAAATGTGTGAGTGATATTTGTCTGTTGTTGATTGTCCATTGTGTTTAGGTCTCTTAGTTTTTCCAGATTTAAGAGAGGATCTGCTCAATGAGATAGGTGAAGGTAACAGCATCAATAGTCCAGGAGGTAGATGTGAAACCAAACTGAGTTTTGCAGTTCTTTGACAGTTCTTTGACTATTTAAACAATTTTCCTTTAATCCAGAGACAGCAACTGTACATTAGTCAGTTTTTTGTGCTCCTTGAAAAAGGCAGAGAATGATGACTTTGTAAGTAGTGAGAGACAGAATGTTATTAATTTCCATATCACATATCTTATTCTCGGAGTCAACATTCTGAAACATTAGTGAAATTCATTTTTTTCATTCAATGGAACATTTCTCTTTCAGTCACACTCTGCCTGATGCTTCTTTTCTCTGCCAAATCATTAGCAGAATCAAACTACATCCTACCAATTTACAAACCCAGAGCCTTCCTTCATTGTGTTTATGCTATAACCGTTCGATTTAAACAGTATGCTCCAGATGTAGGCCATGTAAAGGATGTGCCATCAAAAAGATTGCAAGCATAACCAAAGCTTTATTAATCTTTTATCACACACTCAGGCCTTGAAAGAGGTGTCCAGGCGAATGCCTGGATGGAAATCTTGTAAGACGTCTTTTAATCTTGTGTTGTTTGTGTATATCTTTCACGGTGAGAAGAAAAGGCTTTGAATGCATAAATATGCGAGTAAAGGTAAGCCAGAAGAGATTCCCCTGACAGCCAATCAAATTTGTGTGTGTTAGCAGGATCTGAAGTGCCACAAAGCCACAAAGGTACACTGTAACAGTAGCCGCTATATGGTGATAATCTGTGCCTTAAAGCAAGACTGGGCAAGCAAAGAAACATGTGGTGGTAAGCCAAGCTTAAATCCCCTCTGACCTTGCCCCCTTCCTGCAGCCAGGAGAAGATGAAAGGAAGTGATGATGCCTCTACTGCCCCCCAGAGGAGCTAGCTTTACAGGCAGGAAGCTGGAGGATCTTCAAGGCTAATCTGCAATTTCATCACTAATAGCTCTAATGTTACGCAAACTCCACTTGGTTGATGAGGCGTGCACTTAGATTCTGTGTTATTGGGTTCGGATTATATGATTATTCTAACAAATTAATGTCATGATCAACTGAACTGAGCTCTTCTCCTTGGACTAACAAGAAACCTAGACAGGTTCAATATGAGTATCAACAAATTCTTGCAGGATCCATTCCTTTAATTTTTCATGTCCGTGGAAGTGCACTAAAGCTTTGAAAAAAGGCTACCTGTAACATCCTTGAGGAATCCTAAGGAACAGTCAAGTGAACCGTTAGAAAATGAAATATGCTCTCTACCCTTTCCTTTAAGATGTGATGGTGCTGGCAGCGTTAAGGAGATCTAGTACAAGCGAAGCGATGATAGAGGAAATAAAAATCACTGAAACAAAGGCTGTCTAACGATGGCTGTCCTGTCTTTTTTTCTGCATTGCACAAGTTTGTCTAGATAGTTTATAGCCAGCTGTTTCATCTTTCAGCAGTCATAGCTGGGATTACTAGCCCCTTAAACACAGGCAGCTGTGAATTTTCTATACTGTGGCTTGTGGCATCAGGAAAAACTGTTGGTATTTTGATATGATGAAACATCCCTCTATAGTATGGTGTGGGTGCGTTGTTTCATCTCAGTTAAAACAAGGCCAAGGACAGCACCATGTCCAAATCCAATTGAATAATCAGATTGTTCTCTGAAGTGGCTTTGATGAAAGCCGTTGATCTCGTGACATCCCATGGCATTTCAGTTTATATAGTTATTATTAAAGAAATGCATTGTATAAATATGAGGCCACACTGACATCTGATTGCTATTTTGTGTAAATGCTTTTGAAAAAAGAACGGGATTAATAAAAATTCAAGCAATGTGTGAAGCCTGTGTGCAAACACAAGGGTGTCTGATTCCAACATGAGCCTACTTGTTTTCCAACAGTTTCATAACCAACTGTCATATGTAAATGATTGGTTTGGAAACTGACTTTTCTGATACTGTAGCTGACAAGAAGAATAAGAAGAAATGTTGGGGGTTTTTTTGTTTTTTTTTCCAATGATCCGCAGCTTCCATCTTAATACTTCCTTCTGCACCATGATGAGTCAGTGTAAATCTAGATATTGAATACAAATAAGATTGCAAAAACTCTGCAGTCCATATCTGCACCTTTTCTCTCCCCGGCAGCAGAACCTCCACAGCAGGAGAAGCAATCTGAGAGCCTGAACTATCCTGAGAGCGTCAGTGACCTGGGCAGCATGCACCCCATGCTGCATCTGCCTTAAGTCTGTGTACAGAGAGCTTATGTAACCCTAATGTAACCCTCTTAATGTTAATCACAAACTCCAGAATATCTCTATGCTCAATTGATGAATTTTTAGAAATATTTAGATTGGTTTACTGAATGTTAGATTCACCTGGCTTCACCTCACATTTTAGTTGGTTTCTTCATGCTCAGCTAGCATTGCCTTCTTTTATTTAAAAGGATTTCTAAGGAATTAACAAGGACATAGGGACGTACCACAACAACAACAATAATAGTAATAGTTAATACATAATAATCCATGATAGATAATAGATATTAGGTCATACAGACATGTAGAACAACAACAGAGCACACCTTCTGCAGCAGGCGACATATTATTGTGCTTGTCTGAATAGCTCATTTTCAGCCAATATGTGTATGCTCCTGTATGGGAGTATCTGACAGCTCCGCTGCTTTTTAAACTGTGATTAGGATAATTACATAGGAGTGCTTTTCAGCTGAAACTGAGGACAGCTTTGAATGCACCAGTGGAATTTCAATCAGGCTCACACAGAGGTTCTTACCTCTCTGTCAGACCATAGGAGGCTGAGAAATTTTCATACTTTCATATGAAATTCATCTGGAGTTAAATAACACTTTGCAGTGTAAACCAATGTGAGACAGCTGAGCAATGCAGCATAAAACGAATTGATGATGCCCAAATCTCAATGGAACTGAATCCATATCAAAGCAAATTATTATTTGGGCAAAGCCTTGTCTCATTGCAATAGCAGCTAGTGAGGAGATGAAAGACTAGTTTACCATGTGATGTGTATTGCGTGTGCTATGGTGCATAGACCGCTTCACAGTCCAATCTGGCATTCACCTTTACATGGTGTCAAAAAATGTGAAAGAGGCTGGATGTTGTGGCATCATTCAGGTAGTTAACTCCTAACGGTCAGCAAAATGGCAGATATCACCATCACTTTTTCACAAAATTTAGTTTTTGGTTTGTTTGTTTGTCAGTTGATTTGCTCATTCTCATGTTTGAGTGATAGGCATATACAGTACATAGATAGATAGATAGATAGACAGACATTAGACAGACGGTTAGACAGACAGACAGACAGATACATAGATACATACATACATACATACGAACATATATACATACATTGCAAACAACTGTGGCGTGTGTAACATGTAACAAACGCGTAGCGACGGAAGCAGTGAAGGCTGTTATTAGAATGGTTGTAATTGTGACGTTGGTATAGAAAGGTTCTGTTCTCATATCATACAAAGTAAAAGTTGTTAGTGTTCATTGGCTCAGCAGCTCTGAAGAGGCCCGGGGATAAGCCTTAAGCTAGAGCACAGCAGATAGCCCAGGGAGAGGTGAAAGCTCAGACAATACGACTAGGCTCTCAGGCAAGCATCCTGCTGCAGTGGCAGACTACACCAGATAATGTGTCACACAGCAGTATGTTGGTGTCGCAAACAACAAGCCCCCTATTCACACTGTCAAGGAGACCTTCATGGAAAGAATGAAAAACTATAGAGGGGAGAGTTACAGAGAGGGAAAAAGCAAAAGAAAGAATGAAAATCTCTCGAGTGGGATCTTTAGCAATTCTTAAGAAAAGGTTAGTATAGGTGTGATGCTGCCGGCATAGAGAATAGGTCTAGATTTCTCTCTGTCCTTCCCTCTGTTTGAATTGAAAGGGCCGGCCGGATAATGTAATTGGTTCCAGGAGCGGTGAATGATGTAGGGAGGGACTCAAACGTACCCCAAGAAACCTGACAGTACATGCTGGAGAAAGAAAAGAAAAAAGGAAAACAAAATAAATGCAAGTTGACAGGCAAAATGGGGGACAGTTAGGCTTAGTGTTATTACCATGACAAAGAGAAAAGAGCACTGTGTCTACTCCCTGCATGGAGGGTGAAGAGGTTTAAGGACAGAGCAGCAGGAGAGGAGGAAGTGGCACACCGAGCTGTGCGTGTGTGTGTGTGTGTGTGTGTGTGGGTGAATCTGTGCATGCTCTATGTCGTTCCGCGTCTCACTCTGTGATGCGTATGTATTTAATCATACCTCTTGCAAGACATAGCAGTTTGTCTCCTCCGATATCAATAGTGTGCAACTACACAACCAGGAGGCCTCGTGGAGGATTTTGTGTCGTTCTAATGACAGGAATGATTAAGTATGTTTGTTATATGCTCATAGAGGGCCTGAAGTGGTGTTACAGATTGAATCAGCTGCAATAGAGACAACTATCAAAGACTGATATCTCCTAAGGGGCCCTTCAGGCATACAGCAGACTGATTACTCCTCTGCAGGGCAAGAAGTGACATCATCCTTGGCTGGAAGCCGTTAAGAAGAGGGCTAGCAGAGTGCATGCTTCATATACCATCCTCGCATGCCTTGCACTGAACTCCGTGCATTAGCATGGAGACTGGTTTGTGTATCTTTGCACAGTTCACCGTGCCGCTATGCATCAAACCACCACATCAAACAGCATAGGACAGGGTTAATCTCTCCCCATGGTACTGCCTCAGGATTTCCACAGAGACGCAACTTTTCAGTCTGAGAGAAAACCCCTCACTGCCAGATCTAATGATAAGGGCAAATGAAGCCCTCTGTCCCATTTCTCCTATTCAATATCACATAGAACCATAAAACATAATTCATTAATAAACAGCAAATGGAATAATCAGATAAATCTGTATCAAATGAAGAGTTTCATTCCAGAATGAGATTTCCACAGAGCACAAAACACACTTTTGAATATTATTGTTATTAGCTAGTGCACCCTTTACTAACAAAACAGCAAGTAACACGAAGTAAACAATTTCTATATAATTTCTATAATATAATTAAGCCTATACACTACCAGTCAAATGTTTGGACACACCTGATTGGATGTACTATGTTTTTTATTATCTTAAAGCCATTTTGATCTAAAGGCTTATGCTTAAATGCTTGAAATTTGTTTCTTAGACAAATATAAATAGTGAAGTTGATGCCTATGTATGAATTTCTTTCCAAAGCCTTTGCCTTTCCATCAAGGCAAAGGGTGGCTACTGTAAAGAATCTAAAATATATGATAGTTTTGATTTGTTTAACACTTTTTTGGTCACTGCATAATTCCATTTGTGTTATATCATAGTTTTGATGTCTTTACTGTTATTCTAAAATGTGGAAAATAGTACAAATGAAGAAAAATGTGGAATGTCCAAACTTTTGGCTGGTAGTGTATATCATCACCCTTTCACATTTTGATAACAGAATACGTTTGGACACTGTTGCAGTGGCAAACGGCTCTAGCAGAGGAAAAGTCTGCTCTTGACATTGGAATGACTTTTAAAAAAAAATAGACCTGTAAAAACCCAACTGAGAAGTATGTTTTATTAAGACACAATTCCACACAAAGCTTTCAATCCTGGAAACCGCCAGGTGTTGTCAAATTAAATCCAAAATCACAAATATATCTATTACCTAATGTTAGCAGGGAGTGGCCACTTCTACAGAATATATTTCCCCTGGGTTATCTATTGTGCGAGGTAATATGGTGCATTCTGGATCGCTGGCTTGCCCCTATCTGATGGAGAGTTGGGGTTTGCAGACCCTCGTGAAAATATTATTATGCTTTTAAATCAAAATTGCACGGTTATCATTGGCTGTGACACAAACAGACTGGTAATTCATTCTGTCAATTTCTGGACCCAATTATCTGATTAGGCATTATGTTTTCTTGTCAGACTCTATGGAGTGCGTTATAGAATTAGACCCACCAGCATGTGTTATTTTGTTATTTTCTCTCACTCGCCCAGACTTTTCCTGCTGATATTTTCTTGTTATTTGGATTTCTTCTGCTGGGAATTAGCACAAGCAGCGGGTTCTATCTCTATTTCCTTCCATACCATATTGCCCCAGACAAGCAGGTCATGTTTCCTAACCTCTTGTTTTTAAGCACCATACAGAGTGACAAAATCCTGTCTTCTTCTCTAGAAATCCACAATAAATGAACAGCAGCACAACTGCATAGTTTTACAACAAGTCTTCCCAGTGTTACTTTTCGTGATTGACCTATCAATATGAATTTCACTGTATACAATAAACTTAGCACCTGGGGCTCTTCCTGCAGTAATTATACAGTAGTCACCCGGAGTCACCAGACACCCATTATATGAATTATGTTCCTGTGAGCAAGACATGTGCTGGCACCATGCAGCAATATGGATTTTTACATATAGCCTGCTCTCTTAGTGGTTAAATAGCCAACAGTTGTCTTAACAAGAGACCTGACACTAATATCAGTCAATTGGACACTGTTGTCATGTTATCCTCCCATGCTGATCATGTTCAGGATCCTGGTGGCGGAGGTTTACACCTGGATTCGGTGAAGCATTTTAAGTAGCGTTGTGCACATCGCTGCTGAGCAAACCGCAACATGGTTACAGAGGTGACAGTTGTATTGCTAAGTGCCCAAATGTTTATCCAAACACGGGATGATGGGAGAGACAAACTAGAGGGTGTGAACTGACAAATGTGTTGTGTCATGATGAGCAGGACATGCAACACAGCGCTGGCGCAGCACGCTGGGAATTATACAGCAGCGAGACGTTTAAGGACGTAAGCAGGGCAGGGATTATGCCACATACTCCTGGGTCGCCCGAAACACAAGATGAGTGTCAGAAAGTATTTCATTCACAATTATTGTGTTTTTGGTAACACTGATAAAATCTCCAAGTGTCTCATTAACTCACTAGCTGGATAGGCCAATATGAATGATTGACATAATCCAACACTTTTGACCAAAATTAATAGATTGTTAAGATTATGGATAAGACACCATATGATGATGTTGGACAGCGCAGGTCAGGACTTTGAACGAGCACAAACCAATCAAATGAGTAGATTTACAGACGGCTTTCTATCTTCATTCTTATCTAAAATAACTACTACTACTATTACTACCACAACTACTCTTTACAGATTGTGTATAATTCAAGCTATGTTCAAAAAATCTATACAGTGATACAACAGACCAGCTATAATTTAAGACTATGTATCGCAGTAAAAGCTAGACCTGGACCTCCACCAAATTCAGAGGCTTTGGACTGAGAAAACAATTCTGTCAGGAGGGCTGGAAATAGATATAGGCCAACTTTATTAGGCTTGCAGTGTGTTTTAGCTGGGAGCGAACAAAAGTTTCTTTTTTCTATATTTGGAAGGTTTTATATATTTAAAAAAATCTGGGAGGTGTTTGAAGACAAAACGTTAAGTATGACATAAAGGGAGCAGGCAGAGGAGAAATTTCAATCATGTTCTCAACTTTTAGCCTACTTTCCCACCCAGCAGAGGTTAACCTTCATCTGTGGCTAAAAGGAGGTTTTTGCTGGAAACTACAATCTCTTGAAATATACCACCCCTGATCACCGAAGAAGATACAATTAGATTCATAACAAAGCTAAAAAAAAAAAAAAATACAATTGAAATGTAAAATGTCTGACATTCCATTTGCTTCCTTTTCAACTTAATTGAAGTGTGATCTTTAATCTCTGCCCAACTTTCAACACAAGCAGCTTAACCCTGAGCGACAGAGAGGAGACCTACTGTAGCCTATATGAAAAAGTCACAAACCTTAGATCTCACCTTTGAGAGCTTCCTGAATTTAGGCCTAGCAGCCATCCTTCAACCTCTAATCAATTCGAAACAGTCAAGCACATCCAGCCCTCTGACCAACACCTGAATGGTAAACGGTTCCTGGCAGAGTTTGCTTCAACTCCAAATTGAGAGATGAGAAAATGACAACTTGCTTTCCTAACTTGTTTATCTCCTTGCACCCAAATAGTGTAGAAACACAGTAACAGTAACAGTGTAGCAGTAGCGGTGGAAGAATTAGTATTTAAAAAGAAAAAACACAAAACATTGCCTTGAAGCGCACTTGCTACTTTTTGAGTGAAATTAAGTTGTAGCTGTGGCTGTACATTTCTAATCAACTGTGATTAGTTTTCCACCCCTGAAACTTACACTGAGAAAAAATGCTGTCTCTTTGTCATCTCTCTGTGTGTTGTTGCTACTGAATGGGATTTCCATGGAGCCCAAGGTTTCTTGTATTTGAGTCCAGGGCATTGTGCTCATCAGATGAAAATGAATGAAAAGCACACACAGTAATGTGTCAGGGCTTTAAGACACACGTAACACCTGAGGGAATGTCTTTTCATGCAGCCGCACCACAGAAAATAAAATACACCGCTCACGCAAAGTCACTGTCAAGTCAAAGAAACTGACCTCACATCCTTTGTATACATTTCTACCACAGAGATGTTGGGCTTTGAGCTAAAGAGAATTCCACGACAAGACTGGCACTTAATTAAATCATACATAAGTCTACAATTTCCTCAGAATCCTAATTCGTTTTAGTATTTAATAAAAATTGAATTAAAATACACTTTGATTCATGATTTCTTTTTTTTTTTTTTTACTTAATTTATCCAGGGACTGACCATGCTTGCTCTTTTCAGCAACTCCCTGCTTCACATTCATAGTTATACACATTCAAACCTGGGAGCTGCAGCCAGTACAGCAACAGCATTGTTCTGCATTTAAGGATTGTTGTTGTTGGTTTTTTTGTACTTTTAGGACTTGAATGAGGAGACAACAGTCACATTGCACATTCCAGTCTTCCACAGGGCTTATTCATCAACTATAATTTAAAAAGTTATATTTCTAAACTCCTAGAACAGCCTCAACACAGCATGAGCAATATGTTTTAATGGGTGAATTAAAACATATTTGATATCCATAAAAAAAACAATCTAGTGTATGTTTGGTTTTATTTCTGATTCACCAATCTCCAGGAGGCTGGCAGAGTTTTGCAATTCCGGTAACAGGATGTCAGACAAAGGCAGTATAGTTGGGATGCTGCTTGGCAGCAGATTCTCTATTTTTGCTGGTATTATAGACAAATTAGATACGCTGCAGGCCCTCCTTTTCCCTATGGAAATGACCCAAGAAGTGTAATTTAAGAAACATGCATTGGATGGCATAAATGCCTCCACCTTCCCTGGTAATCTTTCTTGCTGAAGATTCAGTACATAGCAGGAAAACCATCCGCACTCATATATGCCCATGTAGAGCACTATGGAAGTCTTTTTCATTATTTAAAAGAGGTTTTCATTTGATCAGCTGAAGAAGACATATTTCAGCAGTTCATTTGTATTAAGGCTGGCTCTGTATCTTTTTTATTCAATCTCAGTGAATTCTGAGGTGACTCTTCAGTTCAGAGGAGGTGCTTCTTTGTGATAAAGCATTATGGTAAATATTATTAAACATGTACATCGGATCTTACTGTAATTGCCAATCCACTTGCCTTTTATATTTCTAAATACTGTAGCTATTTAATATGACAAAAAGAAGACTAATGAATAGAAGAAATAGATATTGTGCTAGGCAGAGCTCAGCATTGTGTGGGTCTTTATTCAGCAGCAGATAAATCGAACAGGGTGGCTGCTCAGGCTAATAAGTATTTCAAGTCCCAATAAAGCCCAAACATCTGATATGACTTAAGAAGCCGATAGAGAGCTTGGTGAGGCAGATTTTACAAAATGTTGGAACCCTGATGCCAGAGCTATTCTGCTATAAAATCCCCACAGACAGAAATAATCTTCTTTCCGTTATTTTATTTATTTATGTCTTATTAATGTTTGCGGACAGCACAAATGCCAAAATCAGTCACTTTGCAGTCAGTGATTTACCATGTATAAATACGGCTAGAGAGCAGGCTGTTTTGCTGGTATTGCTGTTCCAATGTCCTCATCAATCAAGCCTTTTAATTTGATAATAAGACATGTGTGGGAATATCTTTGTTTTTTTGGCATTTCTCCGCTACATTTGTCTACTCCGGGCTTTTTAAACAAACCAACATGCTTTCCAGTCAGCTTGTTAATTACTTCCACTGCAAAACTTGGACTGAGTTAACCTTCAGATTGAAACACGTTTTTAGTGAGAAGTGCTCCAGCATTTCTAAACAATAGATTACAAGTAAATCCTTTGCACATGTTGAACAATACAGGCCAGTGATTCACATTGCCGTTCAATCGGAGGAAGTCTTCTTTGATAAGCAGATTTCTTAGATCATTTTTCACGATCACAGACTATTGCATAGTTGTTCATTGAGTTCATCAAGCTCTCTTTGTATATTTTCAAAATGCTTTAAGGTGTCCATCTGCTGCCAAGGTGTTTGGCCGCATTTTCTCGCAATTTGGAAAGAATAAAATCGCACCAATTTTTTGTTTGGATTGGGGTTATACAATCATGTCCTTTCCTGTCATTCCCTGAATATGTAAGAGCCTTCTACTTTTAGTTCTGCAGAGTGTAAAATTCCTGTTAGTGATAGCAAAAGTTACCTTGATGATTTTTCATTTATTGGCAATGGCAGTGGGTTTCAGAATGTGCATTCCACCGCTATGAACGCTCTAAGAAAACTCAAAGGATGCAGTTTTCCTTGTCAGCACAATGTACTGTATGCATCAACAAACTGACTGTGATCTTCAACACTTGTGTATTCTATGTGTTTTACTTGATCGTCATCATCACTGCCATCACCACACCAATGTCGCCACCTCCACCACCGACCAATCATCAGCTGAAATACTGTGATATTCTCATCCTTTGTCTTAGTCTGTCAATCCATAGTAAACAGCCATTTCACTCCCTGCCCTGCCTTCCACAGGTACTATCTAGCAGTTCGCACTTGTCTTGGTGGGAGTCTGCACACATAAGATCAGCCCTAAATCCTCTTATTTACTCTCTTTCCTCTTAAAATTTGTCTTTCCTCTCCATCTCATTAGTGGAGGAGGTATTTCTGTACTGCATGCCGTCTGGCAGCTGCTGCAAACTCACACTTCATTTTGTGGGGAGTCCCTGAACCTCGAGGTCCAGAGAAAAACACAAATAACACACGCTGAAAATAACGCGCATCTCTTTCCATGTGCTGTTTTCCGTACTTTAGGCTGAATCACAAAAGATCTGGCTGGCTGAGAATGCTTTGAAGGTTTTAGTCATACCCAAATGTGCTGGTTTTCTTCTCATGCGCCTCGTCAAGGTTCCCCCCTCGGTGCGTCTGGATCATGGATGCTGGGAGAGGATCTAGTACAAAGAGAATCTCAGATCAACCTCAGTATGACAGCGGATGAATACAGCAAAGCACAAAGGGTCTAAACAGCGATGCCCGCACCTTAACAAGAGAGAAGAACATTTTACTCAGCATGGAATTTGCTAAGAAAGAGAATTATACTTGTACATAACAGCTATAGTCCCAAATTTATCTTTTCTTTTGTAGGCGTTATCGCTAGAAAACATTTATACTTAACTGAGGCACATTTATTACTCACAATATTTGGGAACTGAGTCTCATGAGAATGGCAGCATTATTAGATACACTGACTACACCATTCATGAAAATGGATCGTTTTTACAGACAGCGAATCAGAGGCACACGGCTGTGGTTTTCAGTATAAAGCAGGCAGACAGGCTTTGAGGAATTAAGCGACATTGAGCGTGCTATGATTGTCCTTGCCAGGCATGATGGTTCCAGTATCTCAGAAACAGCCGCCCTCCTGCGCTTTTCATGTATCGGACAAGCAAAAACCCTCCAGTCAGCAACAGTTCTGAGGGTAAAAACGGCTCATTGATGGCAGAAATTGAAGGAGAATAGCAGGAATCGTGCAAGCTAACAGATGGACCACAAACAGGCAAATATCAGTGCAGCGCAGCACTCGGCATGGAACATAATGATGTTGGGTACAAGCAAGAAGCCTAAATTTCTGTGTGATTTTTTTCCCCTGAACACAGCGGTGCCAATGCCTGTTAGTGTAATTATGTTCTGATGTCTAAAAACCCATTTTTTCACTTGAAGTTTGTTCACACAGAGAAGCGTGTTGATTGGCCAGCTTCCTCTTTTATTTACCATCCTGCAATCACAACTGAATTGTTACTAGTTAATTTTTTGTATGCATTTTGTATCTAAAATGTAATATTAAATGTATAAAATATTTGTGTTTACCCTTAACATGCTGACTACATGTTTTCTTTAATAATGGTATGCTGTGTGCTAGATAATGATAGATAAATTCTAAAATTTAAATTATTCAGTGACTTAGAATGTGCATGTTTTTAGATTAGGGGAGACCGGAGATGGTTGTAACATAGAATAACTCTAACACTTTCAATTCCTCCAATCAGGAGCAAGCTAGAAATCTTGTGATCAACTGCGTAGATGATACTTTCAGTCCCAAGCCCACATGTGGAAAGGAAACAGCATGTGAATAAACCTGGCAATTTTACAGCCAAAATTCAGATTTTGAGGTTAGTACATAATATGTAAAGTATTTAAATAATTAATATTTAAATTTGTTATTTGGATAGCACAGTCTGTGTTACTGTCACAATTATCAAACTTAGATTAGGGTAATCAGCAGACTAGGCTACACTAGCTCACTGCTATGGTTGAGGATAGTTGTAACAAATAGAGGTAAGAATAACTGTAACATAACAAACATGTTATAAATTATAAATTAACCCAGTTAACACACACAGACATGCGCACAAATCCACACACACACAAAACTGAGGTCATGTGCACATTACATTTGTTTGTTGTTAATATTAAACTATTAAACACTCTCACACACACACACACACACACACACACACACACACAGTTATGATAAAATGTTAAAAATGGGAGTTGATTTAAAAGGACAATAAGTAATATGTGTACAACAAATCTATTACAATAATTTGTAATAGATAATAATATTAAACTCTCACATTTAATGTTAACTAAATTATTTGTTGTAAATGTTAACCTCTCTCACACAAACACACCCACCCAAGCACACGCTGTGCACACACACACACACACACACACACACACACACACACACACACACACACACACACACGTACACACACAAATGAAATAATTTTATTTCAAATAGCATGGTCTGGATCCAGTTTCTGCATTTTTCCGCAACAACGTTATATTTTACCTCATCTGCTGTCAAAACTGCAGTGTAGTGGAGGATGTGGGGTAGGATGTAACATTCCTCTCCCTGTCTTTGAGACAAAATAACTCCCTCTCTATTTGACTTGGAGATGTTGGAAACCACTCCGTTTTGTAACAGACAGATGTAAAGAATTTTATACTCGATTTTGAAAGATCTATCTTGAATAATCAGGGAGATATGGACAGAAATGTGAAAATTGTTACAGCCACCCCCGGATCTCCTTTACAGTAAGTACAAACAGAGAATTTCCATTGCTGATAACAGCAGTAACAGCAGCAGCAGCAACTGCAGAGCTGCATCTCACAGCACAAAACCCATCAGCCCTTGTCACAGATGATACAGTAAGGGGAGTATGGCCTGCTGCAAGCTGGGTGTACTTAATAAAATAGCCACTGTGTGAGAGAAATCTAGGCCAAAGCAATATTTCTGTTTACCACTATTTACCCCTACCATGCACACGGAGGTGCTTCTTGGAAAAACAGGCACAGTATCTGTAAAATCCTGTTCCGCCTTATAAAAGCTGCTGTGGAAAATGATCTTTCTTCTTGTCTTGTCTGAACGACAATCTCCAATATGCTGCCATCAATAAAGTCAATTTCCCCTCTGTCATGCTTTAATCACTCACATAAACAGTTTTTAATCAAATCTGCAAACATCAATGAATTTGTTCCCCCTTTAGTCGCTCTGCGCCCCTCTCACCCCCATTTTCTGTTTTCTGTCTTCCTTTACATGTCAACCTTTTTCTCTCTCCCATTCCTGTGCCTTTGTATGCCTCCTTTATTCTCCTCCTGCCTTCCCCTTTCTAAGGAAACCTGCTTAAAAAATAAAAAAAAAAATGAAAAAAAAATGCTATTAAGTGGGTTTTAATTGTCTCAATTTTTGTGCTTGATGATTTTATTTCCTTTTTTTTTTCTTTTTCCTCTGCAAATAATACAACACTGAAGAAGATACCTAGTGTGGTGAAGACATTAACGGGAAAATGAGGGGCCAGTTTCTCAGACGTGGATTAAACTAATCCTCGTCTAATACGCCACTGCAAAAGAGAACTTTGGCAAACCTAATTCTGTGACACCAGTTCTGAATCTCATCGAATTTAAAATGTTAAATGAAACCTATCAGTATAAATGAATTCTTTATTAATAGCATGTAGTTTGTTTGTGTAAGTTTACAAGTTGCTTTCTATGAGGTTGTTTATGAGTCTACCTGATTTGAAAACATTAAATAGAATAAAGTCCAACATCTCTTGAATTTACTGGTTGAATTTTCCACAAAATTGAATCAAAGAACTCTCTCTCTTTGTTTTTCTCCCTCACTCCTTTCATTTGCTTAATATATTAATCTATTCCCTTTTATCCATGTGAGATTATATCAGACCTTTGCTGTATCACTGCAAGAGCAGGCTATACAGCAGTGTCACTGCCATCGCTGTGATTTCTTACACTTCCTTTAGAAGAGGTTGAATGAATCAACTAATCATGATGTTACTATTCAATACATTTACATTTATATATAAAATGCAGTCCATTCAATACATTTACAGTTCAGGCATTTAACTGACACTCTCACAGCAACTATTCATCAAATTATATCTATCTTTTCATCTTTGCATTTAAACTGAAACTATTATCAGGCTAGGAATGTAACACTTGCATTAATTATTTATGTTGACGTGATCTCAAATGCATTTTTCTGTTTACTCCCTAAACATATTAGACTGTTTATGCATGCGGGTGCTGTTCTTTGTAATTGTTGAGTCTGACAAACTGTAAAATATCTAGGTCTGCAAGGCTTTTGTAATTACTTGGCCTCTGCACAAGATATTGCAGCCAATATTACTGCACAAGAAATATCACAGATGATCACTGTAGTGAGATATGAGCAATATTTGCATCGCTGCTGTTCGATCAAGCCTTGCTAGTGACTGTGAGCTCATCTGTCCTTGACACAAGTATTGGATCTATACTGCATGCTGATGTCTATCATTCTTTGATGTGAGAACATTGCCCCCTGCTGATACCCTTTTGCATACTATGAGAGGGCTGAAGGGGGATCGGCGAGCCAAGTTGATTGACAGAGAACATGTGGCACGGGGTCGTTCATACACAGTAGCAGGATCACTCTGCGGTTTCACAACAGGTTCACTCTACTCTCATGTCGCAGCTTCGGTGTCATTTCCATGCGAGTCTCATCTGCAGCAGAAAATGTATCACGCCGACGAACGAGCCACCGGTGGCTGTTTGCGTTCCCCAAACCAAAGGGGTTGGAAAGATCACATGCAATAAAGCCCAAGCACTCTAAATAATTCATCTGTGTCTCCAATCAACATTCTTCGCACACCAAAAGCATACTAGTTGATTCAGTTCATCCTGACAACGCTTGTTCCCGCTGCAGCATGAATGGCACACAAAGAGGGGTATCGCTAATCCTGATGCACAAACACAGAGAGGGGAATAAATTCAAAATACACAGCTTAATCCTCACTGTAAATTACATGCTTGTATCCTGGTAATAGATCAGAGAGCAGCTGTCAGGCAACCCTTAGAGCTAAAGTTCATAAGTTCAAGTATGTATCATACTTCAGAATACCATGTGGGTCTCATTCCATCTGTAAGCCAGTAAGGCCATATAAGTCATGGTGGTTTTTATGTATCTTTATGTATATCAGTTGAGTCATTCAACATAATGGTTAACAGATTCACAATAAGTGGTATTGCCTCGTGAGAAACATTGGTATTCCAGCAGCAGCCCCGCTTGCAACTGATGTTAATCTGTATTCACACAGTCTGTCATGTCAGATGAAAGCCTTCAATTAGCAGTCAATTCTATTCAGTATTTCCTATCATGCCACCACTATTTACATTCTCTCTCAGCACACAAGACAAGCTTCCTGCCCGACAGTTGCAGGAATCACTCCTGGTGAGAATATGAGTACCCCTGCTGTGAACAAAGTGTGAAAACAAGTGTTTTATAGTAATCAGAGTCACGGACTGCTAATGCCTTCCGCTCCCCGCCTCGTGGCTGTAGATGTGAGGAGACACAAGTTGAAGTGTCATCCTTTCTGTCTTAACCCAGGATGAAAACCTGAGACTCCAGCAAGCAGATGAAACATCTCCGATGCTTTGATTCGAAGCCTCATGCTGGGGGGTCTACGCAGCCCCTCAGCATGAGGCTTGTCCCCTCACCAGGTGTTCTTAGTAGAGATGAACCGCTGATTGAATTTTGCTCTACTACCTACATAACTCCTCTGGATTCACGGTATTTGCTTTCAAACAATAACTCCCTGCCTGTTTAATACGCTTAAATAGCAGGGCCGGTGCATCAGTCCATGATAATATTGGCTTAGTATTCATGCGGGTGGCATCATGCTATTATTGTGTCCTGACAACCACTGCCTTGAGAAATCATTTTCCAAAGATTACAAAGCATCAGCAGTAGGCCTCTTCTCCTGCAATTGAACAGCTAAATTCCTACTGAGATGTCGAGGTGCATCTCAGTTCCTTTGTTGGTCCAGTTTGAAGACTTTCATTCAGCATCATCATTATTACCACTGAACTGTGGTAATATGGGGGGTCAGGCACATAAAGGGACAGATTTGCAAAGCCAAGAGCAAGACAGTGGGAGTCCATTTTAAATGATAAAGAGCCCAAGGCCAGTCTGCACCTACCCTGCTTCTCCTCGGCCAGTGTGTCTTGCTGGGTCAGCCCAATAGCTCTACAGGTCAGCTGAATTTCTGGCCGACACCCCTGCCAGGAGCGGCTAAATGACACAAAAAGTTCAATGTTTTTTATCGAATGTGGTGCACCGATGAACATTATTAAAATGTTATTGTGCTCAAACCACAAGACAGAGCAGTTTGTGGGTTAACCTGCAGATATGACAACATGACAAATGTAACAATGGCTCTGGCAACAACGATAGGAAATCATTTGAAAAGTAGGCTAAATACTGTGAACAGACAAATTAGCTAAAATATATTAATAGCAAAGATGACCTGCTTTGCTGGATTACTCTTTACTGGACCTTGAAATTAGCTTCACCCTAGACGCTTCCCCTGACTATTCTAATCCAACAGCAGAATGTGCTGCCTTTTTACTGCCACATGTGCAATGGATGTGCAATACAAGTACAATACAAAAAGGGGGAATGTAAATGAAATGTAACATTAAGAGGGGAAAAGACGTAGTTTCAATGAAACAAATGTGGACAACTACTGTATGGATGGACTAAATAGCCTTGGGGTGGTTTGAGGGCTAGGGAGTCATATTGTTTACACACTGACTTACATAGCCTACTTACTTTGGTATGGAATGTAGCCAAAAAAAATTAACTTACATTCATGTGAAATGATCTTTCTGGAACTGGCACTGCAAACACTTTTGCTCATCGTCTTTAGCTCCCTCTATTGTATTGCTATCTACATCCTACTTTGTGGTTTTTGCAATCCCTATCCACATCCTAGTCTTGATTTGTTGATTTTTGGGTGATTATACTGCTGCAACGCTGCAAACTCCCCACGGGGTTCATTAAAGTTTCATCTTGTGTCGGGGGCAGTGTTGCGCCTCCGAGCAGAGGAAATGTAGGCTGCACACTCCACCAATCAGCTGCGAGCTTACTCGGACGCCCTGCCAAAACAATCAGGTAGCAGGATAGCTCATTGGCGAGACGGTGCAACACAGTTTGGGTTTAGGGAAGACATATCCATCTATTTTAAAGACTTTTGAAAATATTTACGTTATGAACGTCGTCGGGGTAGTTAACTTTAAACCTCGTTGAGTCGATGTGATGTTACTGTAACGTTAGCTAGTGCCTGTTAGCTAGCGTTAGCTCGGTGCTGGGCCCGGTGTCAGATGCTAGCTATCGCTAGGTAAGTTAAGTTAGCTAACGTACGTGTTGACTCGCGCTTGCTTGCTAATTAACGCTACCCGGTAGCTAATGTTAGGTTGTAAAAGTTGTACAAACCTGCCTTTCTGAAAAGCATGAAAAGCAGTTGTTAATTAGGTTCGCATCTGGTCTACCAAGGCAACCAAGAACAGAAACTGCTGGGAAAGCGATCGCCACTAGCGCGTCAGATGTGTTTATCAGCAGGGACGTTGCGTGGTTGATAACCTAGCACGAGCGATTACCTGCAAAAAACATCCACCAAACTGGACAAAACATTGGATTTAGTCGGGTTTAAGTCGGGCTCGGCGGGATCGCTGACCCCTCAGAAAAAGATGAAGAAGAGGAAGGAGCTCAATGCTTTGATCGGACTTGGGGACAGTAAAAGGAAGAAGACCAAAAAGGGGTCCGGTCACCGACTCCTCCGAACCGAGCCTCCGGACTCAGAATCCGAGTCAAGTTCGGATGACGATGAGTTCAACAACATGAGCAACGCAGCTCCATTTGGAAAGTGAGTGATCGATATAACGTTAATCAATATTCCTTGTAATGGCCATGACATCCGAGACGTCTTCTGAAAATATCTGCCATCAATAATGAATGAGGGTTATGCAGTATTGATGCCTAACGTAACCATGTTTCTTATTCCTTACAGAAGGAGTTACACACAGTGCTGCAATGTCTGCTACCCTCTGTTCTTGTTCATCATACTGGCTGCCTGTGTCATGGCTTGTGCTGGACTCATATGGATGCAGATTGCATTGAAAGAGGATCTAGACTCACTGAAAGAAAAGCTGCACACCAGTAAGACAATCACACACACACATCTACACACACACACACACACACACACACACACACACACACACACACAGGCAGTTTTCACATGATGGTCATAAAAACAGACTACCCTTTGGATACTTATTTTTATGTCCCAGTTATGCAATCATGCAATCCTATAATCCATTGACTGTAACAGTGTCGTTGACATATTGTTATGTTGTAACAGTGGAATCCAGCCAGAAAGTGTCATCGCATGAAATACCAAAACTAAGCGAGGATCTGAAAACCAAGCAGAAAAAGCTTGACGACATTGAAAGTGGAGACAAGGGGTTGAGCAAACTCTGGTCTAACCTGACTGAAATGAACAGAAAGGTAAGCTGCTGTTGTCTGCTTCAGTTTTTTGAAGCCACCATAACAAACTAGAGCTCATTTTTCAGTATTTCACCATTTCAACTAACCTGAACCACACATTTAGACGCTCAATCCACACGCTGGTCATACTCTGGTTACGGTCTTATTCAGGTCAAGCTGTTTACATGCATGTTTTATACATTGTATTTGTGAATCACTGTTTTCATGAATAACACAGGATTATAATACAGGGGAATGAAATGATGATCCCAGCAGTAGTAGTAAAATACATCTGTATTCTTTTTCATGAAGGGTTAATCAAGTTCCAAAAAACATTTACCATTTAAACATCAAACTCTTCAAGAGCATATGCGAATAAACCTGAAATCTAAGTGGTCAAATAGATTGGTAATTGTATCTTAGAAGTGTAACTGAATCTTACAGGTGTGACTGAATGGTTTGTGACACTTTACTCCTTTAGATCAGTTTACTGGACTCTGCAGTCAACCATTTAAAGGCCAACTTGAAATCAGCCGCAGATTTAATCAACCTCCCCACTACAGTTGAAGAGCTCCAAAAGGTAAAGGCGAAGACAAAAGACAGACTTCAGACTTCAGATTTGGCCTAATTATTAACTGAAGTTGTGCATCTTGTATGCTTTTTTAACCACCATTAAAGGGTTATGGTAAACACCCTGATGTGAATAAAACAAATCACATCAATCAAATAATTAACCAGTGTGTTCTGGGGATTATATTTTATTGGGGATGATATTTATGTGTGATACAAATGTGGGGCACATATCTGTTAATATTTTATTTTCACTTAATATAACAGGTGCTGCCTGACTGATCTCTCAACATTTTTTTTCTTTTCTAGAGTGTCGCTACAATTGGCAGCACACTAACGAGTGTACAACATGATGTGAAGACTATGCAGGCGGCCCTTGAAAATCAGAAGAAAGATACCGATGACTTGAAAAAGACAAAGGTAAATACAAGCCAGCATTTTTCCCATTAATAATTCTTTAGTAAGTTTTTCATCTCATTAGTGGAGGAATGGCAGAATATGCACTGGCTTGATAACACAAAACAACATCAAATATGCATCTTTGTCTTGTATATTTGATGTTTTCGCACTGAGATCTTTGTGTGTGTGCCTTTGCTTGTACACGTTTGTTTGTTTGGTCTTGTTACATAACTGTAGCTTACTACACATTAAGATGAAAAATATGGACATTTGACCATTTACATTGCAGGATCAATCTGTAATTGTGACCATTGTGCCAAAAGGCTTGTGAGTGCCATATAAACCAGTCCCAAGATGCCTGTTTTCCATGAGCAATGATAGATTTTATATGCAGTAAGATGCACAATACTAAATGAGAACAAAATGTTTTCCCACATTAGGGATCTAGCACAGTTTGCCCAAATACTATACCCTACAGCACTACTCAGAACTATTTTTTGATCTGTATGTTACACTGCTAAAATATCAATACATTGTTTAGGGCAGCTGACGAATATCACAGAAGAATTGGAAGATGTTTTCGTTTATAAAACAGATAGCGGTGTAAGCCTCCTTCAAGGATTTAGGCTAACATGCACAAGGCTGATGTTTTCATGGACGCAAGTCAAAGCTGGAGTCTGCTTATCTCTCTGTTTTGTTTGACAGCATGACTTTTTTTGTTTAGACCTCTACCCTCAGTCCAAATATTGCTGGAGGCTGCTTTTCCCTACATTTATCGTTCGTGTTTGAATGTGTGGAGAGGGGTGTGCTAAAAAAAAAAAAAACTGCCAGTGCATGGTGCTTTGAACTCTGAATCACGCCCTAAATTAATACTGTAATTTCTCAATACCTGGCTATAGTGGTGCATTTACATATTTTTTTCTTGCTAATAATTGAGACAAATCTATTCGCATAAGCCCAAGATGTTTTTGTTGATTGACTGTGGCACGGATCCAGACAAAAAGCCCCAGTGAGTTTCACCACTGCCAAATTAATCTGTTTATTTGTGCACCCACGCGTGCATGCGTGTCTGCAATTTTTGTCAAGCTTACATTTAAAGAGTCAGAGGGTTAAGAGGGTCCTGTCATGTTTTGAATCCATGTGTCGGGTTTTCATTCATATTACATGAAACAAGTGCCAATCTCTATTTTGGGAGCTCAGGCGTTTAAGTTTGCTAAGTAAAACTAGGTCAAATATCTGAGACAGCTGGAGACATTTTCCTCCACTTTATTCTTTATAAGTAAAATAGGATGTGAGATTAGAACAGAGAATCCGCAGCTACAATGAAACTTCCACACATGACATCATCACACTTTTAAGTAAGTTATATAGTGAGCTTAGTATGTGGAGAGTGATAAATTGTTTGCTGGCTGGAATCCATAGTCTTATTAATTTGGATTTTAAAGTACACACTCAACTTAAATTTGTGGTTATATCCAACCATATCACGCAAACTATAAAGGAACAGCAAGTGTTTTATAGTTGGCTTATTACAGTGTAACACGAATGAGTAAAGTAATCTTTTTGTGATGTAACTATTTGTTGTCTACCAGCCTAACCAGGACACCATGTTGAAACGATCACATACTGTATATGGTCATGTATCTCTTTTATTTGCTGTTGAATTCTCCCATTCGCACTTCTGTATGAAATTGGATGTCCATCACATAGACATCTAGTGTTACAGTTATTGCAGGCTGTATTACATGGATTTATTTTATCGTCATAGGACATAACAGACCTGAGAAAAGCTGTGAACGAGGCTAATAAGACAGAGGACCTGCACCATTCGTGGACAGACGAGCAGATCCACATTCTCCTCTCTACGGTCTCCAATCTCTCTCAGAAAGTGTCCTCATTAGAGCGCGGTTCTGACCAAACAACAAAGCAGAGCGTGAGTAATATGAAGCTTACCACTTAATACTGCGTATAAAGAGTTGAAGCTTTGCAGCGCTGCACCCAGCCCAGACAGTAAAAGTGCACCTACAGCATTTTTTCATTTCATATGCCGTCTGCTTGATGAGCACCTGCCTCTTCATGGTTAACAATCAACCTTTTAACAATTCAAGGACTACAAGGCAACTGGGCTGCAGCCCAGCAATGGAAATCCAGCAACCGAGCCAGTGAAAGAAGCTATTTCAACCAAAGTAACACCTGAGGCTGCACACGGTACGGTATAGAATGAACCAGATTATTACAGTGATGCATTCTTTCTTTAGCTCGCACTTCATTTTAATGTTTCTTTTTCTGCGTTCCCCACAGAGACGTCGACGCAGCTGACAGACCCGCAGACAACGAGGCGTCCCCGGTTCTTGTCTCCAAACCGCTCCAAGAGGAACGCTCGGAGAGGATGCCCAAAGACGGTGTCCCTGCCTGGTGTCAGTTCTCTGAAAGGTGCACACTACTACTCTTCAGTTTTACATCTTGACATTCATTACAAATTTACAACTCCAGTGTGAATTTTAAAATGATTTTTAATAACTAGGGATGGGACCAAAAGCGTATCTCACAATTCGATTCAATATGCTATATGGGGTTCACGATTTGATACAAGCACAATACAATGTAATAATTAAAAATTGCACAGTTAAAGTATGACTATGCAGAATTATGTTTATTTCTGAGCCACGAGTCTTTCTAGCAATGGCATTGGCTTGCTAGAATGTAAAAATGTCATTACAGTGTAATGACAGTATAGTACAAGTGTAAATAATATAATTTGGATGGAGATCTTGTGAAATTGTGATGGGCAAGCCATCTGATTTGTGATTACTACAGCAGAATAAAATGTAGATAATGTCACAATTCATTTTTCTGTCTGATATGCATTGTCATATTTTTTGTATTGTGATATTAACTTCTGATACATTGTCCCATCCCTAACAGTAAGTCTTTTGTTTTTCCATCCAGATCTCGAGGACGTCTTCCAGCACACAGGCCTCGGACATCATTCACTCGGAATGACCTACCAAGACCTGCGGGAACTTTTTGGAACATTGATTCCCCACAGCCGCGTCATGGAGTGCTACGACAGAGACGGGGACCAGAGGTACTCACTGACAGAGCTGAGAGCTGCTGTAGGGTTGTGAGCACATTGTGATTGACAGCAGTGAACAGTATTGAAAGCCAGCGGGGTCTGGCGTTTGGAGTGCCCGACCCCTTTCTGTGATTGCTGCACTTTTGTGAGCTGAATATTTATCATACTGATTGTGGAACAGTGGCACTGGCATGCCCCCCTACTCACCTTCCTGGCCCATCTCACCTGAACCTTAGCCACAGAACGCAAGCTTACATTTTTAGAAATAATCCACATAAATGATTACTTAGTAACAGAATTTTCAGTTTTCTTATTTTAGCAAACCCCTCGGTTTATATAAAAGAAATCATGGAAAAGGAGTGTTGTGAATTATTTTGAATATTTTCCATACTCGTCTAAAACACCTAGACTTGCTATTTCTTGCACATGTGTTTTCTGTTTTTACCAATCCCTGCCTCATCTTGATGTAACATTTTAATGTGTATTTAGCTTCTGTTAAGGCTGTAAGACTGTCAGTTTATCTGTGGCAGATGCCCCCCCCCCCCCCCCCCCCCCCCATCACCACACACTCACATGGTCCAGCTCACCTGAACCTTATTTACAGAACCCAAGTTAAACTTTTACAAATAATGTTTACAAATGACTACTAGAAACAGATTTTTTCGTGTGGTTTTGTGTTCTAGCCAGTTTCCTAACTTTACTGAAGTACATTGCGGAGCCTAAGTGTAAGGACTTCTTTTGTATGCTGTTTTCTAAGCTCATTTAAAAAAAGCTAAACCTAATGATTCTCACACTTGATTGTGTTTTTGTGTGTATTTCTTGTCTTTTCTATCTCTTCCTCAATTAGTTGCTCTATTTTAATTTTAATTTGGATTATGCATCCATCTATCCATTAATCTCTAGTGGTTGTTTTCTGTTCTTTGTTTTTGCAGTTTTCAAGTCTGTAAGATTTGAAGGGCTATTGAACACTTTTTGACTCATTCAGAAAGCATTTTGAAGTGGTAACTCTCATGAGGCTTATGTAGCAATAACAGAGAAATTTACTTACAGGTTTAATGTAGTGCTTGATTAAATTTGCATTAGTCATTCTAAAACATAGGAGGCAGAAGGCACACCCAACTCACAATGTGTAACAGGTAGTATGAGAAGCACTGACCATCACTCTTTACTTGATCTTCATCTTAGTCCATTTTTTGTGGGCCTTAGAATGATGTATTTACTAAACAAGTTTTGTCATACTCAACATTGTTGTACTCTGTAAAAAAAAATTGTATAATTTTAACGTGGAATCAACAAATAAATGATCTTGTGAAGGGTAGGTTGTTAAAAATTTGCTTTCCAGGGTCTTAATCTCAACATTGTACATTTTTAAAACAATTATTCTGTTGTGCTTTGCATGTTGCTTATAATGTAACATGAACAAATATCTAATTTATCGTTTTAACATATTTGACTGTTTGTTTTGCAGGACAATGGTTACTTGAGCTCTAAATTTAACAAGCTTTGGATATTACTAGATACATTTTGGCTCCACGCTGCTATGTTGGGGATTTTATGAATGTGTTTTTTTTGCGTGAGCACCAATGAATAAACATACAGTAAAAAGCTGATTTGTCGTCTGTGTGGTATTTAAGTAACGAGGCTTGTTCACAAAAAGCTCAACTATGAATACTTGTTTTCCAGTGGCACTTACCAATGCTTTACTAATGATACAAGTTTATATGAATCCACAGTCTGAAATATACAAAAAGTTCAAGTGTCATGAAGATTTTTTTTTTAAACAAACTTATTTACAAATGGAGGCTTACTGACAAGCTTGTACAGAAAGAACCTTATTTCCAACGCCCTGCTTTAGTAACATTCTGGAAAAAGAAATTGAACAGTCACTGATGGCTTATTTTAACAAGTGTATAGGCTCGGGGGAAATTTAAGCAAGTGCTCCTTTAGCCCTCCAGTCACGGGACAAAACATCAAGCAGTTCTTCCTCCTCCTCTTCCTCCTCCATACTTGCATCAGACCCCTCATGGTCCTGCATCATCGTCTGCAGAGGCTTGTTCTTCACCACGTCCCGCTTATCCCTCAGTACTTCAACCCTCCTGTAACACTCAATCTGTTCATCAATTTCGTCAATTTGGCGTTCAAGGCGGCCCTCCTCGTCGTCCTCAGCCACGATGGCCTCTGACTTGGTGTTCACCTGCCGCATCTCCTTCTGAAACTCTTCCCACTCCTTGTCCATCAGATCTTTGGGCGCATCGACGTTGCGCACTTTGGCATCTCTCACCGGATCGTCGAAGAAGCCCTCCGGTAGCGCCTCGGCTGTGTTTTCTTTCTTCTCCACGCTTTTCTCTGGTATATCTGCCTTGAGGATGGAGCCGGAATGAGAGATGGCGGATGCGGCCGGGATGGAGCTGTCAAAGAAATCAGCCGGTAGTCCTGCTGGTGCAGCTTCACTTTTCTGTGGAGGAACACTTGTGCTTCCTGCATGACCGGTGCCTTCCTGCTCGTCTTTATCATCATCATCATCATCCTCATCATAGACTCCGGCTAACAGACTGAGCCCTGCAGACTTCTGAGCAGGAGCGGTCTCCTTCTCGCCGGGTTTCGCGAAGAAATCCCCCGGCAGCGCTGACACGGACTGGCCTGCACCCGCCGTGGGTTTAGCCCTTTTCCCGTTAACGTTTCTGTCCTCGGGGTCCGGCGCTTTCCTCTTCGGCGGCTGAATCTGTGGTGTCTGCTTCGACCCCTTCAGCTCGGAAACCTTCTCTTTGTGCTGTTTTCCCAGAACATGAGCCTGCCACAGCAGCTCGGACTTCACCTGCACATTGCACAAAGTACAGCTGAGGTGGCCGAGGCTGTTGTATTTGGCGAACGGAGACTCGATGCGCTTCTTGTCGGTTGTTTGCCTTTGTTTCTCTCTCATTAAACGCCGAAGTTCATCTTGATTTATAACTTTCTTCCCCTTTTTAGAGGTTGCCATCCTTGAAAATAAGGTATAGCTTGTTAGCTACTTGCACTGTGCCTGCGAGGAAGAGAAAAACACGTCTCAGGAAGATGACGTAACAGCATCGACGAAAGACCCTCCTCCTTGGGTGTCAAAATTATAGCCAGATAATCCTTCAAAACAAGCAGCACATTGAGATACGACTTGCTACCAAGTTTGATTTTTGTTCCTGTTTTATTCTAATTTTGATTCTCATTCCAATTTAATTCGTTTTATGTGCTCTACCAGTCAAAAGTTTAGAGACACCTCACTGAATGCACAGTTTTTCATTCATTATCTTAAAGCCATTTTGATCTAAAGGCTTATGTTTAAATGCTTGAAATGTGTTTCTTAGACAAATATAAATAGTGAAGTTGATGCCTATGTATGCATTTCTTTTGCCTTTACATCAAGGCAAAGGGTGGCTACTTTAAAATCTTTAAAAAAAAATCTAAAATATAAGATCGTTTTGATTTGTTTAACCCTTTTGGTTACTGCATAATTCCATTTGTGTTATTTCACAGTTTTGATGTCTTTATTATTATTTTAAAATATGGAAAATAGTAAACATAAAGAAAAATGTGGTGTGTCAAAACTTTTGACTGGTAGTGTACATTTGAATAGTTTCACTTATACCAAGCGGTTAATACAAAATCGTAGAAGAAACGTTTGTTTTGCTTTTACTTATCAGCTCAAGTATGCTTTTAAATAAATAATCGCATTCACTCACTGACGATAATATGTTAAGAGCACAGATAAGGATGTTTGGTCCTCTCCATGGAAAGCTCATAGGGTGTTTAAGCCCTCAACGCTGTCTTACAGGCAGACGGGCGCCGCCATGGGTGACTTGCCAACTCCTACCCTAAAACATGAAAAGAGGAGGCGACCTGAACGTAAATTTAGCGAACATTCAGCTGCTATAAGCTCCCCCCAGACAAATATAAATTGCGGCCCAGAGAAAAAACAAAATTCATATATCTTAACTCATATCTCTCTTCCAAAAAGTTAATCAAACACAAACCTGTTTACATCCCAGACAAGAAAATATTCTGCAGTCTACCAAAAGCAAATAATATCCTTGCAGTCTACCAAAAGCAAATAATATCCTCTAACTTTATGGTTGTCTTCCAGACAAGTTGCTCAGTTAACACACCTGCTTCTTGTTTCTTGCCACTTATCCATGTCCTCTTAATGGGGAGGAGCAGCAGATCTACTCCGCGGTCCTCTGGGGTCACTGTGCTCCTCGTCCTGTCACAGAGAGTGAGACCAGACACCCTGCGGAGAAACTTTAGGTTACCTTCTCAGTAACCCCAGTCCTCTGATAACATCCCCATATTGAGACACTGCAAACAAATGTTTGAAAGAGAACCTCATTTCAGCCGCTTATAACCATGATCACCGTCTGCCCATTATCATGTTTAAATGTTGTCTAAGATATGTGATTATTATAGTAAAACCCCTAGACTCCCTAAGCACTAATGCTAAGGCTTGTACATTAGAGAACCCAACCAAACTGACAACGAAGGCTGTCATCTGTGTTGAACTCTAGACCTCCAACTAACCTCTTTTCCCCCAGACTGTCAACAGCCTGTTATACTGCTTGTTCTCAGCTTACACTATCAACCTCTGTGTCTAGGAAAAGCGTCATAGATCTTATTTCTGCGTATTCCTAACCCTAACTCTCTAATCAACCTATAGCTGTCCCTGTGGTTAAGCTCAATGGGATCGCAACTCAATCTTAAGCCTCTACACATATGTTGAGTACAGTCTCGGGTGATTTAATGGTGTGCCTCCCCTCCCTCTTGCCATTATTCTTCGCCCTGCTGTCAGTCTATCAGCCTTTGAGCAAGGATGTTCATTTCTCCTGCAGGTGTGAAAGAGAGCAGACCTTTAGGGTCACAACCCCTGTGTATGTAGATCTTATTCGTGTCATTAGAATAACACAGTTGACGGACAGTCTGGCCCGGTCTGCTCATTCTCCTCAGCAGATAGTTGTAATTCTTGCTCATTTTCCTCAATTTACGGCGGATAACAGGGCCTCTTTGCTGTTGTGGTAGTAGGCCTTGAGGGTTCATACCCAGACGTGATTTGTTCTCGACACCAAAAGCCTGTGACCATGGAGATTTGCCCGTAAATCGAGAGCTTTGCTTTGTGGCTTAGCTCTATCTTTACCACCACAATCCCATACAATGTCCGCATTACTTCAGGTGGTGCATTCAATCTCAGGATCCCTTTCACCCGTCCTTGTGAATAAGACCTCAAGATACCTGAACTCCTTCACTTGGGGCAGCTGTTCACTCCCCACCTGGATGAGAGAGGCCAACTTTTCCCCCCCATCCCAACTGCGTCACATTCAGCTAATTGCGCCAGTGCACATCAGAGATCAGAGTTCAATGAAGCCAAAAGGACAACATTATCTGCAAACACAGCAACGCCACCCTAATGTCACCACCATACTGTCACTCTCCAGACCACAGCTGTGCCTTGATATGCTATCGTCCAAACAGTCTTCCGCCAGGCGTTCCCAGCACATCCTTACTATTCATTTGGGATTTCAGATCAGACCAGCAGACCCCCTTATGAACCTCCTCGTGTTCAAACATCCCATTCATTAATGACAATCCTTGGCTACCATCGAAGTCCAAAAACAATGCACTAGCAGGTCCACACAGCTGTCTCCAAGCATAGCATGTTCAAAGTTGGGTTTTGGTGTAAATATAAGGTATGTGGAATTAATACAATGGATTTGCATTAGTCTTTGCAATCATACAGAGTGTACATTTCTTCAGCAGCCTGAGAGCGAAGGACACATTTGGGCGTGCTCATCTTCCGTGTTTGAGGGGAGGAGTTATCTAAATTAACATGGCGTCGCCCCTCGTCTGTAAGACAGCGTTGAGGGCTTAAAAACCCTTTGGGCGGACCGCTACAGCAGGGATAGTTATACAATCTCGCGAGGCTAGTCGTAGCTTGCTAGCTCGGTTGTTAGCTGGCTTTTAGTAGCATTCGCCTGAATTTTGCCGCAAAGCAAACGGAATCGGTACCATTTTGAAACCTATATTCAAGGAGCACTGGTAGAGACAACGATGTAGTCATTTACTGTTCGTTTGCATTCTTATTTGAATGTTAATTTATTGTGTGTGAGTGTGTTCTATGATTGTTTAGTCCTATTTTCTGTTTTCAACACCGCACCCACCATATTCATTTTTATTGTTGGCTAACGTTTGCTAGCAGCTAACGTTGGGTGAGGAGCTACGGAGCAGGTGTATTTGATTACCAGATAGCGACCAGCTACGAATAGGCATCTATGATAGCTTGAAGTGTGCTAGCTAAGTAGCTTTAAAAAGTCACAACTGCGAATACTGCTACGTTAACGCTTACTAGCTCCTACGTTTATATAGCATATCTTTGCCAGCCTGCTTAACGTAGTTATTAGTTATCTTGGTAGTCAGTCATGACGGGGGAGAAGATACGCACCATGCGAAAAGACCACAACAAACCAAACAAAAATGACGATATAATGGACACTTACGATGAGTCTTCAAACGGGACTATCCCTAACGGTACCAGTAACACTTTTAAATCAAACAAGGCTTTTCAAAAATCAATAAAACCTTTGGCGCTCCAGCAGCAACAGCTGTCAAACATCAATGCAAACAACATAAATGCCAATTCAATTGGCACCATTGTCGATGATAACAACAAGAACCCAATAATCCTAACCAATGAGGACTTGGAGTTCCCAGTGCATGAATGCGTGTTCAAGGGAGATGTGCGTCGGCTCTCTTCTCTCATCAGGACCCATAGCATCTCTCAGAAGGATGTACATGGTGAGTTGTCTGGTGTTTACTTACTTGACTTGTTTTTTTTCCAGAACAAATTTATAAGTAGTGTAAATACATGATATGTCTTCGGAAGCTCTGACCCCATTCGTCAAATTGTTGCAAATCTGTTGTATTAATATTCTTTATTTGTATTAAGGACATTTCCTTCCTTGTTTCTCTTTTCAGGAAACACACCTCTTCATCTAGCTGTGATGCTGGGCCACAAAGGTAAAATTGAGCTGTAATGAAATGTTTTGAACTTGTTTGAAGCAGACTGTTAACATCACATTTGAAAGTCCTATGGCCCAACAGCCTATTGTAACACATGGGATTAACTAAATGATCAAAAAGCTTTTCGGATTGGCTTCTCAGACATTTAATCTACCAATCTCTGTTTGAGCCCAGGAAATTACACTAAATCTGCTGTGCTCCCCTGCCTTGCATCTGTCTGTCATAATGTGACTTTATTAGAAGTGGTTTCTGGCATCCACATAAACTGCACATTTTACAGCTCTGTCAGTCCTTCTTCCTTGTTTGGGTATACCCTCTGTGCTACTGCTGCTCTCGCCTTGTCCTGTCTGACCTCTGCAGTGTTGGTATCATACAAGATGTCAGCAGTTTGGCTGATGGGAGAAATCCACTGGGATTACTGATTGCTCTGGCTGAGATGCATCTCATTTATGAGGGACAGAGACACCTTACTTTGCTATACAGAATGATGTCAAGTACTAGCTGCTGATGATGTTGCTGATGCTGAGCATAATGAATGAGGTGTACTAAGTTTATTTTATTAAGATCAGTAGTCTATTAAAACATTGACATCTTTTAGTCAGACTCTATCCAGTGAGTCATAACAGGTTTTGAAATATTAACAGAAAATGTGCACAAAATAATTCTATTTTTTTCATAGTATTTCTTTATATATATATATACCTTGCTGATCAGTTGGAGGAAAAAAGCAAAATTGAACATGCAAGAAATGATTACAACCATTAATGTATACAGAAGGTAAAAACAAGGAACCCCAAAATGGGCTTGTAAGTCAGACCAACCTGGGAAACAAACTTTCCAGAGTGATTATATACAGTGTAGTAATAATATAATCATCACATATTTCTTTATGAGAAGCCATTCTAAAGTGTGTGTGTTTTTTGTTTCAGAATGTGCCCTCCTACTTCTGGCCCATAATGCACCTGTAAAGATAAAGAATGCACAAGGATGGAGCCCTCTTGCAGAAGCGATCAGCTATGGTGACAGGCAGATGAGTAAGTTGTTTGAACATTTATTTTTCTGCTGGGCATTGAATATCTGTCCTTTGGCTATCACTAATTGTTGTTCAGTCCCTATCATTTTTTTAATCTTTAATACCAAGTTTTCTCAGTTGGATGTGTTGACTTGTGAATACACAGGTCTATATTTTTCATTGTTGTTGGTATCATATGTTGACACCCCCTGCACTTTCAGAACAACCAAGTTTTTCCAATTTGTTTTTCAACTTAGCTTAGGCTAGACTGGAGCTTTACGTTGCCTTCAGAAAGTCTTGACTTTCTTGACTTGTTCTGCATTTTGTTGTGTTGCAGCCTGAATCCAAAATTCCCCATAATGACAAAGTAAAAATATGATGTTTGTGGATTTTCTTTTTTTTTTTTTGCAAATTTATTAAAAATACAGAAATCTCATTAAAATAAGTATTCAAGTCATTGATGAGTTAGTACTTTTTTAGAAGCACATCTGGCAGCAATTACAGATTTGAGTCTTTTTGGATGCCCCTGTATTGGCTTGGCACCTCTGGACTCTGGACAGATTTTCTCCCATTTTTTCCACTTCCACTTTCCACTTTTCTGCTGTGATCTGTGGGACCTTTATATAGACATATGTGTTTGATTCTAAATCATGTCCAATTCATTGAATTGACCACAGTTGGACTCCAATCAAGTTGTAGAGACACCTCAAGGACATGGTATAAACACCACAAAATGTGGAAAATGTAAAGGTGGTTAAATACTTTCTGAAAGCACAGTATATTTAGTCATCTCCTGCCCTTGATTGTTTGAAGGACTTGTCATGAGTAATTTTATTGTTTTTATAGTCTGCTTGTGATTGCTGTCTGAAGGTTGGTCAAGCTAAAAAGCTAAAGGTGGGGATTTTCTCTGAGCTCTCGTCATCCAGATGGGCTGGAATGCAGCCTGAACGATGGCTTAGTGTTAGGAAGCCCTGAGCTTACCACTCGGTCTCTACCCTGCTTAATGATGCTACTGCTTTTAGATCGGTCAAATGACATGTGAAAGGCATCAGCTAATGGCTATGGGCTGAATTCATTATTGTGTGTTTTATTTTTAGATGTGATGTAGATTTTATAGTTGACTGATTGCTGCTTTTATTCTCTTTCTTGACTGTAACAGACCAGGTATATTTAATGGTTTTTGCTTTTTTTCTGACTAGTTATTACTGCTATTATCCTTACTAGATAACCTAATTGTGGGAATTATTCACATCCTCCTCTTATACTTTCTATGATGTAGGCTGGGGCATGTTAGCAGTTAAAGAAATGACCCTCAGCCTTGTTAGTATGCGTCTCCACTCTCCACGCCTGCTGTGGGAGGCAGGCTGGCTTGGGACTGGGACCAGGGGTTTAGCTAGGGAAGGTCACATCACAGTGAGGGGTGATGGGGAGGCAGGGAGGCGAAGAGGAGGTTGGCCACATTCACACTATTACCAAGGACATGCAAAGACAAGTCAAAACTCCAGTGGCACAGTAGCTGGAGGCTAGGAGGCTGTCAGTTAGTGAGATGGACCTACTGGCAAATAGGGAATGATGTGTACTTATATAAAATGGATGGTTTACAGGTTTTTGCAATATACTGCAGATTGTTGCCAGCGTCGTCATCACTCTCTTTTCGCACTCACACGTGTGCACAGTGCGACAGCACCACGCTCACTGGTTGTCCATATCCAATGTGCAGTGCCGAGTCGCCCCTGCAGCGAGTGCTTTGTCAGCACTTCTCTCAGTCCCTTCCATTCCCAGTCCAATATTTCCCCCCTGGTCAAGTTATCTTGAGTATATCTGAGATATGTGGCTCTCAATTGTCATTCATTGTGGTGATCTCGTAGCTATCCATTTGCTATTTTTAAGTGATTACTTATGGATTGCATCAACTGTAATATGGAGTCTTCCTTGTGTACAGAAATTGGCTGCAGCACAGTAGCATGGATAAACACTGATTACTCTTGACGTGTTTATATAAGTAAAAATAACACTGTGGAAACCTGACTGAGCACTTTTGTAACTCACACAAACTAGATATCTAATTTGAGTTGTTTCTCCCTCCTTCTCATATCCTCAGTCACAGCAATACTGCGGAAGTTAAAGCAGCAGTCCAGAGAGAGTGTGGAGGATAAGAGGCCGAAACTACTAAAAGCTCTCAGAGAGGTAAGGATCACACTGACTTCATGGATTCCTCTGCCACACTAAGCTTTAGTTCTCACCTAGTATTGTTCTGTATCACTGCTTGGATCCTCTAACTGAACCTTCTGTCCTTTGTGTAAAATCCCCTCAGGCTTTCATTTGCATAAATGACTACCGCCTACTGTATTCACTAATGTATAAAACACTACTGTAAGGTGGGCAGAATGCATAAATTTGTCCTTCCTTATGCAGAGTAATTGCTGAGTAGCACGATTTGAAAACCTTGTGGTTCGGTGCAGTGCCTTTCACCCATCAGGTTACAACACATCAGTCAAATCCTTTAATTAGAACTGTTTGTATTTTTCTCCATAGCTTGGTGACTTTTATCTGGAGCTGCATTGGGATTTTCAGAGCTGGGGTGAGTTTAGATGTTTCACACCAATAAAGAAGTGTTTTTATGTCCTTATTACAATGTTTTGTTGCTATAATCTCATCTGAAGTCACTTTGCTGAGTGCTCCAAAGTCATTTCATGGGTCTGCTGTTGTTTTGTTAAAGATAATTGACTCTTCTCTCTGTTGTCAGTGCAAAACATTTAAGCAATATGGTGCTGTTATTCAACCACAGTTGAATTTATTCAGGCTCTCTTCTGTTTCGTAGTGCCTTTGTTGTCCCGGATGTTGCCATCTGATGCTTGTAAGATCTACAAGCAGGGAATCAATATCAGGTAATGCTTCAAATACTTGTCAAGCTGTTCTCCACACTGTTGCACTTGTTCAGAGAATCCATCTATTTCACCCAGCGCTTAAATCAGCAACTGTTCTATTTCCAGGTCTAGGGCCTCTTTTAGATATGCTAAAAAAAAATAGAACATGAATATCTTCACCTTCTCCTCCCTTCTCTCTCTTGATTTAGACTCGACACCACTCTCATAGACTTCACTGATATGAAGTGTCAGCGCGGAGATCTTAGCTTCATTTTCAATGGAGATGCTACACCCTCCCAGTCTTTCGTGGTCCTGGACAATGAAGCAAAAGTGTACCAAAGAATACACCATGAGGTGAGTGAGTGGAATCTCTATATCGCGTTGTGTTGTCGGGTGTTAAATATGGATAGCAAAGGCTAACTGTCAGTGTTTTTGCCCAAAGGAGTCAGAGATGGAGACCGAAGAAGAGGTGGATATTCTGATGAGCAGTGACGTCTACTCCGCCACTCTGTCTACCAAGTCTATCACTTTCTCCCGTAGTCAGATCGGATGGCTCTTCAGAGAGGACAAAACTGTAAGACCTCCATGATATTTGTGTTGGACAGAAAAAGGTGCACTCACTAGACTTCATGTGATGAAAAATCGTGAACAGATTACTCACAGACAGGTAGTCAAGTTCAACAGTAATAAACAAGAGTAGTAAACAATAACTTGTATCTGTATAGCACTTATGTAAAAGCAGAGTACTTTACAAAAAGGCATGAAACAAGGAGTACTAAAGCATATAAAATGGAGATAAAAATTGGTAAACACATTCAAAAGAAGTGGTTAAAACAATATAAATAAATAGTAGTAATTATAGTGGTAAAATGAAAACATTACATAAAAGCAAGTCTATAAAAGTGTGTTTTTAAGAGGTGATTTAAAAGATGATACTCAATTAGCCAGCCTAAATTCCTCAGGCAGGGGTTATTGTCTGTCATTATGTAGTCATTCATCCCACTGAGGTTTGTACAACAGCCACAGACACAGCAGGTTAGCCCCTGCAGTTTCATCTCAGCTTCCTCCCCAACAATTTAAGTGAATAGGGCTTTTGTTGTTTAGAGCTCCAAAAAGTCATAAAATATCCATCAAATTTCTCTAAATGGCTTGTGCAGAATAATCCAGGTGTTTTCTAGCCAAACGACTACACTGTGGGTCCAAAAGGCCTATATTTACCTAATTGCCTCACTGTGTTTGGTGGGTTAATGGCAGACTGTTCATTTTGAGGTGAACTGCTTCTTAACGTCTTGAACTTACACTGCCCAAGGATATTAGGCTGCGCTACGGCACATGGGGGATTAAGAGGTTTGCAATATAGCTAGGGGCTAGACCTAGCCGTGCTTTAAACGAGATCAATAAAATCTGAAAATCAACTCTAAATTCAGCTGGTTACCAGTGTATAAATGCTTCATGTGATGATACGGTCTCTTCATTTGACACTAGTTAAAATCCTTGCTGCGTTTTGAACAAGCTGGAAGGGGCTGCAGCACTCTAAACGAGATGGGGCAAGCGGGATTAACCTTCTCTTAACATTTTGTTGTTTTCTGTACAGGAGAGGGTTGGGAACTTCCTGGCTGACTTCTATGCAGTGAACGGTCTGGTGCTGGAGTCCAGGAAACGGCGAGAGCACCTAAGTGAAGAGGACATCTTGAGGAACAAAGCCATCATGGAGAGCTTGAGTAAAGGAGGCAGCATCAGCGAACAGAACTTTGAGGTGAGTTGGAGATTTGGAAGAATTCAGTGTCTTGGCTTGATCCATCAGTGGTAAATATTTAACGATGCTCTGATGATGAGTGTGATAACGAAATTGACACAGTGGGTTTTTTTTTTTGTCCCCAGCCTGTAAGAAGGCAATCCCTCACAGCCCCAGCTCCCAACACAATTTCTTGGGAAGAGTACATCACTGCAGAGCACGGAAAGTAGGCATCTTCTGTTTTCTACGATTTCATCAGTCTTGGACATAATTTAAAGTTTATTTATGGTGGTTACAAGAAATGCTGAGTCCTAAATCCATGTGAAGCTCCAAGGATTTGAAAAAAAAAAAGCAATGTCTTTGTGTGTTTGTCTGCCTTTCTTCCCACCTTCAGGCCACCTCATCTTGGGAGAGAGCTTGTGTGCAAGGAAAGCAAGAAGAACTTCAAAGCTACTGTAGCCATGAGCCAGGATTTCCCTCTAGGCATCGAGTCGTATGTACATTCCTTCTTCCTTAGATCTATTTACAAAGCTTTCTGCAGAGACTGATCTTGCTTGAAGTTTGGATACACTTGGGATCTTGGAAAAGTAGTGGTGTAGAGATCAAATGTTTCAGATCAGGTAATTGGGCCAGGTGGACAGAGTAAGGCTGCACTGATTCCATGAGACAGCCACGGATTAGGTAATTAAAAGATCAACTGCTCCACCATGTGACAAAGTTTCAGAGTTTTGCATTACTATACATCTCTACTAGTCACATTTTTTTCTTGTACTACCCTCCATGTCAGCTGTAGCTTTGCTGTTTGAAGTCGGTATATCCTTCCCTCCTGCTGGTTTGCCACCTGCACAAGCAATCTGACCGTCTGGTGATGGAAATGGAATTGTAATGTCAAAATATATATGGATAAAGAGTAAATCGCAACACGGCTTGAAACTTAACAAGGCTTTCCTTGGACTGGAACAGACTTCACTGAATGTAGTCTTTTTTTTTTTTTACATTGTTTGATTGATTATATTTCAGTGTCATGCACTCTAGTTGCCCAGTCAGCCTGGGCTCACAAGACACATATATCACGTTGCACTTTGTGTATACAAACACATTCCTTTACCAAGTACTTTTCTGTTTTTCCCATGCTTGACAGATAGTGTTCCACATAGAATCCAGCTTTTCTGAAACATATATCAAGTCTTTCATAATAATATAACCAAAAGAAATGAGCAGAAATAAGTCATTTTGCTTTATACAATGTTTCAGTCAAGCAATATAATTGGTCAAAGACACATTCGAACCATGGTGATAATTCCCATGATGCATGTTTAGTCATACTTTATTGGTTGCAATCTCAACTCTTGGGGCAACCAGGGAATTAGTTAATGATCTCTTTTGTTTACTCCTGTTTTTTATTATTGGGCATGTATACCTCTTTGAAGAAAACTTTTCACACAGTATGTATACTTGACGCTGATAACTGTTGTAAAAAAAAGCCATAATACCTTTTGAGGACGGCTGTGTCCCGTACCTATTGTATCACAGTCATACTCATAACCACTGTAAAGAGTTCTTGAGTATTATTGCTATAATAAAGTACATTTCTCAGGTCATCATATGAAGGACATTGAAACACAGCCAAGAACAATGTGTTGTCTTAGAAATAAGTGAATACGATGTAACTCTCCCACACAGTATGTTTGTTTTTTTTTCTCTCATCTGAAATGTTGCTATACTGCAACCTTCAGTGTCATCTTTAAGTCCCCCTCCAGTGACCTCACCAACAATTTGAACATTTTCATCCATGTTTTGCCTGTTTTGTAAGCACATCATGGTCATGTAAGGGAGAAGTTCAAGGAAAACAAATAAGAGAAATAAGATACAAGGAAAGAGGTAAAAAGGACTTTTGTCCAAGATAAAAGCATGTTACAGTGAGTAGGAGAGGAGGTATGATTCAAGGGGAAGAGCAAGACATGAGGTACTTCTTTCTTTTAGCCTGTGATGGAGGATGTTACTGCACTATAAAATATAACTGCTATATAGATATAGCAATAAACAATAAACTAAATTACATAGTTTATTACTATATCTGTTCTGCTGGATGAGCCTTAATGAAGCCAGCAATAAAAGTATTCCCTTTATTGTCGCTGATGGTTTGTTAATGTGATTGTTTTTTGTTCCTTTTTTCTTATGTAGTGCTAAAGACATACTCTATACTTATTAATCTTAAAATGGTAAATTTAACTCAATTATATGTCAAAACATGACCAATGCTACCAATGTGGTGAAACTGTTTTGTATTGCAGCAGATCCACTCTCAACAAGATTCATTTTACTATATTGTAACCCAGTGGTTTTCAATCCTGGTCCTCGGGACCCAGCGCCCCGCTAGTTTTCATTCTAGCCATCTAATCAGGCGCTGATTTACACCTGGGATGGAAAACCATCATTACTCTGGGTCCCGAGGTCCAGAAGTGAAAACCGCCGTAACCCATGTATCACGATACAAATCTAATCAGGCTAAGCAGGCACACACGCCCCTATCTGGGGATCACTTTCCTCACTCAACATCTCATATTGCAGTTGGGATTATTTTGTTCTTGTTGAGGAGTTTTTGTAAGCTTATTTGTGTGTATCTGACTATGATTGTGAAAGAAAATAGTTGAGGCACTCACTGTTCTTTCCTCTGCTTCCAGATTACTAAATGTGTTGGAGGTCATAGCCCCGTTCAAGCACTTCAACAAGCTCAGAGAATTTGTTCAGATGAAACTTCCTCCTGGGTTTCCAGTCAAACTCGGTATGTGTGGAATTATATGAACCTACAAATTGTGTTTCTTGTGAGTGTGCTTGAAGGAAACAACCGCAAAATAAACTGTTTTCTTCTTTGTGTTCTCCTCCTCAGACATCCCGGTCTTCCCCACCATCACAGCAACTGTCACCTTCCAGGAATTCCGCTACGATGAATTCGAAGAGTCCATTTTCTCCATCCCTGCTGAATACAAAGAAGATCCCAGTCGCTTCCCAGACCTCTGACCTAGCTAGCATATATTGTAAGCACTTACAAGTCCCAGCTGCATAGAACTGACAGAGATGTACTCTGCAAGAGGAAATGACCAGCTAATAAGTTGAAAAAAAACAAAAAACAAAAATGAGGAATCCAGTGTTGTTTTATTCCTATATATGTGATCTGTTAAAAAGGGAACTGATCTCTTGACCAGTTATTGTTCATTTTGTAGATGGATCCAAAGCAGATCAATGCAAACAGATGTTACAGTGCATCATACCATATTAAGATTCATCATTTTATGAAATGATAGTAATGGCTTTCATTTTGCTTGCTGTTCACCAGCTGAGCAGTTCATCCACTTCTCTGTGCTGCTGTCCTCTCCTGTGAAAAGTTGTCAGAAGACGCAGCTTGGACTCTACGGCTTTGTTCGAATAAGTTAACTACATCTAGTCTACTCCCTGCTCTCTGAGGACTGATCAATGCCTTTCTCATTGCATCCGAGTTCTCTTGAAACTGCACTGACATTGTCATCTGTAAATAATTCACGATAAATGACTAAAGAAATGTCTTGAAATATAGCTATATCATTGAAATGAGCTTAATATTCATGTCTAAATGATGTACAATATACACTCAAAGGAGTTAACACTGTGTAGCAATACATTTCCTGTACTTAAGAATGTTTTTTTTAACCAGCTGAGAGAAAGTTTGGCATAAAACGACATTCTTACAGTTCGATAACCAAGCCTTTTTTTCCAGTGCAGGGTGCAATCTCCTGTGTTTTCAGGTTAGCTCATGTTACCTCCTGGCTGTCTCCATTTGTTTGTCGTGTTGTATGAATTCTATGTTGTATGAGTGAATAATTGTACTGTATCGAGGGTCGTTTGTATGTTTGTGTGTGTGTAAACCCAGATGGGATATCAGGAAAACTGTTCTAGTTTAATACTGCACTGATATTAAGTATATTTAACGCATGCTATGGCTCTGTTGGCTCACCTATACATCTTTAAGCTATATTCCCCAAACATTTGTTATATACCTGCAGACGTCTTGCCATCTACACTGCTAAGGAAAAGAAAAATGAAAATTGTAACACTAACATTTTCAAACACCTTTAGTGCTTTCAAGCTCTCTCCTTGATAGTCTGCATATAATTTCTCATTTTACAGTTTAATTTTTTGAACCAAGGAGAGAAATTAAGCTGTGAAATTGATATTGCAGGATATCCCAAAACCGTCAAGATGGGAAGTAATTTGACACCTTGAGATGTCTCTGGCTTCAGCTAATATGTATTGCAACTTTACCTACTTGACATCCCTTTAAATAAAGCACCAGCACCACGTTTCAACCGTTTCTGTGCAAGTACTGAATGAGGCTTCCACATACCTGAGGAGGTATGCATAAGATACTCGTGCAGAACCAAAAATTCAAATACTAAAAGAACCGTTTCCCCAAATAGGCTTTATTATATAAAAGAAATCACTGATAAAACATTCCAAACTTTCAAATGACAAGCATTAGATCTAGCAACTGCGCTTTGAGAAGGTGGGGAAAGAGGTTGCAGCACCGCACCACAATACTCAATATACATCAACAAATAAAGGGATACAGAGTATGTGAAAGAGCGACAGAAAAATTGACAACACAAGCTCAAAGAAAATAAAAGCATAACGCAAACCTATTTCCAGTTGTGATAGATTACATTTGTGGAGGAGAGGGGGGGAAATGGGTAGGTTAAAGTAATGTGAAGAACCAAGATAAATGTCAGTATCATCAGGCACACCCTATTCAAAAAGTGACAAACAGTCCTGCATTGTACAATTGCCAAAGAGTAGACTAGCCTTTTGTGAGAAACATCAATACATTTCAAGCACACTTCACATTTGAGATTTACCCGAGAGGGGGGAAAAAAAAATTCAATTACATAATACATGTTCACAAACAAAATGGAGGGATAATGCGGGTTGAAGCATGGTGCCTATTAGGTGAGGCACGAAGCAGGATGGCACACTCAGTCGCTGACGTCCATGTCCTCTTCATGGTGATCATCAGCACCGTTAACCTTGGCCTGTTTCATTGGTCGCACCATGCCGTTACCTTCTACCGAACGGGGGGACAAGGCGGAGTCGTCAGAATCCTTCCTGTCCTCCCTCTCTTTCTCGCTGTCATAGCCTTGCTCTTCTTCATCATAATCCCTGGTGATCTGTTAAGGACACCCATGGCAGCTGACATATTAGAGTTTCATATTACACTTTCCCAGATATACTGTCTTGGCTTACGTCAAAACAGCAGCGCTCACAGCGCATAAAAAAGGAAGAATGTACAGAGAATATATGGGATCTAAATTGTGTTAGCTGCCAACCTTTACATCTCCTTTCTCTCCATCAGATTTCCTCTCCCTCTCTCTTTCTTTGTCTTTACTTCTCTTCTTCTTGCTGGTGGAGCGCTCCCGTTCCTCGCGACTGCGGTCTTTGTCACTCCTGCGTTCCCTCTCCCTTTCCTTGTCCCTCTTCTTCTCCTTCTTGTGTCTAAAGAGAGTGGAGAGACCCAAAAATAGAATGTAATCAATGTTTGAACAATTTTACGCCTTCAGGGTGGCAGTATGCACATGCAGTGATAACCTGACAGCGATGTCCACATAAATATTTCATATCAAAGGACTGACCTTCGAGGAGATGGAGACCTGGAGCTTCTCCTCTTAGGGGACTTTTTAGGAGATCGGCTGCCAGTCCGACTTCTCCTGCGTCTCCTGTATGGCAGAATAGGACACAAACAAGTTAATAGCCTGATTTGAAAACAAAGAGCAGAGAAACACATGTGCATACAACTGCCTTCCACCTGAGCACACTGGGACCCAAGCTGTACTCACCGGCTCACGCTGCGAGACCTCCTGGCTGTGCTGTAGCTTTTCGGTGGCGTTTTGGATCTTCGTCGCCCTGAATCTTCTTTCTTTTTTTCTCTGTGAATGACATTTTAAAATCTCAGAGCAGCGCTTTCAGCTGTTAATCACATAAGCTTTTATCTAGGGCTATGAAATCTGCTAATCAACCCACGGTTTGGCCTTTGCACCGATACCCACCTGGATTTGCTTTGAGATCGTCTGGTTCGGTCTCTGGAATGGGACCTTCTCCTACGTGGGCTTTTGGAGCGCCTCCTGCTTCTGGAGGCCGATCGTCGCCTTGATCTGCTCCTGGATCGCCTGCAATCACACAGACAGACCAGTTAACTCCGTTCCCAACACACACAAAGCTTCTCCATCTCAACTGTTCACATCATCAACAGTGGATGATCACCTGTGTCTTGAACGCGATCTGGACCTCCTCCTCCTGGACCTGGACCGGGATCGGGAGTGCTTCTTTTTGCTCTCTTTATCTGCAGCACAACAAAAATAGACATTGTTTAGTATTGTCAAGGTACACACTATCAAGGCCCGTCTTACAAGCAAACAAGACATTGTGTTACACTTCAAAGTCAACTTATTTGACAGGAAAATCGTCCAAAGCTTTGTCCACTCACTTCCAGGCTCAATGGCAGCTGAGATGAGAGACTGGGCCTCTCTGACTCTCTTCATGGCCTCTTCGATCTCTTTGTTAGACGAGTCAGCCTTCAGGCCTGGATTCAAATTCATGCCTGCAGCCATGGGATTCAGTCTGAAGAAAGGGACATTTATCAGTAAACAAAGATATCCCAGTGCGAATAAAATTTGGTATCCTATGCACCTAACAGTGCTATGAGTGTATACGTTTTAGTATATGTTGCCCTAGTGGTGGGAATAAAGCCCCTAAACATTGAGCCATACATCACCATAAATGGTTTGCAGTACAATAATTGGTACACTAGACTATGGGACAGCTCCAGACCTCGGGGAAAAAAATGTAACTAAAATAGCCTCAAAAGCAAAATCATTACTACAAACATAAGAAAGCAACACATGCATTTTTTCAAATATTTAAAATGGATTCAACCACTATTCTGCCCAGGTCTGGAGAGCTCCTTCACAGTGACTTACTTTGGATCTGTCATGAACTTCAACAGCTGATCAGCAGCCTGTAAGGAGATGGTGAGAATGAGTTAAAAATATAAATCACTCTCATTATCCTATCAAATATATATTCAACTGTGTAGGTTGTGGAAAAAAATACTGTTGTCATTGAAGAAAACCTCTCACCTGGGGATTCATATTGGGTCCAGGGAATCCAAACGCAGCCATTGCATCCATGTTGGGACCACCAAAAGGGTTCCCTCCCATCTGCAATAAAAATAAACACCTATGAGCATGATAAGGACCTCTTATGCCAGCCTCATACGTTCTTCCTGGAGCACAGGTTACAAGTGTTTATCTGCTCATGTTAGTGATGATATCACTATTTCACCACTTTGACTTTTGTGCTGATACACCCAAGTATCACAGTTTTGGTTTTCTAAAACACTACCACACAAAAAATACTAAATGACCTAAAAAATAACACTTGATTATTAAATTATTAAATTAGTGAAGGGTGGGTATTTGTGAGGGTAAATTTTAGACAAAATGACAATAATAAATGAGACATGAAACGCCACAAAATGACATATCAGTTCAGGAAAAGTGCTCTATGGTGCTGTTTCTCAAGTCAAGTACTGTGATACTTATCAGTACTGGGACACAGCTAGCTGATATGTTTTCTCACGCTCAGAGAATTTGTAACAAATAGCAAACTTGAAATCTCACTGGTGGATTGGGCATCGGATTGGGTGTTGGAAGAAGTCCTCCTCCTGGCAGAATTCCTGCAACAGCATTTGCTGGCGCCAGCAGTGACAAAGCCTTAGCCTCATCTGGAATAGAGCCTACAGGAAAACAAAACAGGCATTAGTAGAGGAAGATAATGTGCACACAAACATCAACTACAGAGTAGACATGTTGGAGAAGAAAAAAAGAAAGAGACATCACACTTCATTTCTTCAAATTAAGTTCATCTCAACATGGTTACCTTCTAGATCTGAGAAGAGTTCCCTTAATTCATTTAATCATTGCAGTGGCATAACTATTGCTGGAATACATCACACTACTCCAATGAACACTGCCAAGAATATATCACCTGAACATGTTTTTTAAGTCATGAACCAAACGTTAGCAAGCACAGCTGCTTCTCCAGTTGGGTGTGCCCTCAATTTTCATATAGACGTTTACTGAAACAAGCGACTCACGTTGGCGGCTTCGCTACTAAAAGCACACAGAGAAAAATCGAGATACACAGAACAAAGAGAATTTCAGGGATTTGGCAAGAACACTATACAGGCTATCAGTTTCTACTTATCAAAAACACAAATGTCAAGAGGATATAGTGGTATACACTTATTGACAATCACAGAATTCAGGTGTCTGCTGTACATTAATCTTCTAGTAACCTTACCTGTCACTGCATCAATTAACCTAACCAATGCAGAGGCTTATTGATTTAATTTGACAATATGTCCAATCAAAAAATAATTACCTTTATTCGCAATCTGCCTTATGATTACATAAAAATGGCCCAAAATGAAAAAAAGAACACCTCAATCTCCCAAAACAAAATCAAAATTAATCCACCCCTAATGAAACAATTCTTTCACAAAACACACAGCCTAAATACGGACACACAACAATGACAACATTTAAAAAAGGGCACACTGGAGAGAGAATTTGCTGCAGGAGACAAAACTGTTGGGTGGTATTTTCAGCAGGGCCTGGTATACAGGACTGGCTGAGCCAGGAAAAAGAACTGTAAAACACAACAACAAAAAAGACCACTGTTAAAGAGAGAGTATTGTACTAACATTGTGTCATGTCGGGTGGGTATCTAAGACAACTGATGACAAAATGCAGTATAATTAACAAATAAGACATTCATTTGGGAGAGAGTATTTTTAGCAGGACTCAAATGAATTCTTGTTTGTGACCAGTGTTTTCCTTGTTACGTCCCAAAATGAGTTGATGCTTCTCAGCTAAGGTGAATTCTGCAAGTTAGTGTGTGCAGTGTAGACTAGCTGGGCTTGGTTTGGCCTAAATGCTGTGTGTCTTCCTCTTACCATTTGGATTGAAACCAAGTTATATCAGCTTGTCCATAAGACAACTCATTATGAACACCCTCTCTTGCTGCATAGCCTTTTGCGTTACCATTATGCTTTTTGCCGCTGGACCCCAATGACTGATTGGCTTGCAAAGCTTTCTTATTTCTACAGTCAATTTATGCTTTCTCAGGAAACAAAACTTCAGCCATCAAATGGATGGCTGAGCAGCGTTCAAGGGTGTTGCAAAATAGTGCAGACTGAGCACTATTTTAAAGACTGCGCCTCTGATATCTGACCTATTTCATACCATCCACTAAAATACCTAGAAAAAGAGAAAATGAGAAAGAAAGAAAGAGAGAGAGAAAGAAAGAAGAGAAAGAATAGAGGACACAAAAAGAGAGGGGTGGGGCTTGAATGCTTGCTGGCCTTTGCAAATGTCTACAATCCCCTGTTGGCAGGCAGAGGACCACTTTCAGCCATCAACGAGGGGGCTGCTTTTGCCTTCTCCACTACAAAAATCACACACACACAAATAACAGAGAGAAGTTTAACAGAGGATAGTCCAATATGGGGGAGAAAATAAAATGCATGGTTAAGTGTTTACACAACTTTATTTCTGAACTTTGAGGTGTCTGCAGCGCCCACAGCTTGGGAATGTTCAAATCCTAGGCCGTACAGCAGACTTTGGTATACTGTGCTTTCTGAACACACAACAAACAATTGTTCTACATTTTGATATGTACTTTCCCAATGAAGTTACATCCAATACATCAAGAGTGTTGCATTTGAGTTGTAAGAAGGATATGGATTGCACTACCACAGTATACCAAGAATCTGAGTTGAGAGGTCTGCTTTCAACACTTCTTCCATGGGAAATAGACAACGAGAGGGAGTGGCATTAATGACGACATTCACAAAATTAGCTAAATAAGCTCATATTGTGAACTGACCAATGTGAACTGACTTGCTCAATTCACAAGTGGGACAGTCAAAAGCCTTTTAACTCCTTTACATGTTCACTGACACCCCCACTATTCAAGAAATACGGCATTCGATCATCAATGGCTCCCACTCATACATGGGAATGACTGTGACACCAACCTTCAGCAAACGGGACCACAATCAGCGCTCTGTCCACAAAGACGGTGTTGGTCAAGTGTTGCGATACTCCGACAGACTCTGGCTCCTGGAACTTCACAAAGCACACCCGCGATGTCACTGGCATAGGAGAATCACTATCGGGGAAATAAGGATATTATATTAAACAAAGCTGAATATGCAAATGGCCATCAGAATTGTGGCACTTTGCTTTATTTTCTCCTTTGACAGTCAGGTGCAATCCACTCATGACACTTATGTGTTTTGCTCTGCTTTGCCTTGAACAGAGTTGTGGATTTGAAACATTTGCAATGTATAGTGACAACGCACCAATATTCACAGTGAACTTGGATACCCTCTGGTGACACTGTCACATTGCTTGAAAATAACCATTATGGGTATTTTTATGTCTCTGAATAATCCACCATTTGATTATTTGACACAGAGCTTCCTAATTGATTTTCAGCTCATAATAGCAGGCTTACAGTGAATGAAGTGTAGCCATGTTCGGGATACATCAAGATGTTTTAACGGCTGTTTGTATTACGCATCAAGAATTAAGTCCATGCTTCACGAGTTACATTAAAGTTTGCGTGTGTGTGTGTGTTTTTTGCCTAGACATAAATAACAGCTAGCTTGGGTAATGTTAACGACATCATCACAAAAACATAAATGCAAGGTCGGTTGACTGAATTTGAGTTAGCTACAATTCTGGCTAGCATGTTAGCAGTGCAAGGCTTGTGTTTCCGTCGCATCAAAATAGTAAACGTATCACAAAGCACAGTCTGTGATTACATTAATATTATCTCGTAAATTGCTAGTTAACTTAACGTTTAACTTACTCTGGTGGAAACAACTTCAGCTCTTCGATGGTCCCAAGAAAACCGAAGAGCATTCTCATCTGCTCGGATGTTGTGCTTGGAGACACATTCGTCACTTGGACTACCTTTGTGGAGTAATTCATTTTCCCGACTAAAACAGCTAAAACAATAACACTAACGTTGACCGCTGAACTTCAATGACGCCTGAGCTGTGTCCACTAGCTCTCATGGATGCTGAATTACATCAAACTGAAAGAAAATAGTTAGGTGGCTAGCTGGTACACTATAAAGACAGACTGTTGCATTTCGCCGCCATGTTGGGTAATTCCCGACCGAGGTACGCATGCGTATTGAGCTCTGCAGCTGTACCACAAAATGATCTAAATAACATTGATATAATGCAAATTATGAAACATTAACTCAAAAGGTTATTACTTTGCTATAGCATGGACTACATTACCATAATGAATACCAGGCTTACTCATGACAGTCACACAGGCAATAAATAACCAGCAGAGGTCGCCCGCCCCCTTTTCTGCTTGAAATAAATAAGAATAGTGTACATAGACCTACACAGCAATAATTTACTAACAATTGGTTATCTTGTTCTTTGTGTCTATATGTTACTTTGGCTTGCCAGGGACGAGTTAACAACATCATCAAAGTCTACTGCAGTTATCTTAGGTGTACCATAAGTTACATAGGAAGTGTTTCTTCTGTCCAAAACTTTCCCATCACAGATATTTGGTTTTGTGTTGGATGCTGGCAAGCTTGCTTGACCCGGGAAAATTATCGTTTGCAAGATTGGGGTCACAGATTTCAGAGTGTCTGAACATGTAGGCTAACAGTGCTGTTCCCAAATTAGATCAAAGATGGATTACGTTAATAATTATGAGGAAACCTGCTTTTTGTGTGTGTGTGTGTGTGTGTGTGTGTGTGTGTGTGTGTGTGTGTGTGTGTGTGTGTGTGTGTGTGTGTGTGTGTGGAAAACGTTAATCCATTTTGTTTCGGTCTTCCTCAACATGTTGTTGTTGTTGTTGTTGTTGTGGAGAGAGATACTCTGACAGGGTCAAACCACAAAGTTTTCAACTTTGGTCCTGCTGTAATTCTTTTCCTCTGAAGACCACTGCACTTAGAAATTGTGTAGCCTACATTTTATCAGAGAAAATCATCCATTCTTGTGTGGTTATTGTGTACCCGCATCATCAGCCTATATTAGGCTTGTTTCCCAGAGTAACTGAATATTGGAGTGATACCTAAAAGTTCCTCTAAAATGCACGATTGTAGCTACTACTGTACAAGAAATAATGGTGGCCGAAAAGTTAGAGCATCAGACTTGTTTTTTCGGACAGCAGGGTTAGGCCATCTGTCCTTCGATCAGATGGCCTGGGTTCGACTTGATCCCCTGTGACAGCAAACACTCGCCCTGCTGAGGTGTCCTTGAGCAAGGCATTGAATCCCTATCAGCCTCACTGAGCACTGTTCTGTAGCAGATGCTTCACTTTGGCATATGGAGGGGGGGGGGGGCAAAGTGAAAAGATTAATTTTTCCAGACAATAGAGTATATCACAGAAATGTTGTATGATATTAGTTATATACGGTCCATCACAGGTTTAACAACCCAACGTGTTTTACATCACAGCCTTGGTAGCCTACTGACACAACTGAACCCTCTACTAATGGTGCTTTTTCCCAGGAGACTGAGAAACAATAGAGCTCTTGTCTTCAACCCATGGCGAGCGTAATCCCCACACCTGGATTATGGTTGCGTTGAGACAAGCAATTTAAGGCACGCTGTGTTTCAGACCAAAGAACAAATTGGCACATGTCATCCAATGCATAACCGTCATCATCCTATACAATGAACAGTGAACAGAGGGCTGACTGAAATAAACTGAATGTTGGCATGCTCAGTCGAAAGCTAATGAAGGTTCACTTGATCCTGGCATTGTTACTATGTGTTATTTATTTCACAAATAAACAAACAAATATTGCTGCTATTGATTATTTCACAGTGCCTATTTTCACCTAAAAATAAATCTAGTAATACTTGGCTGAAATATTCTGAAAGAGGCTACCTTCAGGTCATTAAGAGTCCCAGTAGGCAATTTACATGTGGAAACCAGGCTATCAGTTTATATCGGCAATTCAAGTGGATGGCACACATTCTGGATTATTCATCTTGGGTCCACATTCCTTTATGTTGTCATTCAAACTTGCCTCATGTTTTTAGGTATTTTATGCCCTACATATTGCATAAATACTATAAAATATACAGTACCTCTGTGCAAGTCACCCTAACTAGCCTATATCTTACTGGGATAAATGCAAACAATTGAAACGATTGAAAAATCACATGCACTATTGCAACACATTTGCAACACAGAGTTCTAATTTTGTGAAATATTCCCTGCAATAAATCCGTTCTCAGAAGGGTGGCCATTGAGTCACTTAGTAAAGGATATTGGCACAATGGGATTCTTGTTCACGGTGCAACATGATTGGCCAGGAGAACGGTTTACGGCACTGAGAGCAGTGACTGTGAGGGGGACTACATGTATAAATACCCTAAATCCACTGGGACATCAGAGACTTCCAGCTCAGAAGTGACCACAGTTGTTTTGTGTGTTCCCACAACAAGGAGGAACCATGGTCAGCCGGTGAGTTTATGATGAATTTCAACTATTTCTAATTCAATTTTATCTTATACTGGAGGACCACATTTTGAAAGATTGCATGCAGAGTGACAAGTTTTGCCATTATGGGAAAATGAAATTCATAATTTCTAAAGCTGTTATTATGAATTACGCTGAATTAAACTGGACTGGTGTTTAGATCTTGGTATAGAGATTTCCTTTACTTGATCCTGTGACTTACACAGTGATTTGAATGTTGCATTTGCAGCTGAATACTTAATGCTCTTGAAGGATTTAAAAGGTCATGTCAAATTCTAACCCTAACCCAAGCCACGTTGAGAGAACTTGAACTGCATGACCTGTTGAAAATACAGGTTTTAAACTAATAAATGAAACTCACTGGCTGTAACGTTTCTTCAAGTTCAACTCACTTGACTGGAATATCAGTAGATCTCTTTACTTTTTGGCTGTAACAGATTTGAACACCCAGCTGGCGGCTACAGGAAGATTTTTGAGACATGTGAAGAGCTTTCTGAGGCACTTCCAGCAACAGTCACAGGTTTGTTGGCATCTTTCAGACAGAAATATGCCATACACCTCAGGCCATCACTTCTTTGGCATTCATGCTGTAGTCTACACACAGAAAAATAAAGGTGCTGAAAAATGGTTCTCCATCCATGCCATAGAACAGTGGTTCTCAACGTGGGGTCTGGGGACCATCAGGGGTCCTTGGGGGGGTTCCAGGGGGTCCCCAGTAAATTGATGAATTGTTAAACTTTAAAAAGTTAACACAGTTAGGGAACGTGGAAGAATGACTATTTAAGTGATAGTTTCACTATCTCTCTACAATACAGATAGTCATGGAGTTCTGGACAAAATCAGATCTAACAATGAAAAATTGGGTCCAAGAGAAAAGACCTCATCAAATGGGGGTCCGTGGCTCTAATGTGGACTAAATTAGGGGTCCTGGATATGAAAAAATCGCACAATATATACTGTGGAGGGGTTTGGCATTTATGCCATCACCCACCATCCAATAACAAAGGAATAAGAACCAGTTCATACCTTTATTTTTCTGTATGTATGATTGTATTGTTCCCTGTCCAGGAAACTTAGCCTTAGATAGAGTCTCATACTTTCTTTGCTGTACAAGACATTACGGGCAGAGAACACAAAATGAGCATCTAAAGTAGGCTCTGATACTTTAATGCATCTTTACAAAAGTTCAAAAAAACATTCTCTGATTTATGTTTGTGTTGGTGCTCTACAGGCAGGATTCCTTCATTTCTGAAGGGAAGTCTTCTCCGTTTGGGACCTGGCCTTTTTGAGGTTGGAGATGAGCCCTTCTATCACCTCTTTGACGGCCAGGCCCTCATGCACAAATTCGACTTCAAGAACGGGCAGGTCACCTACTTTCGAAAGTAAGGCCAAATGCTTATTTGTTGCATTAGGAGTGAGTGACAAGTGTTAGTTTGTTACAGGTATTATGCAGACTCTTATGCAGACTGAGGGAGGTTAGATTGTGATTTCTAGAGATTAAACACTTAGCCTTGTATTCGATCTATTATTAGTAAAAGCATCTTAAGACTTTTGCCTACAAAATAGTTTGAGGATAGAATCATGTGAGTTTTTGAATTAATGAATTTCAAGTCACAGGCATTTCCCAAAAAAAGATGTATAGCCGAGTGTTTTGGGAAGACATTCTTAATTTTGTCCTCTCTCCTACATTTAGGTTTGTGAGAACAGATGCCTATGTGAGAGCCATCACAGAGAAGCGCGTGGTGATCACTGAGTTTGGCACCTTTGCTTATCCTGATCCCTGTAAAAACATTTTCTCCAGGTTAGTTACCAGTGAATATGATGATTGGCTGTCAAAGGTGCATAAAGATGGCAGTCTCAGGGCAACACAGACTCAGTATTTGATCTGTGTCTTCCTCTCTATCCAAAATGGCATGAGTGGAGTTAAACATTTGGACACTTTGCACTGTAGGATGGAAATTAAAAAGTAATGAGATCAAACCGGAATGCTGCCATCTTTATTCACCCAATTCCACCCTGGGTTTCTTTTTTCATTACACTGCTGAATACACATGCTTTTTAAAATGGCAAGACTTGTGTCAGTTTACATTTCCACTTGTGTTTTTGGTTGTCATTACCTTTGTATAACATCTTCATGTGGACGTGTGATCCTTTTTCTCGATGTGCAGGTTTTTCTCGTACTTCAAGGGTGTCGAGGTGACAGACAACTGCCTGGTGAATGTTTATCCCATTGGTGAAGATTATTATGCTGTAACAGAAACCAACTACATCACTAAAGTCAACACTGATACCTTGGAAACGCTGAAAAAGGTACATCAGTACAATTAATAATTTATGCTGACACAGGTGTCATTTTAAGTCTAGTATAAAAGACTAGTCTTACTTTTCCACTTTTTGTACTTTCTTCCCCCTTTTTTGATTTATTAAAGCTTCTTTGTAATAAGATAATTTATTGCATGGGTGAAAAGTGCATACAATATAATGCCTTTCATTCCAATTCAGGTTGATATGTGCAACTATATCAACATCAATGGAGTGACAGCCCACCCCCACATTGAGAGAGATGGAACTGTGTTCAACATTGGAAACTGCATGGGGAAAGGAGCGACACTGGCCTACAACATTGTCAGGATTCCACCCACACAGAAAGGTTGGGATTGGAGCTGGTATTACTAGATGTAGAAATGAATATACACAGGCACTTTAACAGTACAATGGAGCACAGAGGAAGCGGTGGCCCCTCCTTTAAATTAGGGCAAAAACTTAAGCTTTTGACCCCCAGTTCCACTTTTTACAGAAATGTGTTGAGGAATGATAATCCACAATTGCTGACCATGTTTTGGTCATTTTGGGCTTAGAAGAACCACGCTGACCCTTTACAATGATCATGCAATTTTTTTTAAGCAGTTTTCTTTATAGGGGTCTTTCTGGATTCTGGATTTCTGGATTGCTCTCTCAGTATACAGCATAATTAGGCACAATCACTTTATTTCAAAATATATTGAAATGATTCTCCATGATTTTCCTTGCTTCTTGGGAAAAAATATTCAGTTCTAAATAAAGTTAAGATGTGTTTATTATTTAAAACTGTTCATTGCCAAATAGAAGCCATACAACTTGACACCTGTTTCAAATATCGCAATATGTTTTTGTCTTCCTCCTTAGATAAGTCTGATCCCATTGAGAAGTCCAAGGTGGTGGTGCAGTTCCCCAGTGCTGAGAGGTTCAAGCCCTCCTATGTGCACAGGTGTGTGATATATAGCTTGCCATATGTTGTGTCAGTAGTCTTTGTGAGTGGTAAATTATCGCATATAATCCATGTTTTGACGTTTTCTCCTCATCAATCTCAGCTTTGGCATGTCAGAAAACTACTTTGTCTTTGTGGAGACCCCCGTGAAAATCAACCTGCTGAAGTTCTTGAGCGCCTGGAGCATCCGAGGCTCCAACTACATGGACTGCTTCGAGTCCAACGAGACCCTTGGGGTAAGAACTCAGAGGAGATCTCGGTTCACTGTTGATATCTTTTGTGACGTTAGTGTACAAACCCCCACATTATCATCCGAAATTCTCCTGTAATCCCATGATATCTTATATATGTTTCAATGTACATTTTACAGACATGGTTCCACATCGCCAAAAAGGACCCTGGAGAGTACATCGATCACAAGTTCAGGGCGGCAGCCATAGGCCTGTTTCATCACATCAACACTTACGAGGACCAAGGCTTTGTTGTTGTGGATGTGTGTGCATGGAAAGGGTACGAAACCAAAGAGCTAAATATTGGAATTGAAATGCCATCATTAGATACATGACATGTATTCAAAGTTCCCTTTCGAAAACCTGCTAATTTGGTGACTTCAGGGGATGTTGCTCTTGTTCATGATCTTTTCATCCTTGTAGTTTTGAGTTTGTTTACAACTACCTGTGGCTGGCCAACCTGCGAGCCAACTGGGAAGAGGTGAAGAAGGCAGCCATGATGGCACCCCAGCCGGAGGTGCGCAGATACGTCATTCCTTTGGACATCCACAAGGTGAGTCACCTGTCTTAATCATCGGGAAGGGGGTGGGCAGGACTCCAGTTGCCACCCATGGATGTCATGTCTCATGTTCTTTCTCCTTCTGTTGTCACTGACTTCATGTAGGAGGAGCAGGGGAAGAACCTGGTCAGCCTGCCGTACACCACAGCCACAGCGGTGATGCACTCTGATGGAACGATCTGGCTGGAGCCTGAGGTGCTTTTCTCTGGACCCCGACAAGGTGCCAACACACCAGTCTGCACTCACAGATGCCACTCACTCACATATACCCTATACACTCATGTTGGACTCTGTGGTTTTTAATAGATGCTGGGAATGTCTTCACTTTGCTTATCGCTGTTGTTTATTTCCTCATTATTTTTAGCCTTTGAGTTCCCTCAGATCAACTATGAGAGGTATGCAGGGAAGAATTACACATACACCTACGGCCTGGGTCTCAACCATTTCATCCCTGACAGGGTAAGCTGATAAAATATCTTCAATGGTCAGTGATTAAATGTGGAAATAATAGGCTCTTTGATTGATTTTTTTTGTTCACCTGTGTGTAGATCTGCAAGTTGAATGTGAAGACCAAGGAGACCTGGGTTTGGCAGGAGCCTGACTCCTACCCTTCAGAGCCGTTGTTTGTGCAGACTCCTGATGGTGTGGATGAGGATGATGGTACGTCAGCATCATAGATATTCATTATTTCTAAACATACAGCAATAGAGCTGGATTTAAGGTAAATTACTGGTAATCGAGGGGGTTTTATTAAGCGAGACTGCTTCTGTGCACACAGGAGTGCTGCTGACCATCGTGGTTGCCCCCGGTTCCCAGAGGCCAAGTTACCTCCTCATCCTCAACGCCAAGGATCTGTCAGAGATCGCCAGGGCAGAAGTGGAGTGCACCATTCCTGTCACCTTCCACGGGATGTACAAACCCTGACGGGGCACTTCTCAGGGCACAAACATGAGTCAACCGTTCCGGAGTATCGATTCTCACTCAGCATTAGAACACGAATAAATGATGACAAAATATCACCATGTCAGGAAATATAAAGCTTGATCAGCCAACGTGATTTTATGTCCTCTTTTGTGGGCAAATTTTGATTCAGGGTGGTTAAAGAGTCGTGAAATATTTAACATTATTGTGTGAATGGAAACTGCTGGAGTCAGGGCTTTTCACAGACTTTCTCTACTCTATGACCCAACTTCATAAAACATCATACTGGAATTTTCTAACCCTAAATTGTTGTGCATGTTGTGCCAATCATAAAAATAAATGGATTTGTTTGTTCATATGCTGTGTCACTTGAGTACTTCATGGTTGGAAAAATAAATTCAATATAATCAAAACATTTTTACTGAATGCTGTTTTTGGCTAAACTGGTTATGTGGCTTGTGTAAAGTAGAATTTTTAAACCACAAGCTCATTAGCTAAGTACAGGGTAGCAGGGTGGCATAGTGAGTAGGGAGACTTTTCCTTCAACTGGAAAGCCTGGGTTCAAGCCCCCATGACGGCAAGCATTTGCCCTGCTGAAATGTTCTTGAACAAAACACTGAATCACTGCCAGCTCCGGGGGTGCTGCTCTGTAGCTGATCCTCTGCAGTGACCTCCCTGTTCAAGGGGGGCAAACAAAAAGAGGATTTCTCAGGGATCAACTGAATATCCCAAAAGTATTTTTTTCTGAGAACAAAACTGTGGCATGCATTCCTCTTGGTGTATCATAACTGAAGCTTTAACAAATACAAGTGCAAAGAAATATATTTTTTCCCAATTCTTCAGCTGCAACTCTTGAGTTGTTCACAGAGATTTAGTGTGTCGCCAAACAAAATCTCATTATGGTTACATTTGAGCTAGTGACCCTTCCAGAGACATTTACTGTGTCTGTCCTTTGTTTTGCTCAAAGTTGTCTGAATGTAATCTAAAAAGCAAAAGCATGCAGATCTTGCTGATCAGACCATTGCAGCACTGCAAAGCTGATTAACTGCATCAATGGTTAATCTCAGGAACGAATAGGCATGTTGTAACTATTCATAAAGGTGGACATGCAGCAGTTATATATAAAGTGGCGACAGACCATAAAATGTCATGACCTTAATTCAGCTATATCAACTAAAAACAAAACTATATTAGTGGCAGCTGTGCCAACATACTATAAATCAAAAGATATGGATGTTTGCTACCATCTACTGAAAAAATTTAGTTACTGCACTATCATGCAAACTATAAAGTCAAATGTTTGGCCCAAAGACATGAAAGGTATGAATTTGGTCCCAAAAACGTCTTGTCAACGTCATTGTCTGGACAGGGTCGGCTGGCATTGATAGAAAAGAGAATGATATCAGTTCAAAGAAATATTAGTTTACGTTCTCTATACTTATAATTCAAAACTCCTGTTTGTACATAACAATATACAACTCTCTCACAAGCAATGGGGGTCACCTGGGTGAATTTGCTCCCCACCTGACTTAGGCAATGGTAAAATAAAAAGTATTTAACATTACTAACATGGCTTGGGCTGGCTTGTTACATCTGTCAAATGGAGAAACCCTGATTATGTAGTCACGTTTTCAATTCCACTGCCAGATTTTAGGATTGCATTAATGAGAGGCCCAATGGAATATTTTGTAATCGTGTATTCTGTAACCTTTACAGACAGTAATCTCTCAGTTCTCTAATCATGGTGCCATAAATCTGCACCTTGTAGCCTGTTGCAAACAGGCCTGCTTTGGGGGGGGGAGGGGAAACCGTATTCTTTGATTTAATCAGACAATAACAAATGAGTGTGCTTTCTGATTTATTTTGTTTACATGAGGGCTAGTTAGCCTTCCAAAAAACAAGATTACAGGAAATACCATTAATTTTCAGAGTCCAGAATAAGTTTAAACTTAAGTTGAAAAACACTGCAAAAGAAAGCTCAACAGAAAACGTGTTATTTCAATTGTAACTATCACACAGTAAGAGAAATCTCTCACACTCTGAAATTCAGTTGGGACAGAGGTTTGCATAGTCAGGCTTAAACCAGTGTAATAGCTATATAGTTAAGATGATTAACCTCCTAAATACACAATGGAGTCTGCACAACTATAACATAAATGTCAAGGTAGAAGGTAAAAAATAACAAAAAGACAGCCACAATATCACCAAACAATGCGACAAATCAAATGGAAATCATTCACTGCAGCTATTGCTACACTGCAATAAAGCAACAAAAAAACATGAATCATACAGTGTATTAGAACAGCAATAAAAAAATGTGATGTTGCGCTAAATGCAAGAGGATTCAAAAGTAGACAGACCTTTTCTAAATCTAGCCTATTTTCTCTCTCAAGCTGGAGCAAACCTCTGTCCCTTTACTTACACACAAAACACACAAGGATCAAGACAAGCAGAACAAACCAGAGGCTCACACTACTGAATCACAGATTTCATGAAATACATCTTCAGGCTTACTTCAATGTGATAAGTGACCACTGACAGCTTTGATAATACCTTTATCAATTGTAACTTAATTTTTGCATTTCAAGAAATAAAGGAAAGAAATATTGATAGTGCAAGGTTATAGGTACATATATTAATATATTGTTTCCATTATTATCCTATAAGTAAAGTGCAAATCTCTGGATCAGATGAATGCGTGTGCAAGCATTTCTAATTTTAGACTGATCCACCTGCCCATGCACAAATGAGCCCTTTACATTGGCTGCCAGCTACTTTTCAGTTCTTCCAAGTAAAACATATTAACCTCACACAATGACATTTTAAACTGTGGTTTTTTTCCCTTCAATTCAAAGCATTTTTTTTTCAAACTCTGGCCATTTGGAGCGCTACAATGGTCAAATGGAAAACATCATAATGACCTTGATTTCCATCTAACATACATTGTCTACTAGACTAAATTGACAATGAACTTTGGGTGATTTCTGCACTGTGTGTGCATACTTTGTTGTAATCCTGACTAAGGGTAATAAGCTCAGTTTCTTATTTATCTAGGAGTCTTTTATGCCCATGTCTCCAAAGTGCAGGGCCTTTTTTAAAGTGACAGCATGTTTAGGAGATATGACCAAATATTTAGAAAATCTTCTCTTACTGTTGCCAGGTGAGGCCTTGGATTGACAACAACACTTCTTAATGACAAAATTTGGTCAATAATTCAATAACCCAATCCTCCACTTAAATGACTACTAACTGGGGTGAACAATGTCAGTTGGGAAGAGATGCCACTGAGACCTGCTCAAGTGGAAATGCAGAGTCATCCCAAACAGCCCCCCCCCTCAATACACATACACACACTCACACACACACACACACAAGTGCTTACCGTCAGCTGCAACATTGAACACCATTTTAGCATGACATGGACACACACAAACACAATCATGCATGGTTTTCTGATAACACAGTTGTCTTACTGACTTGTCTAAATGTTGTTTCAACATAGCCCAGCTAATTTGGTGACAGACCTGGGGGCATGGAAGGCCAACAAGGTACGTGTGATTTTGTTGATTGAATTCACTAGTATTACAACAGTGTCTCATTTAGTAAACAGCCAAAACAACTTGCTGCTCCCTTCAGTGTACAAGAGGGCAGCTGCTGGGTTTGTATGTGTGTGTGTGTGTGTGTGTGTGCGTGTGTTTGGGGTTGGAGGGGCCATGTTCAATCTTAGCACGGGGGAGTGGAAGAGTGGAAAATCAGTTGGTCTCGTAGGTGGAGAGCAGGGCGGCATCCACAGGCTCCATGCAGGAGGGGCAGGTGAAGGATCTCATTAGCCAGTCGTCTATACAGTCCATGTGGTAGATGTGCATACAGGGCAGGAACCGGATGGGGTCCCCATAAACAAAGTCCATCATACAGATCACACACCTGCAAATGGATGCACAACAGTAGTTAGATTACCATTATGGCCTGCAGGTTTTCTCAGTGTAAATACATGATATGCAAAACGCTCACTCTCTGATCTTTTTTTCCGAGCCATCTTGGCCTCCATCGTAAACGCCCTTGGGGAGGTGCTGGATGAGGCCGATGCGCTGAGCGATGCGGATCTGCTCCTCTTCTGTCAACTGGGTGGCCAGGCGGGCCTGACTAGGGGTGGGATGGTACATGGGCATGTGAGCTTGCTCCTGGAAATAGACAAAGAAAACCCAAAATAAAACCAACAGTTATCCTACTGAATCACCTAAGTAGAAGCACAACAAACTATTACTTAAATACATTAAATTGTTACATGTTAATTGTTATGTTATACAATGGGAGAAGAGCAGCATGCATCCATACTGACTATGTGCCTTGATTAATTAAAGGTGGGGTTCTATGGATGTTTGGTTTGAAAGGGAGCGCCTGCATGAAATAATGTAAGCTGTTGTTTATACAGAGTATAAAGTGGCCCAACAGGCCACAGTCTTTGTGGGAACAAACCAAAGCACGCCCAACAATAAAGCAGCTTTTCATCAAGAGCAGAAAAAAACTGCACTGTCTGGACATTCTTGGCAAGCCAGCGTGCAGCACTGGTGAGACAGAGACGAAAAAATATTTTGGTCGCAATAAGGTATGCTAGTGCTTGTTATGTGAAACCTGCCATACATAGACACATTGTATATAATTGTTTCAGAAAATAGGGAATAGTATATCAAATTGTATTCCTCTCAAAAAGACAGTTGGCTGATATCTTTCCTTGAACGTGACTACGTTAGCATTGAGGCTGTTTTCTTTCCAAATAGCAACCTGTTCTACACTTGCAAGAAACTTTACCGAATTTGAATTATAACCTGGAAACTAACTAGAAGATAAGAGTGGCAAGCCTCTCACCTGGTAAGGCGGAGGTGGCTCCAGGTCTGGATCTGTCCCGTCACCATAACTCGCCCTGTCTGACTGGGATTCATGAAGCAGAGAAATGTCGTCCGATGTCGGAGATTTGAGACAATTGCCCATATCTTTATTTTCTCAGTCCTGGCTCTACGGCTTGCTAGCAAGTCAACCGGCTAGCGTTATAGTTGCTTGTTGCTAAACTTACTCTCGGTGGCTAATTGTTTGCGATCCGTTTTTCTTTCTTTGATATTTCAAAAACCATTACAATTCAATTACTTATTGCTAAAGATGTCCCGTGCATGTTCTTAAAATTACTAGGTAATCGTCAGATGTCTAAGCAGCTGTCCATGCTAGGTAGTAGTTATCATGTTCGCAGAAACCATCTGAAAACATCTCAAAACAAAGAACTCCCTTGCTAAGGATAGCTAGCTGTCTAGCTAGCTACTTTTCGCTAGCCAGCTGAGCGACTTCCTTGATAAGTATCGCAAATTCCTCGGTAGGAACCTAAATTTCGACAAAATATCTACGCTAACGGCATCGGTGGCCCTAACACCAAGCTATGTAAATTTTGTACTGTAGCGACATTCCCACTTGTAACTTCCTGAGTCACATAAAAACAGTTTGCTTTCTCGCTAGCTCTTTCTTCAACCGGAGGACATGTCTGTCCATTGGATATGACGTAAGGGGTTTAATTTGTTGTGCTTTGTCGCTAATTCTGCACAGTCATTGGGTGATTTTTTTGGACGTCACACCAGGAGGAGTAAAAAAAAACAACAGTGCGTGCACGCGCGCGCGGCTCTGATATAAACAAGTCTGCAACTTGAAGATACCACCATAATTCAAAGTATAGGTCCAAGTTGCTGTAGTCTTTACAAATAACAAATAACCCTATGTTTGCAAAAAATACACAAACAAAATGTCAGTTTCCAAATATGCTTAAAACTCATGTTTAGAGAGAGCTCATTCAATTAGTGGGGAAAGACACAATACTGATTAGCAGGATGATGGTTTCTGGTGGTGCCGTAGGCTAATTATCACCAAAAAACGTTCAAGGGTTCAGAAGTTGTAAAGGTTGATGATCTATCAGGCAATGTGGGCTTTGGGAAAAAAACACAACCAGTAAGAATGCAACTTGAGGACACTTTTATTTGTATATACAACTATTGTACACATAAAAACCAACTAGCATTTGCATTCCAGGAACTTATGATACAAATCTCCATGTTTTTGGTTAAGTGAGTTTCACAGAATTGGCCTTCTTCAGGCAAATAAAACAAATACAAATACCTTAAAATGAACATTCCAAAGATTCCTTTACCTTTAAAGCTCATCAGCTTACAGGGTTTATTTTTCTCTCTAAATGTTACAAACAGCATAATTTCTCTGTACATTATTAGTAAGTAATAGAGTAATGTTAATTTGTGAAGCAATGTGTCATGGCGTGTCATGTAGTCTACAGTTTTTCTACAGTTGTTGTCTGCAGTGGTTCGTACAATATTCACAAGGAAGAAAAGATAGTGAAAATAGATGAAAGATAATTCTGTTTTCATAGCATCAGCTTGCTGTCGTTTGCGTATTTAGTTAGTTGAATTAAAAGATTGCACGCTCAAATTTGGGAAAATGGGAAATATAACAGTTTGAAAATTCTCATTTAACGATTGCAGATCGGTAAAATTTAAAGGTTCAGACTTTATCTTGCAATATGTTTAAAAAGAAAAAAATATCAGTTTTAAAGGGAGGATTCAAGGGTTGGTGGAAGCTTGGCATGATTTAATGACGATGCAGAGGTTGAAAGTATAAATAAGCATCTTTTCTATCTTAAAGATATTCTATTACTGTATTCATATCTCACAACTTATGTTCAATACCAAAGGGGTTATCAAAAAACAAACAAAAATAAAAAGATGGGGGAAACCAGGCAATTCTCTTCTCTCAAAGATCTCCTGCACATTCATTCATACTGTAAAAAATCCAGCATTATTGAGTGTTACTTATTAGTATCCACGTTGTCTGGTAAAGTATGAGATCCCTTCTTGATGTCCAACTGCATTGATCGAGTCTAAGAAATGGCAGCAAAATATGTGACAATGGTGTTGATAATCACAATGTATTTACAAAACGATGAATTTAAAAGAAAATGTTTCTCCTTTTGCACATAGTTACATATTCACACACCCCACAGACAAACACTGTTAAGAGCAACACTGAATCAGTTAGAAACACCTTCAGAAATGACAATACCTATTGACAAAAATGACATAATTCTATCCATTCATTTCATTTATTTTCCATATCCCAAGATTATTTGAGATTTATTATTACTCTCATCAAATACAAGTCAGGAAATATACCTTATTTTTTTGTCAGTGTTCTGTGTGAATTGGCAACTACAGTTTCAGGAGGTATTGTTCTTAGTTTTTTTTTTTTTTGGATTCACATTTTACCAAACATCCAGAGGCCTCGTAGCTTTGAAGCATTGATGCAAAAAGAGTCACATTATCCCTCACTCTATACACTCTAGTGTTCTCTAAAACCTTCCTGGATCCCCCCTCCTCCCCACGCTCTGCCTCCTCGTCCCTAGCACCTGTCGTCCTCCTCTGTGTCGCTGAGCGGATCGCAGCCCGAAACAGAGACTGTCTGTGCCAGGCGTTTCCGGAAGTGTCCGTTGGGGACCTGCCAGCCAGTCCGCAAGCGCGGGCGGGCCGAGCTGATGGTGTTTGAGCGTCCCAGGCTGTGGGCCACAGCAGCCTCGAAGGTCAACATCTCCATGGGACCGGAGGGGTCTGGGCTGTGGTCGTCCTCCTGCGAGGCCAGGAATGGCTCCGAGGGGTAGCGGCGAGGGGGGGACGGGTGCCGGCTCGCCTCGCTCCGTCTCTCGCCTGTTACCTCCTCTTGGCCCTCCCAGGTGGGCTTGCCCCGCCTCTGGGTCTCTGGGCTACCTTGTTCGTCCTCGTCTTCACCGACGGAGGGGTGCGTGCGACACACCAGCGGGGAGTAGGAGATGTGAGGGCGAGAGCGGGTCGGGGTCTGGGATAGAGGCCGTCGGCCGCTGGGGGTGCTGGACTCTGAGGTGGAGGGCACTGGACTTTCTGAGCTGTTGCCCTGGAGACAGGAATACAAATTAAAAAAAAAAGGAATGAAAACCTATTTGGCTGATTTTTTTTCCAGAAGCGCATCTGGTAGCTTATCAGATTTAACTTGCACTCAGGGTTTTATAGACAGAGAGATTGCCTATTAAAATTTGTAATTTTAGGGTTGAACTGAAATGAAATCTTCAGCTGGAGTATGTACTCTTGGCCAATGCCGCATTGCAGAGTAAGATATTAACTTTTTTTCAGGGGCAATTTTTTTGGTTTATGAAATATTAAATTCACATTGCATATTGGCAAATAAACACTCAATTTGTACTAAGATTTGTTTAATTTTAAATCATAATATACACCACATTCCACACTGTAAACTCCTGTGAACTGGCAGCAAGCCCAACAGAAGGAGTTTTTTTTTTTTACAATATTGGTTGTTTTAAAGTGGTTGGTTGCATTCACACATGAATATTTGACAACCCAGTGAATACAATGTGAACAGAGTGAAATGCAAAAAAGGCTACTCCTATTTATCAGGGGCATTTTGTTGCTCCTTCAACAGGCATTTTGTGAACTTTCAAGAACATTTTTGCCCTGAGCCCTGTTAATTTCTGACCCTGCTGTGTTGTTGTCCTGAATCAGCTAGTCACTATTGCTGCATGTGTGCGACCTACCTGTTTATCTTGGGGGTGTGCTCTCTCTACGCTGGAGCAGCGTGAGGGCTGCAAGCTCCTTTCTTCTGAGTTACAGCGAGACGTGTCCGGAGAGAGGAGGTGACAACGCTCCTTGGACCGGCCTCGCTCCCTGTCTCTGTCCCCCTGCTGCCAGTGCTCAGACCGAGAAACTAGAGGACAGACAGCCAAGAGAGGAGCACACACAAAAAAGACAGATTAAGTGAAGAAGGGATGGAAAACGAGACTGGTGATAACACACACAACAATATTCTGTCTTTCAAAATATGACTTTCTAGTGCTGAACAGTGAATAGCAAAGTGATAAATGGCTAAATAGAGCATAATACACGTGTGTGCACCACCTGATGTGAGAGTTAGGGGTTAATAAGACTAACCAGCAGCCTTGTAGCTCTTGTGACGAGGTCGATACACTCGCTCAGGACTTTTTTCCTCCTGCCATAGACCATTCACCCGCTGATCCGCAACAGTGGATGCGGAACGCTTCATGGAGCCACTTGCAACCTCTGTCTGCTTACATGTGAATACACACACACACACACATGCACACAGACAAACATAGAAGAGCACATTGTACATGCACAGAGAATACATTAAGCATATTCTAATTACTTTCAAAGAACTCAATTAAATTGGTGGACCGATGCAGAGGTTCTTTTTAATTCCTTCCCATGCTGTTTGGTGAATGCAAAATACATCCTAATAGATTGATGAGGTTTAGTTTCTTCTTTCCTCTATTCTGGAGAGTGAAAGTGATGAGAAAGGTCGCAGTAAGAAGATGAGATATCAGCATCCCAGGACTAACAATTCGTTGAGCCAGTCAGACACCGAAAGTGGCAAAAGACAAACAGACCAAAACCCTATTCATTGGAAAGTCAAGCGTATTGCTTTGTCTTGGTCATCTTGTCCTAGACACATGTGCATATGAGGCACAAGGCACTTTGGCATAAGAGCCCATGCAGCCACTGAAGTCCTCAAGATCCAGCAGAGAGGCTTAGTCATGGAAGTTGTATGTTCAGAGGGCTGTACCTGTGACTCTACAGCCAGACGGGGCATGGAAGAGGCCCGCACACACAGGCCCCTTCCTAGCGGGAGCTCCAGTGGGGCTCCAATCACCCTACTGCACTCCCCCACCTAGGTGAGTACAGAGACAAAGAGAGGAGGGCAAGGAGAGACAGAGCACGAATCAGGCCGGTCCATACTGGACTGCCTCTATACGGAGGTCCAGTGCGGGGAAGGGGAGGGCAGAAAAGCCATTTCATCACTGGGTCATCTATCATAGCCATCACCAATGCCATCATCACTGCCATCACCATCGCCATCCAATCAGAAGCCATTCCAGCCAAAAACGGACAGAGTAACAACTAGCAACAACAAAGAAACTGACTCCAAGGAGAAATAGTCAGAAAGAGTATGAGATTGCATAAGAGGAGCAAAGAGTGGGAGAGACTGAAGAGGAGCAAGACTAGACAGCAGCATAAGCAGAACAGTTTACAGGGAAAGACGGGATCAATATTTCAGTTTGGAAGTACATATAGTCATGCACGTTCAGATCTTGATGCACCAGTAGGTACACAAACAGAGCCAGACAACATAATCTAAGGGCCAAACGCATTCCCCTGCAGGAACAATTTACAAAGGAAGACAAACACTAATATGTGGGCGTTTCCGACTGAACTTGTATCATTCCTCCAGAAAACACCGCAGACCAGTTAAACCAGACAGTATAGACACAGCAAAACATCAACAATTAGGCGGTCTGCCTTTGCTATTCCAACCTCCACAGGACTAAAACGTAATCAAGGACAGGAGCACAGAGAGCGAGGGATGCCGTGGTCTGCAAGGCACTGAGAACTGACACTGAAAAGTCACATCAACGTCATCAGTTAAAACATATTTATAACTTTTGTGTGGTGCTAATGCTTAAACTACTGTTTTGCTCTTGACTGAGTAAATTTTATTGATGAAAATCCATGCTGTAAGGTGTGACTCTGTAATTAATGTATGTATGCTGTTGTTGGTCCTCCTCCTTACCAGAGACTGGTGTTGATTAGGATCAGCCTCTGAAGTCATGGGCTGTAAAAATAGCTCCTGGGGCGAGATGGGACTCAAAGCCACAAAACCTCCCCTGGTCCTAAATTGGGACAGAGAAAATCAGTAAAAACACATATAAACAGACACACACAAGCACACACAAGCACACACACACACACACCAGCATACACTCACAGAGCTGAGCCAGCGCTGTGGGCCATCATTGGGAGTGGCTGGGTGTTGGAAAGAATGTCCTCAGGGAGCGTAGAGGCATCCAGACGCTTGAACATCAAGTTACTCTTCTGAATAAACACAATAAATAAAACAGAGGTCAGAGAACTTCTTTCTGATTCATGTTTCCTTCTCAGGTTGTCCAAGTATGATTTTAAAAAACAGATCAGAAAGGCATGCAAAGCTGACCTGAGCTTCCAGTTGTTGCCTAAGCTTCTTGGCTTTGTTCTGTTTGAAGTAATCCATGATCATCATCGAAGCATAGATCTTCCCAACTGTCATGTCAGTATCTGGGTGGGCAGACATATGTACACATACACAAATACTGCATTAACTGTTACTGCTTCCTTCTGAGCTTTACATTGGCTTTTGCCTCTATAACTGGAGCCAGACCTTTGTTGATCGGCACCAGTAGGTCCAGCGTCTTCTGGGGCAGATAGGGCCAAATGACACTGATCTCCTTTTGCAGTTCAGAATCAAGGGCAATACGGTCCTCACCACCTGTAACATTACATCCCCATACACCTCATATACTGTAACACCCAGGCAAATAGATTATACTTTACTGATGCTATAATGCATGCATAATATATGCACAACATGCTCATCAACGAACACTGACCTCTAGCTATTTTGATCTCCAAGGCTGTGCGGATGAGAGACATCAGAGTGGAGGTGAAGTGGACAGTCATGTCTTCATCCACAGGCATGTTCATCAACACCAACCTCTGAGAAAGAGAGAGACAGAGAGAGAAAAGAAGAGAAGAGAAGAGAAGAGAACACAAGAGAAGAGAAGATAGCATTTACTTGATTGTTTTCATTAACTCAAGTTTCTCCATGAATAGGAAGATATGACAGTGTCTTCTGTACCTTATAGGCGATCTTGGCAGGACATTTCTTCCCCAGGCCCAGAGGCGGTGACATGTGGGTCAACATCTCATACATAGCAGTGTAGTGGATACGGCCACTTCAGAGGCAACACGGATGATAAGTGAGGGGAAGCGCGGAAAAAGAGAAACAGAAGCAGGAGGTGGAGAGGTTAATGGAAGGTGGCATACTAACTCACATCTAATCAAATCCACCACAGCTGAAGAGAAACAGGCTAGTTATCTCTCAAAGGTTCAGTGCTTGACTAATGCCCTTTGAGAAACAATGCCTCTTGTTATCAAAAGAATCAAACCATCTTACACCATCCAATCTACTTCCCGGGGGAAAATCACGTCAAATAAATCCAGATTTTAATGAATCTCTGATTGCTCGACGATATTGTATAGTTGATGAGGTGCCGCATTGCCTGTCTGACAGTAGCCAGCGGCCGTGCCAAAGAAAGAGAGGAGAAGGCAAATGAGAGATTGTCTAGGTGGCTGGGGAGACCAACGTAGGCTGGTGCAAAATGATGATGATGACTTATTTTCAGCTTCACACTTCCCACCTTGAACTTGATATAAGAACATGCATAGAATTTTTTTTCATCAGGCCATTAAAGCTAGGTGGAAGATGGGCAAAAAGTGAGACGCCTGGTCACTGAGTGCAGGTGTAAGGCAGAGACTGAGACAGTTTGACTTGCACTTTCTATTTGGCATTTGCAGAAGAGAATTATGGGAAAAATTTGAGCTCTGAGATTAATCTTAGAATTCTGAGAATAAAGTCAGAATTCTGAGAATGATGTCAGAACTTAGAATTCTGACTTTAAACTCAGAATTCTGACTTTATTCTCAGAAATCTGACATTAAACTCAGAACTCAAATAAACGTTTCGCATACTGCCCTAATCCTCTCCCATAGGCATTTTACATATTTCATGATTTTCATTTGTTTTTCTTTTTTTTAATAATTTACTTTAGCACTGATTGTATAGTATACGTTGGATGCTCCTGTTTTGGACATGATGACCAACAAAAATTGGTTATAATTGGCTAAGCATAGAGCAAGGGACACTAAAACAGTTATAACAAATTAGATGAATCATCAAACACTGAAAAAAAGACACTCTTACAAACCTATTGCAAGCTTTGCTGACTGAATTGAACTCATTGCACTGGATCGTTAAGGCATTTTAATTTCACACACATAAGCTGCCCTCTGCTGGATAGAGTTGGAACATGAGCATTAACACTGTTGATCAGGCCCTGCTGAAACAAGGGAGAATGTGAATAATAACAGGCCTCACCATGCTGCACGGTCATACTCTCCCCAGATGCGGACAAACTCGTCCAGGTGATGGGGACCCAGGATTGAGGAGTCTCGTGTCAGGTACTCAAAGTTATCCATAATCACAGCCACAAACAGATTTAGCATCTAGAGAGTGACATAAAGAAGGCCACACAGTTTGAGATGAAAAGCTGTGTGCAAGACAAAGGCAAACGGGCAAAGATATGAGCTATCAAAAAGGAAAATGTATTATTTCCATAGATCCCTGACCAGAAATGAGCTGAAGAAGATGAATGAGACGAAGTAGCAGTAAGCAAAGTCCGTCCCACAGCCTCCCTCATGGTCTGGGGACATGGTGAGGGGGGCTATGGAGGGGTCGGGCTCACACTCCTGACCCCCCAGACAGGAAAGCATAATCTCCTGCCAGGACTCCCCTGTTGCACTCCTGGAGGTTTACACACGAAACACAAACAGCTGCTTGATATGCCGATCAAATAAAGATCAACCTCACAAACAACTGCCATGGTAAGAGAGTAGGGATGGGACGATATGCTTATCACAAGATATGATACGATATGCGATATGGGCTTCATGATCCGATACAGCCACGATACGATGTCATAAATAAAGTTCAATGACAACAAAGTCTGACTGCGCAGAATTATGTTTATTTCTGAGCCACGAATCTTTCTAGCAATGGCATTGGCTGCTAGAACGTAAGCAACAATTTAAAAATATAATTTCAAAGTGCAAACAATATAATTTGGATGAAGAGCTTGCGAAATTGTGATGGGTAATCCATCTCATTTGTGATTACTACAGCAGAATAAAATTTAGCTAATATCCCCCTTCATTTTTCTGCCCCACGACACGTATCATCATATGTCATATTTTTGTATTGCGATATTTCAAATTTCAATATATCGTCCCATCCCTATAAGAGTGACAATCAATTCAAATATGTCCACTTAACTTAATTTGTTGTATATTTTCCAACACACTTGGAACACAAATTTTTGATTTGCCCACCTGAAGAGAAGCATCAGCGCACTGAAAAAGGTCTTAAAATTGTTGTGCTGATTGATGTGACTCTCATCATTCAGCTTGATGTTTCCAAACACCTGTAGAAAGTGGGTTGCTTCAGTAGGATTAAACTAATGCCACTGACTCTGAATTCTCTCATATTCATGAAGGGAGCTTAATTATTATTAGTAATAAGATACCTGCATTCCAATAATGGCATATATGAAGAAAAGCATAGCGATGAGAAGACAGACATAAGGAAGAGCCTGTTGGGGAAGAGACAGTATGCACAGTTGATTACTACTTGTTCTAAAAGCAAGAGTTTGACAGAGACATCATCTATTTGTGAGGAACTGAAAATGGTAAGAAGACAAAGCAGATAGAAAATGTCTGACCTTGAATGATTGTACAAAGGTCCATAGTAGAATACGGATGGTGTAACCCTGTCTCAGCAGCTTGATCAATCTGGCTGCTCGAAAAAGCTTCAGGAAACTCATGTTGATGGTATTCACCGACTGGGACAGACACACAAATGAGAAGAGAGAGGTGAGACAAGAGAGAGAGTGACAGACAGAAGGGAGAGACAGGATATAAAACACAGATGGAGAAATTCATCACAACATGACTGAAGCTGTGTCCGGAGGCACGGATGGTAACACATAAAAAAAACTTGGAAAGAAAGAATGTTGCAAATAAAGCTGGCTATTTTGAGTTGAGTTTTTTTTTTTTAGGTCACAAGCTTGTGAAAAAATAATAGTGTTGTAGCAAAAGAGCCTTGGCAGTATCTTACCTGTAAATCCACAATTATCTCAGTGATGCTGCCAAGTACAGTGATGAAATCAAAAATATTCCACGTATCTCGAAAGTAGTTCTGCGGGGAAGCAAATGAATGGAGTCATTATACCATCCACAAGCAACTGCATCTTCATTTGAATCTGAATCACTCCTACATTTTAATACTCACCACAAATCCAAAAGCCATGATCTTGAGTATGCACTCCATGGAGAAGAGGACAGTGAAGGCTGTATTAAGGTGCTTTAGGACCGTATCATAGGCTGTTGGGGCTGAGTGGTACTGAAAGTAAACAGAAAGGACGGCACAGTCAATTTGAAATGTAATCTCTAACTCTAATATTGATCAGCTCCATTTTATTCACTGTATTTTACTAAACTAGACGAGATAACCACCCCACAAAAGGCTACATAGGAATCTTGTCTGGTTGAAGCTACTGTAAGGTATGCACTGTTCCATTACTATTTAATGAATCATGCTGTATGTACTTTACCTTCATCATGAGAACCACAGTGTTGAGGGCGATCATGACCAGCACAGTGTATTCAAAAGAGGGCGATGCGACAAAGTGCCAAAGTCTGTACTGGAAGGTTTGTCTGTTCTGGGGCATGTAGCGGGTCATAGGCTTGGCACTCATGGCAAAGTCAATGCAAGCCCGCTGATGGAGAGACGATTAACAGAAGATACAATCAGAGCTGAAATCACTTAGTCCTCATTAGTTTATATGAATACGTGTACATGCATGCGTGTGTGTGTGTGTACGCTTCAGTTCTCCACACCTCGTTCTTCTCCAGACTGCACTCCTGAATCATCTTGTCACCCTGCTCCTGGAAGGTGATGATGATGAGAGCCACAAAGATGTTGACGAAGAAGAACGGGAAGACCACAAAGTAGACCACGTAGAAAACGGACATCTCCATCCGGTTCCCTCGGCTCGGACCCATGTTCTCCTCCGTAACATCAGTAGAGTGCTGGAGCACCCTGGCAGGAGAAAAGAGGGGAGGAAGGACAGAGAAGATGAGAGGAGGCAAGGAGTGAGAAAGACATGTTGGAGATAATGATGCAATAAATGACTCTAATGTGTTTTTGACTGCAACACGTATGACAGCACAGGCATGGGCTACCTATGCTGTATTGGGTGACCGTATTGGTTTTACAGTGACATACACATACATGACCATTGCACACATTCTACAGAGTGTGATTTTCTTCCACTGAGGATGGCAACATCTAGCCATTTCTCTGGCAGTTATTAAATCTGCGCTGTGCAAGACTTGTGTAAAAATACACATGGGCAGATAATCAAATCCAAGAATGCCAAGTCGATACTTGTGATTTTGTGGAGAATGTTCTTCCCAAGTTTTCTTGGACAGACGATCTAGTGAAAGTGAGCACAGAGATGTTTCCTTACAGTTTGAGATGGACTGTGTGCTTCACGTCACGCATCTGATTAAGACACACAACTGATGTGTTACATTATAACGTACACCTATTTAACAATATATGACCAAAACTTTTAAAAAAAGTCTTACTTTTTTATAAGAATCCCATAACGTTTACAGTGTAATTTGTGTATCAGTAGGTGTACATAAAAATTCCAAACAATAATCCCATCACCGATTTTTGAACAGCCCCAAATCGCCTTTTTTAAATAGTCACTCCCAGCATTATATTTTGCCCCAACATCCCATTTAAACTAGAAATATGTCAAATTACGGAAGCAAGACACCCTCAAAATGGCATTTCCTTCTGACTTTAAGAGTGAAATACAAAACAGTAGCAAGCAATTGCAGAGAAAGTTAGACTCAACCAACAATGGCTGAGTGTGCAGACTTCTGAGTGATGAAGTCCTAATAAATGTTACTCAGTACTGCAAGTGTTGCTTGAATTTACTCTTTTCTAACAAAGTCCTCCAAACATTCAAAAATACAAACAGTTACATCACTTTCGGCTACCAAAGTACAAAGTTGCAATGTGCAGTTTTAAGTAAAACTCTCTGAGCTACAGTATCTGGGTTGCTGTTTGGAGTAAAAGCACACTCACTGAGGCCATCCCTCTCCAGTGGAGACGGTGAAAAGCGTGAGGAGGGCCCAGCAGACGTTGTCATAGTGGAACTCGTGTCTCTTCCACTCCCTCCTTTTCACCTCCTTTTTGTCTCTGCTGTAGTCAATGTAGTAACCTCTGTAGGGAAAAGAATAGGTAATTGTTTCACTCAATTCACAGTTTTGACCAGCAGCTTTAATGAAGTGAAAGATAGTAAAGGTTTACTGCCAGTAGGGTGGCTGTAAAACTATATATTAACATGGAATTTGTGCATTTTGAGTGAGGATGAATGAGAGCATTTTTATGTATATTTTAATTATGCAATTATTCTAATCACTGGATCCTGTAGGCGCTGAGAAGCATGGATTGTGCGAGCGGTTCACTCACTGGCATTCTTTCTCCGTATTCATGGAGCCGTCAGTGCAATAGAAGAACTTCCCCTTAAAGAGCTGCACCGCGATGACAGCGAATATAAACATGAAGAGCTGGTACACAATGAGGATGTTGAAGACGTTCTTCAGAGATGTGACCACACAGTCAAAAACAGCCTGCGAAAAAGGAAGAGAAGCAGAGTGGCAGAGCAAGAACAATCTGTCAGAGATCTGTGAAATAACAAAACCCAGACTGGAGAGAGTGCGTGGATGAATACTTGGTACCTTGAGCTTAGGAAGTCTCTTGATGGTTTTAAGAGGCCGCAGGACTCTCAAAACTCTGAGGGACTTTATTGTCTTGATATCTCGGCCTTTGTTGTTCCTGTTGACAAGGATTCACAGTATGTAGGGATATATGCATGCTCACAAATTGATACACAAGGACACATGCATGGACAGCATTGGACGCAGTTAAAAACAGTGAAAAAACCCAGTAAAAGCAAAACACCCACATAAGTGCACATGAAAAACACACATTTCAAACTGAACAAAACAGAAAAAGGCATGGGGTGTTTGAATTTGGTAGGAGTCCCAATGAAGGATTAGCATTTAGGAGACAGACAAATCAACAACAAGCAAAAACACATCGAATAGAACGAAAGGGAAAATGAGAAATATATGAAAAGCAATGAAATAAAAACGAGAGTCTTATGGCAAAAGTGTTTGTGAAATGTCGGCTTTTTACCCCATCACATTCCTGGTAGCCCCAACAGTGATAAAATCCACAGGAACAACAGAGAAATTGAGGCATAAAGAGAGATACACCATGAGCAAAGCTCAGAGGATCACAGCTATATTCACAACAGAGAAATAAACACACAATCTTCCACAGTACAAGAAAAGGCAAAGGTACAAAACACAACATGGGGAATCTAGAGATTTTAAAGGTTTTAACAACAGTCATGACCAGTTCATTCATGCTTAGTACAGTTTAGTAAACCCAAATAATCTAGATAAAAATCCATCTTTTCCCCCTTCACCCAAATAATCTAGATAAAAATCCATCTTTTCCCCCTCTATAGGGTTGTGGTGCACAGCTGAATCTGAGTTACATATCCCACAGGACCGTGCATCACTCCACATTTAGAGTCTGAACTGCCCCTTTGTCAATGAGATAGACTGCATTCGCTTGAAGCTGCAAAACAGTGTCTTTGAGGGAAGGTCGTTTATAACATGCTGTATGCTCAAGAGATGATTTGCTGCAGTGAGTCAGTCATTAGTCATCGCCAGGCAGCACTATATTGTGACTCACGTTAAAGCGAAGGCGATCAGAGCTCCCACCACCACAATGAAGTCCAGGATGTTCCACAGGTCTCGGAAATAGGAGCCATCGTGAAGAATGAGACCCTGGTCGATCATCTGGAGGACAAACACGCACCCACACAGACACGTAAAGTGCAGACAGGCACATGCACACATTAAATAAACAATGGGACTGAAACCTGGGGCCATCTAAATGAAATTGTGAAAGTTTTAAAGGTGTTGGCACACTGGAGAAAAAATATTTTTTTTAGTTTCCTACCTTAATGATCATTTCAAAGGTGAACACTCCAGTGAAGACATAATCAAAATAACGGAGGACCTGAGTAATTCAAAACACACAAACAATTTTTTTTAACATTTGTCTATACAGAAAAGGTTTGCTGAGGGTGTATTCTCTTTTTCAGCACCCTGGTACACACACACACACTGTTACACACACTCACACCTAGTATCTGCCTAGTAAAACAGTAGTATAGCTTCACTGGAGCAGTTGGGAGCGCAGGGTTTGGCCATTCATGAATTGAACTGAGAATGCATGGTAAATTCCAATTCAATTCCTGGAGTGGAATTGGAATTAGAATTGGAATGACAGGAAATAGAAGTGAATTCCAATATTCCATGAAATTCCACTTCTAGGAGAGTTTTCTTGACTTACTAAACATTATAAATCAAACATTATGAATAAAATAAAAGACAGTTCAACAAATCAAATACATTCAGTCATATTGTATGGATTACAATTTACAATTACATGTTCTGCATCAAATACCACCTGAAAGGTTCCTTTAACATTTTATATTTAGTATTGATAATATATAACACTACATGTAATATCTCAGATATGTCATAAGAAAAAACATAGAAACATGGAATTTCACTGAATTAAATGAAACTTCCAATTCAATTCCAGTTCTGTTTCCTGTAGGTTTTTTAAAATTCCAATTCCTGAATTGGAACTCGTGAGTTCATTCATGAATTGACCTCAACCATATAGGTGCCTTGTTCCCATCCAGCCTGAGGAAATGACCCTGTAATACCCCTCTGCCTAGCACGCTTCCCCAAAAGGGATAGCACTGTTTCTAAGTGCACCAGTTCCTTGCACATCCAACAGTGAAATTGCAGAAATGTCAAGAGCAATACATTTTGACCTCACCTTGTTTCTGTCTGAATTGGTACACACAGGGTCCTCAGCGGCCAGTGCAATGCTACTGGCCACGATCACGAGGAGGATGGTCATCTCAAAGTAGCGCATAGTAACCACATAGTGGCAAATCCTCCTAATACTGAGGATCAATAAAGGGAAAGATGTTAGCTGTTGGTTGGACAGAGCGCCGGGTGGCTGCAGTGTATGCAAACGCAAATAGCACAACAGGGTGAATCCTTTCTAAAACAAAGGATTTAAAAGTGTAAAGGTTAAGTGAATAATAATGCATTGCATCTGGTAATCGGTGATCCAGTGAGTCGAGGATTTTTCACTGTCTTACGGGTTGGAGGCCTTGAAGATGAACATGCTGTCTGGAGCTACAGGTTTGGGAGGAATGGGAACTTCCTCTTCCTCTGTCTCCTCGTCTTTCTCTTTCCGCTCAGACTGGAAAACCTCCAACTCTTTGCTGTTCACTAATACCCATGCAGAGGTGTGAGAAGAAAAAAAAAATGTTTTAGCCCTACTTGGCTGGAAATTACAAATAAAGAACCATGTGAATCATCGCCATAATTGATTCATCAGGAAAGACTAGAAGTGTGACACTGTATCAGATGTCAGGAGCACCCACACTCTGCAATACAGTGATATTGACAGTGAATCACACCGTACGATGCAGCAGTGAAGGAAGCGAGAGAGGGCTGCAGTGAAAACTCCTACCTGTCATGGGGGAGAGCTCCAGCAGCGGTTGAGCGGACATTTCGATGGCCACGCTTCCCTCCGTGTTGGACTTGTCGCAGTCCAGAGAGCCCGGGTGGTTCTCTGAGTCAGTCGCACCCACACTGAACTCTGTGGCCTCCAAGGCAGGCTCCACTGGGATGTTCTGGCACAGGGGCTCATACTGGTCCGTCTGCCCGCCCTCGCCCTGCTCTGCCCAGGTACAGTCCAGCAGGGTAGACGCAGGGTCGCACTGCGGAGGCTCAGGAATGTCTGCACCAGGCACACTGAAATGGGAACAGGATTCAGTTCAAATCAACACCACAATGTATTTGCGATGACATGGAAATATCTTCAGTGGAAAGAATTCAAGCAACCTAGAGGAAGAGGTGCTACCTTAAAATGAGATTGCATAGAGGGATTATGAGGTGCATTTATCTCAATACATCCAAACATTCATAGTTACATGCATTCACCCCAAGGTTCTCCTTAAATTTCCTCTTAAGTAGCTTCAAAGTTAGAAAAAAACACTTTTTCCAGACTGTACGACAATGTCACATACATATTCTGTATCTGTTCCTTCATTGATGCTATAGCACACTTATATTGAGTGAAATATTCAAACCCAAGATGCCATTTTTTTATGGCTGCACCATTAAAACAAATGGAAAAAGATCTAGATGTTTGTGCACCATTTTATGTGACCCTGTAATTAAGCGTGACATATTTGATATCTTTGGAAACCTTAGGATCTTGAATTGAACAGTTGGCCGTGAACCATGTGTTTGTAATGATGGTCCCACATCTTAGGGTAGAAGAAGTATCCTAAGGCTCATCAGATCATTTTTTCACTGAGCGCTGCACCTTACCTTCTGTGATCGTCTCCAACCTCTGCATATGGGTTGACGATGCACGTTCCACAATCATCTCGGACCGACCCTCCATCCACTTCTGCTTTCTCTCCTCCCTCCCTTTCTTCTTTCTCTTCCCTCTCATCCAGTATCTTCCTCTCCTGGCTGAGCGATCGTCTGGCTCTTGCCGCCTCGTGAGGCGACTGGGTGCAGTCCAGACTCTTGGCCTCAACACGAGCCTCGCGGTGACGGTGCCGCCTGTGCCGCGCCCCTTCGTCCGGTCCCGGGGTGGGCCTGAACTTCCGGGCCACCCTGTGCCTGCCCCCGCTGGCCGGCCGGTGGTTTGCTCCTCCCGCCCTCTCCTCGGTCAGGGTCAGCAGAGGTAAGGGCTCGGCCTCTGGAGGTTCAGGCATGGGGATGGCGATGGACATGGGGGGTTCAGGCAGGGGCATGCCCACCGACATGGGCGACTCGGGCAGGTGAGCCGGGCTGGCCTCGGGGGAAAGGGCGGGGACGTGGTGGGCGCTGGTGGGAGTTTCAACGGTGTCCTCTGTGGGACTGCTAAACAGCTCCTCTCGGCTCGCCATCTGACGGCGCTTGCGCAGCTGGTTGGCCCTCTGCTCCCACACGGACATGTTAACCTTTCTCCTCCTCTCGCGGCGGTTGGCGAAGGCGCTGGTGCCATTGAGCGGCTGCTCGTCTGCGGCCCCCACCGGACCCTCTGGCTCTTCTGGGAAGTTTGGTCGGCCCCGGTGGATGGCACGTTTCCTGTATAGATAGGGTCTTCTCCTTCCCCTGAGGGGCATAACATACCTGGTATCAAAATGTGGCAAGCAATGGGACCAAATTTTGAGTATTGATGACAACAAACATCAAAATTATTGTCTACGTAGCATACCAGTCATATAAAAAAATATTAAACAAATGAAAATTGCAAAAAAAAAGCAATTTTCCATGAATTTATAATGCTAGTTGATTATTAAAACAAATATATTCCCATGGAAAAATATGCAAAATGCAAATGTTGAATAATTCGAGCTAAAGAATACAAACATGTCCAAAAATTCAAAAAATGAAAATACCTGAGAATTAAGGACAAAAAAAACAACCAAAAAAAAAAACACAAGAACAAAAGGGGAAAGTGCAGGATTAAAGTACAGAAATTGTAGAAAAACAATCTAGAATTGAATAGGGAAACGCAAGGGAGAAATTCTGTGTGACAGAAATGCATACAACTTTACTTACTGGTATTCAGATTCTTTTGTTGTCCATGTAATCAATGAGTGATTATTTGAAAACAAGACATTAGTGTTTTCCAACATACACAGAACAGTTTTTGTGACACAGTCCAAAATATGTCCAAGGATAGTAGAGCTTTCATTCAAGCCAACAATCTTTTTTTTATCCATTAACTGATAATATATTTTCTTAATTGAAGTGTCTTGGTTCAGATTGATTTGAATGCTAACAGTATCTCATACACACAACATTTTGGTCAGTGCCACATAACAGGCATAGAACAACAAGACAACACGATGGAACCTGCATTACACTGTAATACACATCAGAAATGCCATCTTGATAGCTGCGACACATACAAGACTAACATTCAAATATGTAACATACAAATGATACACTTAGAGTCTTAACGAGAGAGTCAAGGTAACAGAGTTTGGGCAGTTACCTCCCTTTGTAGAAAATCATTTGCCTTTTCTCACCCTTTGTGAAGGGAAAGCTACATAATAGAGGAGTTTAGAGCACTAATTCACTATCTTATCTTATCTTATATCTTATCTTATCTTATTTTATCATATCTTATCTTATGCATATCACTGAGGCATGTGGACATATTTAACCAGATGGAGCGCATGGTCAGACAGTTGTGTGTCCCTGCAGCAGCTAGGGGTCAGTGTCGCGTTCAAGCACACTTCATTATTGGCTGTTTGAGGAATTGATCCTGTGTGACCTTCCAATTATGGGACAGTGACTCTAACCATCGGGTCAATAAAGCCCCAGATGGGCACTCAGTAGGATTTTCCTCCCCACAACGGGTGGACCGTCACCGTGGAAATGAATTCATAAGCAAAAATGGCCAAAATCTGACACTCTCTAAAGTATGCCTCCTCCCAGTAGAGAGTGACACATTAAAGGCATACTATGCAGGATTTTACTTAAATATCTTTGAATGACCACACTCTATCACCACTTCGCTGGACTGGCAATCTATAAAAATACCCATGACTGGCGAGTCTCCCCCCTTCTGCCTCCTCTGCCTGTGTTTGGGACGTTTCTGGGCGGTAACCTATTTCTGTCAATCAGTGTGGGGACTTTGTCATGGTACGTCCAAGACAACTGGGAACAGGAAAACTGCCTAAAATGTCCAACTTCCCACCTCAGAGCGTTGAAGTGGTTGAAGTGGAAACAACATGGAAAATATAGCTAAGCAAAAAGAGCTGCAGACATGGTTCATTCAAAAACTAGAGTGAACTTAGGCTTGGCTTCTCCCTGCTGAGGGAACTAAAAGAAGGAAGGGGATAAAGAGTGAGGCAGAGTTTGTCTGTTTTCTGTTGGACAGGTAAGGTAAACAAGTGGCTGGTTACTGACATGTAAAATATCCATCGTTGTTATTATATTGATTATTATTATGTTGGGTAACGTATTCTGCAAGGCCATATGGCATGAGAAAGTCTCTGTTGCTGTTTTACCCAACTGATGCCTTCAGAGGTGTGTCCTTCGCACTGGTGGTGGGAGGGTGCGGCAATTGGAATGAACACAGAGGCAAAGCAACATGTAGTGTGGCGAAAATCCTGCATAGTATGCCTTTAAGACTTTCCACTGTTCCCAACAACCTTTCAAGAATACTCCCCCTTACTACATCATTAGACCAGGTGAAAAGCCACCATGTCATTGTAAGGAACAGGAAAGTCAGTGAGGAATTATTTGTGTCAAAGAGACAAGAGGCAACCAACACAGTTTGTCCTATAAGTCCTATCACCTACCAATCACTGGCCAATACAATTACGTAAGGAGTTGCCCCATATTTCTCAAGCAATCTGCAGAGGGTCATGCTTTTTAATCAGGCACATACAATACACATTCATATGTTAACAATGCCTTTAACATGCCTTTCTAACTTTGCATTCACCATGCAACTGAAGGTACTGAGGAAGACATTAAGTATTTGCCAGTACACCTACAACTGGTTCTGAGACTGTCCAAAATCCGTTAGGTTCCTGCTAATATTGTGGAAATATGAGCTAATAGGCTAATCCCTATTGATTCTTATTGAGCTCCACTCCACAAAAAAACAAAAGTAGCATGATGATCAAAGTGAGGACCACTACCTGTTTTCCCACAGCATCCATATCTTAAGTACATCTTAGTTTGATTCCAAAACTTGCAGACCGCAAAAAGAGAAGACTGTTTTGAACAATCACTACATGATTGTCAGTCCAATTTAAATTAGAGTTGATTTGAGAAATTACCATACATTGGAGAGACACTAAGAACTACTTAAAGATTCTGAATGCTCTGGGTATCCCATCCCAGAATGGTCATTTCATTAGCCGTTAACAGATAACTTACTCGGACATCAAGCCGTCTCTGCCTCGGGCATATCTCTGATTGAAGAACTCCTCTTCCTCCTCTTCATCCTGACAAAGACAAAATTAATACACAAAGTTAATGAATACCTAACACACAGCCAAGTGTGTTGTTTTATCAGTAAACTGCTAAAACACAGGTAGAAACAGGGCAAACCTTTGTCAGTTCCTGTGCGTTGGCCAGATTATCCACAGCGATAGCCAAGAAGACATTGAGCAGGGTGTCTGTAAGCAAAGCGGTTAAGGATGCATAGCGCAACACTGGGAACCCATCAAGATTTCTATTCCCATCTGCCTTATATGAATGCATGTTGAAGGATTTTGACTAGATTTAGCCTCTAGAAGGCCATGCCAAACTGGAAGTGCAAAGTGCAAGTGAAACACACACAGATGCACACGCAATATTGGAGTCAGTGAGTCAGTCTCAGCTTTTTCAAAGTGTAAAGTGAGGCGATCAGGATGAAAATAAACCACATGCCATCAGTTTTAACGGAGCTTGCTTGAAGAAGCACCCCAAATCTTGAACATTTGATTCTGACAGCATGTTTGCTGCTTATTTATTTTCAATAAATCTATCGTGTACTGCGCATCCACCCTTACACCACACACTTGAAATGTAGTGGTAGCACTGTATATGCTTAAGGTATACAGGTATATTGTTTACAGCTCTACAGGCTATAGCAGAGCGCTCTGAGATGGCTTTCTTTGAGGTTCATGAAGGATACAGTTTCCAAACAGGGTGAGCACTATGAAGTAGATAGATGACCACATGCCATACTGCACGCCACCCTGTGAGCGAATCCCATTATACATCACTTCATTCCAGTCCTCGCCAGTCAAAATCTGCAGGCAAATGCATAGAATCATAATTAGCATGAACTGATTTGACAGGCGAAAGGCCAAATTACACCATACAGGAGAAAAATGTTTCTAGTCTAGAAAAATACATCTTCAGACATACTAGCAAAAATAGTAAATGGGGTTAATAGTAAGATAAGCAATTACTATAGTGATCAAAACATCCTTTCACAGTGTAGATACGTTTTCTAGCAGATCTGATGCGGATTCGTTCATGCTTCACTTGTCTGATATTCATGTGTGCATGGATGTGTGGGATGATAGCAGAGGCAGGGGGTGGAGAGGAGTGAGCAGAGTTGTTTAATCTGCGCCTGGGGTGAGAAATATCCCAGGGTGCAATGTGTCATGGAGAGAAGGCAGAGTGAGGGGGTCTGTGGGAGCCAAACCTGAAACACTGTCATGATGGCAGCTGGAAACGTGTCAAAGTTGGTGGGAGTGTAATCTTCAAAGATGAACCTAGAGGCAAGGCAGAGGGAAAGCAGGGGCAGATATGACCCAGGAAGAGAAGGAGGAGGAAGAGGAGGAGGAGGATGCAGAGCTATTTTCATCCGGACACGCCATTTCCTCCACTCTCCATCAAAGGCACCATTGAAGAAACTGTTGTTCAGTTTCCTTTGTGTAACTACCATTTTAAAATCGCAGGACATATTCAGATATGTGGGTTAACATATACTGTACAAATCATCACAAATCAGAGAACAGAGCAGGTATGAAGCAGATGATAACTTTATCCTGACAAGTATCTCAGTTTTGAAATCAGTGTTTAGGCCTGACACCTTGAGGGATTTACTCACCTGCCTCCAAAAAGCTGCATACCCAGCAGAGCAAACACCACAATAAAGAGGAAGAGAAGGAACAGCAGGCTGATGATGGACTTCATGGAGCTCATGAGGGACACAACCAGGTTCCTGAGAGATGCCCAGTATCTGGCAGAGAGACATTACACACTATTTTCTAATGCATTTAATCAGAGTGTTTTTTTGACAAGCCTGTAAAAATACAACTATATAATAGGGATGGGACAATATATCGAAATTCTGTATATCACAATACAAAGATGTGACAATACGAATCATCAAAAATTAATCACAATATTAGCTACATTTTATTCTTCTGTAGTAATCACAAATGAGGCGGCTTGCCCATCACAATTTCACAAGCTCTCCATTGAAATTATATTATTTACACTTTGTAATGACATTTTTAAATTGTTGTTTATGTTCTAGCAAGCCAATGCCATTGCTAGAAAGATTTGTGGCTCAGTAATAAATATAATTCTGCACAGTCATACTTTGTTGCCATTTAACTTGTATTTATGACATATTGTGTATCGAATCCAATCGTGAGATAAGCATATCGTCCCGTCCCTATATACTACTATATGAAAACGAAGCCCAGGCCGAATGCAACTGAAAACTGAAGTATTGCATGAGAACAGTCTAGTTGTCCCACTTACTTGGTGATCTTGAAGATTCTCAGAAGTCTCAGCGCTCTCAGTACACTGATGCCAAATGACATTCCCGGTCGGAAGAAGCCCCACACCACCTCAAAGATGCTGCCAACAATGACCTGTACAGGACATCGGCCCCATATAACAAGCAACACCGCAAAAATGCATGCATATTAATCATTGTTAATTAGGCACACCAAGAATCTTCACTTCTCCTTTATTCGGTGACTTCACTGTGTACAGTGAAGTCACCGATTTTCCTTCATCTTGCTCGATTACCCAAATTCCTCATTTTGCATTAGAAATTCCACTTTTGGTTTTGTGATACAAAGCTGGATTCCTTTCGGTCAAATTCCACGTATAAAGTGTAACGGGGAGTCAAACTAAGAGACGAATGAACTCACCCCGCAGTCAAAGCAGTTGAAAGATGAATGGAAGTACAGCCGGAAACCCAGACCATACATTTTCAGGAACATCTCAGCCAAAAACAGCCCCAGGAAAACAAACTCTGCATAGTCTGGAGAGGAGAAAACAACAAAGACAATCAAATCAAATTAGAAAACGCAGCTATCTGCCAAAACAATACATCTGTCAGGTTATGAAATGTACAGACAGCACAACATAATTTCCCTCCAGGACAAAAAACTTTCTTTAATCAGACTGAACTGAATTACTTGATATACAATAATGTGTACAGAGTCATTCAACAAGCGTACAGACTCTCTAGGACACAGTTCAAAACTGAAACCCACAGAGGAAGATGGACAGCCAGTCGGGCTGGTTGTGGTGGACGATGGCCACACAGATGGTGTTGAGAGCCACCAGGCTGAGCACCGTCCAGTAGAAGGTGTCCGTCTTCACCATGCGGCGGATGGAGATACGCAGCATGCGCTCCTTGCGGCGCAGGTAGGCAGCGGGGCCGCGGCGGCCGCTGCGGAAGTTCACCCTGGACCGAGACATGCCTGAGAGAGAGGGGAGAGGTTCAAACACAAGACAGGCGGAGGCTGAGGAACTGGAGATGTTAAAAGGAAAAAGGAGACGGGGAACAAGGAGATTAAATAAATATATAATATGAAATAAAGACCTAGTGGGCTGAAAGTGATAGAAAGAGTGGAGGAAGAAGTCTGCTGTAAAGGCGGTGAGCAACTGAACAGACTGAAACAGTAATGCTCCTTACTGGCAGTCGACATGTCAGCATACTTGTCTTCCCCAGGGCCTCCTCTGCGGGCACCGGTCTTCTTACTGGTGGCTCTCTTTAGCACTAAAAATATTACACATAAACTTACGTTTCTGTATTGTCAATATAATATAAAATTCTATCAATAAACAAAACAGTCGATAATTTGTGCTAAATTGTAAGACACACAAATATGTCCCATCTAGCATGCCAAACCTGCTAAGACAACTATGACGTTCCCAGTTATCAAAGCAAATTAACTAGCAGTTGATTGGTATGTGCACAATGAAAACAGTTTATTTCCACTCTGACTCACAGTGCAATGACTGATTTATGCAAAATGTACAGCTACTAAAAATTCATTTGTTGAAATTATTTATTGTTAAAAAGTCAGATTTCAGTCTGCTTCATTTATTTATAGATTAGTCCTTGCTTTTATAAGTGACAGTCCCAAACAATGAAAAACCTTTGTGCGTGAAGTGATGAATGTACTGAGAGACAGGAGATAAACTATAATGGTCATCCCTTATACATACTGTATATACTGTATATACAGTATATATGTGTGTGTGTGTGTGTGTGTGTGTGTGTGTGGTGTTTGCACATGGGAGGGTGTACTGTATCGCTGTGAATAAACTGTAGCAATTACAGATAATTTATTAATCCATCGTGTGTGATCTTACCATCTAAAGGAGATCTCCCTGAATTCTTATTCTCCTCTGCAAGCATAACCTCCTCTGTAACACACATAATGAAATTTGAGGTTATACACAGACTTCTTTTTTTAATTAAAGCATGCGCCATGGAAACATGCAGTACAGCTGTGTTCTTGAGGACTTGTGCAGCCATTTCTTGGGACTGAGGCCATACTGATGTAGTTGGAGCTTTGAGGGGCCTGAATGACCTCCTTTAGAGAAAGAGAGAGAGCACTTATAAAGATACATGACTCACTCATTCTCTCTTTGTCTCTCTCTCCCTCTCTTTCTCTCTCTCTCTCTCGCTCTTTCTCTCTTCCCACACTCACCCACATGCACGCACACATACACATGCACAGCAGCTCTCTCTCTCACACACACACACACACACATACAAATGCATACAAATGTAAACACACATTCATACACGCGCACACACACACACACATATATACACGCACACAAATTTAAGTCAGTGAGTCAGTCTCACCTTTTTCTCACCCTCTGCTTGCGTGGGAGACTGGCAGTGTAGATTGCCATTACAGCACTGTGTGTGCAACTCAACAAAGCTACTCTATGTCCAAAAACTCAAAGTGTCTGCAGCACAGCGATTTCTTTTCAAAACCAGCTGGGAAACAGACAGGCTATTTAGTACCTGCATCAATTTAATCATATTTAGATCTTTTTCGGTCTCATAAAACAACAAAATGACATAATGACTGTGAGAAAGCTGTCATTGTATTGTGCCTTGTATTGCGCTCTACTTACATACTCAACGTATACATACAGTATATATATGTAAACTGGAGAGGTGGAGCTAAGTGAAACAAAGAAACATGAAAAATGACATAAGTGGGGTACACACTCATCCACATATTTTTAGATCATTGGCGCATGATCTAAACGTTTTAGCATTGCTTTTTTTGCCAGTCTGATCACTTTTACATATGTGACTGCATCTTTAAAATGGTAAAAGAATGAAAGTCTTGTAATGCTAACAGGCATAAAGAAGGACTGGTATGTTCAGTATTTCATCACGATATGATTCTACTGAAAAACGATAAACAATAATATTGAATTATTTCCCAGCTCTAGTTCAATCCATGTAACAGTCAGTGTCTTGAGCAAGACGCTGAAGCCTACTGCCCACTCACTGTAAGACTCTGGATAAGAGTGTCATCTAAATGCCTAAAATGTAAACGTGGCTGTACCTGCAAGTCCCCAGATGTCCCGTGTGTGTTTACAGAGGTAAAGTTGTCATGCTGTCCAGTACCTGCCCTGTCTATCCAGGCTCGGTAGCCGTTCAGCTCTCTTTCCACCTGCTGCTGGCGGCGCAGCTTCATGAAGGCCCGTCTGTTCTCCACCCGTTCCCTCTCCTTGGCAAATTCACTAGAGAGAGAAGAGTGGACGGGGTGAAATGACAACTGCTTTCTTAGTCCATAACACAGACACTCATATGCAAACACTGGTATACACACACAAACACACACACACACACACACAAAGAATCATACTCACCCAGAGAGGACTCCCAAAACCAGGTTCAGCACAAAGAATGAGCCAATAATGATGAGAGGAATGAAGTAAATCCAGTTCCATGTGGGACCCAAGGCATCGTTGGTCTGAAATTATAAATATAAGCACATATTTATAATACTTTTTTTCTGCTATAGTACTAGCAGTACTATTGCAATTAAATGGGGACAAATCATTTTCCCATTGAAAACGAAACAAGCTCTCAAATAGCATGGTTATTATTAATTGCATGGTAGCGCAAGGCAAGGCAAAGGCAAGGCAAACTTTATTTATATAGCACATTTCACACAAAAGGCAAATACAATGTGCTTCACATAAAACAGAAAAAATACATACACAGACCACACAGAGATTTAAAATGACATTAAAAAAGAAAGAAAAGAAGGAAAGATAGAGATAGAGATACAATAGGTAAAACACACATAGGTAAAACACACATAAAAGAAATAAAAGAAATAAATAAAGATAATAACACCTGTTACGCAAAGTAGTTTCATCAGTAATAATCATGTTATCACACAGATAGCACCTACCGACGTGATTTTTTTTTGTTCATTTCATTAGGGCTCAACCATTAAAAGCCTTGCTGCTGTATCTCTGTGTCGCAGGTGAACTCACATTATAGAGAACAGCCGTCCATCCCTCCATGGTAATGCACTGGAAGACGGTGAGCACAGCAAACAGGATGTTGTCGAACTGGGTAATCCCGTCGTTGGGGCCGATCCAGGTGTCATTGCAGTCGTATTTCTCTGGACACTTCCTCACTCCGCACGCAAACGCCACCTCCGACGAGTCTACCGTCTCATTATCTACCCAAGAAGAAAGCAGAACTGTTACGGTGTTCTGTTGAGAGAAATATTGATGTAATATTCATAATAATAATATTAACATTCATATATTAATCTGGGCAGCAGGGTGATTAATCAAAGGACCTGGGACCCTGCACTCTGATTTCACTGTGGACGTCAATGAAGCATCATGTTAAATTCTATTGATAGATGACCACTCTGATTCAGTTGGTGGATCAGAGGAGAATTGACGAAAGGAATTATTATTCCACCTGTATAGAATTTGGAATTATTCAGCTTCATGTCCCAATCCCATTAAAGCTGTTTACTTTGAGTCACGCTGGGTAATGATAGTGAATGCTATGGTGTGGCTTCATGTGATTACAGAGTAGTTGTTGGCTAATTAAGAGGTAGCTATATGAGCCAGCAGGGTGCAACAACTCTAATAATACCTCTGGGCTTGCGGCTACCATGATCTATGAAACCCACAGTTACTGAAACAAAGACATTCACACCCGCTGTTTGAGAAAACAGAGTAAACCAGCCATTTGGTAAATCTGTTGGTAAACCAGTCATAGGCAGTCATAAATAATCCATAATCGGGTACTCAAATCATAAATTTAGTGTCGTACTTTAATTTTTGGGGGATCCACTTTCCCTCAACCTGCCTCGTCTACTTCTACTTCAGTTAGTGGTTTCCTACATTTCCCAGAATGCCTTTCAACAAACCCCAGAGAATGGGCCTGAACTTGTTGCATTCAGCTGTGGGTTACACATGGATGGAGAGAATGATAGCGACAGTGACAGCAAAGTAAGAGTTTTTCCAATTGGGAAAAAGTGACAGCTGCTCAAAACGCAACATGTCTTGTGGCTGCATTGGTGTGTTTGCCTCTTCTATGATGGATTTCTCTTTGTATGATTGTTGAGCGTTGGTGCAAAATGGTGAGTCTAGAAAGAAGCCCTCGCTCTTTGATTCTGAAGAACTGACACCAAAACCTGATGTTTACCATTGATGTTTTAGATTGCTGAACATTTTTCTGCTATCAAACTCCATTGTAGCTGTGCTGGAAATATCTCAAAGTGACATCATGTCGTCTACCTTTGACCAGTTATCCACAGGAATAAGAAAAATACACCATCAAACAACAAAATGGGCCCAGAAATGCAAGATACATTGCCAATAGCTGTTTTTAACAGTGTTTTAGGGCAGATTTGTCCTTTAAATCATCCCCCTTTGGTAATTTTCAATAATAAACACATAACATAATAATAATAATATTATTAATAATAATACACATAAAAAACACATGGGGGAGTATGCCCAGTTCTCATTCTTAAGTGATTGTTAGTCAAATCTACGGATCCTACCGAGGATGTTAAAAGATGGCAGGCAGGTGTGGTGAAGCTTCCCGCTGTAGAACTCCAGACCGATGATGGCAAACATGAGGATGGCGAAGAACAAGAGAAGACCAATCTGAAGCAGCGGGATCATGGCCTTCATAATGGACTTCAGCACTATCTGCAAGCCTGGGGGGATTCACAAACCAGGGACTCAAAATTATGGACTAAAAACACAAAGGATTGTAATGGTCAAGCTCATACAGTAGATAGAGTAAGTTTGTTACAGTAGACTCTTATCTGTTTGAATGGCTTTTTTCTCAAAAGGATAAAATGTTCAGAAGAGCGTTGGAATTTCTTGAAATCTACGTGCACACACATTCAGAAATGCCCTGATTTATGAACACGGACATGAATGAATCTGTTGTTGTTTGCGCTCTCAGCTTGGCAGACTTTGCAGTGTGGAGTTAGAGGTCAGTAATGGACTCACTGGGGATCCCAGAGACCAGTTTGAGAGGCCGCAGGACTCGCACCGCTCTCAGGGTCCGAAGGTCTACTGGGATGTTCATGTGAGCGCCTGCAGTGGCCAGGATCCTAGTGGACAACACACACACACACACACACACACACACACACACATATTTGATTCATTGACATTTTTTCGATAGGAGGAATATGTTCTTAAGAGCCATCATTATTTACATTGGCCTTAAAATGAACAAGGAATTTGGGTTGAAATAGAGGATACAACACTCAACAGGGACATGACACACAGATATGGGGATGAATAATTAAGGTTTCTTCTTAAACAAAAATTATAAACTGAAAATGTCATCTGGACAGGTGGTCAGTGAGTGAGTGAGTGAGTGAGTGAGTGAGGGAAATAATTCATTTAGTATAACAGCGCCACACTTTTATGGAGACAGACAAAGAATGCAAAGCCACATACACCTGGCAGGCATCTCTACTCACATCTGCCCACGCACATGTTGATGTCCTTCCACCTACACACAAACACTGAAAAACAGCATTCGACCAACAGGAGGAACGGGCTGCCAATCTCTTAGCGATGTGCACCCAGAATCAAATTTGAATATTTCTCTTAGTAATGGCAAAAAAATGCAGCTTAGTAAACCCAGCTACAGCAGGGAGAAATATTGAGTGAGAAATATTGAGGCCCTAGCTAATATGGGGGTCTGTTTTCTGACGTTTTCAATAAATAAATCGCACAAAAGGATTACAACTATTTTGTTTAATAAACGTTTTAACATTATTGTAGTAACCCCACCGAATAACATGGAACGTTTTGATTTAGACTACATTTGCTTCTGAATACAATGTCGACTGATTTGACGCATGATCTCTCTCTCTCTCTCTCTCTCTCTCACACACACACACACATACATACATACCAACACGTAAATTCTTTGGATAGTGCCGGGAAGTGTGGGGGAGGGTATATGTGTGTGAGCAGGGGGTAGAAAGCACATGGCAACAACTCAAGTGTGGGCCCACGCAAAATCTACCTACTGAAAGCAGTAGGAGAGAGAAAGAGAGGGAGAGGGAAAATGTGAGTGAGTGAGTGAGTGAGGGAGTGAGAGAGTGAGTGAGTGAGAGAGTGAGCGAGTGAGTGAGAGACAAAGCGATGAGGCAGGGAGAGAGACAGAGACAGACAGGCAGGGAGCAGGAGGAGAAGTGTGGGAGTCTGTAGAAATAGCCATCAAACACGCTGAACAAAGGCAGGCAGCACAGTGGCTCCTTCAAGGCTGCACTTTGAGCAACACAATTCAAGAGAAGCTCCCTCAAAATTAAAGAAGATATACTGTCAGCTTGTGGTAACTCATGAATCACCTCTACACATAAGCTTGGTCGATTTTTTTTGTTCGGATTTTAACAAAAAATGTTTTACTGTAACCATCAGTAACCGCACAAACCAAGGATTTGTCTTTGTGACAAATTTGAGAGACAAATGACAAAGTCTCGCAGCACATACCCGCAAAACATCAACAGCAGGACCTCACATACACAGTAAAGGCACAGTGCAAGATACAAGATAGATACTAGCCATTTAAATTCAACATTCAACACTCTAAGTAGCAGTAAAATTCCAGCAGCGAGTTAATGTTCATACTGAGAGGCTAATCTCTTCCTAGTTGGCTCTAAGTGTAGCACTGTTGTAGAGTATTGTACCAAACTGGCTTTAGAGAGGCTGAATTCATTACATGCACAGAATGCAGCCTCTCCCACACACCTCCACCTACACTAAGCACACCACCAAAAAACACACAGTAATCAGCAGCATCACGTTGCTAACCATTTCAGCAAAGTTCTGCATATGCGCAACTCAAACAGTATCAGCATAATGTATCAACATATTTAATGGCTTTGCCTCAAACATGGAAACATAAAACATGCCTCTAATGGCGACAGTAATGCTGCTCCGCTCTGTTAGGAATACACAAAAATAGGCATTTATTCACTATTAGTCATAGAATAAATAGCCGGGTCTAAGTTTTCCCAATGAAAACCCACCCGGGACCATAAGCCATTGTTTATCCAGTTCAATTATCAGAGCAAGATTAGAGTTGAGACCACTGCCGCCCTGCTGTAACACTCCTGACACAATACGCATGAAGTTGAAGAGTTCTTGCAATTTAACTCCTAATTTCTGGAATCTTGGGAGTCATTTGCATGGGCGGAAAACACATTTCAGTGCGATTTGCAATTGCAATTTGCACATGTTTTGAACTTGCCAGATGTGCACTGTCCTTTTAGCGTTTGCTGGTGGGTTTAATAGCAATACCAGTTGTGTGAGGCAATGCCAATTACAGGTGGTTCACAGACAAATATGGTACACCAATGGTACACCAACCCACCTGCAAAAACAACACGCTAATACACAAACACACACACACACACATACACACACACACAGACACACAAACACACAATGAGTGCTGCAGACAAAAATGCTGTGATGTGCCTTGTCTCACTCTTGGGTGTCTGTCTTTGTGCCAGATGGCTAATGAATCATTCAGAACTCCCACCCAGTTGTGTTATTCATTCTGTCTCAAGAGCAACATTTTTAGCAAAGTGTCACACTCTGTAAGAGGGACAGCAGACCAGGGCAGGAGCATCTGATATCCTTCATCCAGGCTGACGGGACAGTGTGACACATACACTACACACACACACACACACACACACACACACACACACACACGCATGCATGCACACACACACACACACACACACACACAGGGAGGATCAATATCATTTAACATAATTTGTGAGTTGTTACAGGTTGTTTATTTGTCCTGGAAACATGCACCTGCAGCTTGGTAACTGGACTAACAGAAACACACACACACACACACAGTCATTTGGGAAACAGAGCTATGCTAATCAAAGACATCAAATCCACCTGTGACAATCTGGTTGCCGCGGGATGTAATTGACCATTTTAGGAATCCCAGTGAATTAAATTGGTTTGTGGGTAGGTTGTTCTAACTGTGGCCTTTTTTTTTTTGCTACACACTCCTCACTCAGATTAAGGATTTTAATTGAGCTCGGTGTCCCAGCAGATTAGCTTCCAGCAATTCATTAATATCAAACGGAATGAATGCCGCCAGCGCTGGCCCAGTGGCCTCGATTTGATTCCCAACTGGCCTCCATGACACATGTGTGCGTTTTCTTTTAAGTCTGACTTACTTGTGCTGTGCCACCAGAGTGAGAGAGAGAGAGAGAGAGAGAGAGAGAGAGAGAGAGAGAGACCAGCATATGTGCCACCAGAAAATATGTCAGATAGGTAGCAGGAAACCGGGTCATCAATTACCAGTTCCAGCTGTGGCTGCAACACGGACAAATGACAGGCAGGACGATCTGTGGGTTTAAGAAAGTGCCCGACTTTCTGCTTTTTAGGCTGTAAATCCACTTTAAGTCAAACAGTTGAGTCTACAGAAATGCCACAGTGACTTTTTAAGGGACAGTGGGATGATAAAATTCAGCAAACTCTTTTTTTCCAGCTCTTTGTTTCTGGTCCCCAAGTAACGCCTATCCAGTAATGTACAAACTTTTGCTCCAATCATGCATTACCGCTCCTTGTCTGAATCAATTTAACATTCACTACTGGGCCCAAATTAAATCCAGCACATCCAGACTGGTAAAGTGATTCAGAATGTATCCCAGCGCCTTGACTGTAGCCTGGGTTCAGGGAATAAAGTACTGAGATGAAAATGTTCTGATTCATGCAGTCCTTGACCTGATCTACAAGCCCTCCAAATGAGACATCTTCACAACTCCCTCTCTTTCCCCCCATCAGACCCCCACCCTCTCTTCCCCCGTCACAGTGGGGAGACACACTTTTTCAAATTTCCACCAAAGTGTGTTTTGTACTAAATGTGCAGTAAAGGAGGACTGAGAGCCTTGAGTTCACACTTTCTGCAGGAACTAGATGACCCCCCCCCCCCAGAGAACAAGACAGCAGTCTACACACTTTGACTCATCACCTTACCAAACAATAGATCGCTCACTATGAACTCCCTGAACTCCCTGAACTCCATGGACTGTTTGACCTGGTAGGCAGCAGAGTTCTCACTGCTGTCTGCACATCTTACATCCTGTCTGCTGTCACTGGCCTTAACATTGCATTAAGTAAGAGTTTTACTGTGCCATAGCACAAAATAACCATAATATATTTGCAGGGGGGTTGACAGGATTGTCAATCAATACCAATGACTCAATGATTGCTTTGCTCAGTGGTGAGATTTCTGACTTTCAAAAAGGTACTTTCTGGCCTGTACCCTGTATTTGCAGCACAGTCCTTTCTCTGTGGAGTTTGCATGTTCTCCCTGTGTTTGCATTGGTTTCCTCCCCGTCTAAAGACATGCAGGTCAGGTGAATTGGAGACTCTAAATTTCCCATAGGCATTAATGTGAGTGTGAGTTTGATGTAGTATGGTATATGATGTAAGTAAAACTTTATATATATAGCACTTTTTAAAACACTTTATTACAAAGTGCTGCACATAATAAAAAGGGAGATATGTACAAGGATAGGCTGACATACAAATGAAAAGTAAATAAGAAAAAAAAGCAAATATACAAACAATCATCAGAGAAAACGGACAGCATGCAACTATGGACTATGTATTGGATGTAGCATGATATATAGTGATGTAGTATGGTATATGATATGGTATGTTAAACCCATTGAGACAGGCTATATAAATTTGACTTGACTTTACTTTTGGAACCCCCCTTACATTTTCAACTGTTCAGAGCCGCAGGACGGAGCTAGGAGTCACAACACTAGATGTTTCTGTTGAATTTCTGCTCCAATTACACACACTCCCACACTTACTTACGTATTCTTTACAACTAAATTCCAAAACATCACCATAATTTTTCTTTAATTTCCTACCAAACTTTTATGACTTTATTACAATGTAAGGGTTAGCAACTTGTGTTTTGTCTTAGACTTACTGCAGCCACTTTACAGATCAACAGCAATTCAGCCTGTTCAATTTTGTCACATTTTTCCAAATTACTCCTGTAAATTGTATTTTCAAGTTCATGAAAATGATAAACTTATTATTATTACTTATTATTTCCCAAAACAAACCTGTAATTAGCTAGCTCACTCATTCTAGACCTGTTGATGTTGTTGTAATTACTTGGTTGCTGAAAGAGGTCAATAAAAGTCATAAATTATTTACTGCCCCTTAAAGTTTTTATTGTGCCTTTTGCATTTTTATATGAGTGGAGCAGTAAGTCACAACTTAGTGTCTAGAAGCCTTAGAAATGTTACTGACAAGTTGCTCCTGACAACAGGTAACAGCACATAGCATAGCTGTAAACTTTGTAGCTCTGAGTTCTTTATTTACAGCTTATTATAAATTGCTTAAAAGGAATGACTGTGATATTTTGATTATATTTCTGTTCTTTCTTTTCACCAGGCACTTAGCGGGTAAATGGTTTCGTATTAGCACTTCACTTTACCAAACATTAGCATAGTTAAGTTTTCCTATTAAAAACAATGGTAACAACTAGCCACAGGCTTGTGGCTAATGGACTAGCCTTGTCCATTTGCTAAAGGACTAGCCACAAGCTGGCTAGCAGTACTTGTTGGTTTCAATAAGGAATGCTAACAATGCTAACAAGCCATTTATTGATCAACTGAAAGAGAAATTAGGGTTTTTTCCAAATTGTGACAGGTGCCTGATGACCAAAAGTGAAAGACAAAACGACAAAACGTCAAAGTATATCGTGAACACAGGCAGGACTGGCAAGGTAACAACTATTATTCAGTACTCTTTGTTAATTACAGCTGATTCGACTGCCAGTCACTGGCACCGTCATTAATACTGGTTAACACTGTGACCTAGTGAGTTCTAAGGAAACCTGTCAAAAACACAGCTGTTCAGCTGAGGCCTGCACTAAATGGTCTGTCAACGTGATGCTGATGTCCCTTTTATGTAAGAGGATTCAGCGAGAGGGTGAGCCAGAGAGAGAGAGAGAGAGAGAGAGAGAGAGAGAGAGAGAGAGAGAGAGAGAGAGAGAGAGAGAGAGAGAGAGAGAGAGAGAAGAAAGATGTGGGTGTCAGGTTGAAATGAGATGTCAACACGCCAACAGCAATCTTCCCTGAATGCTCAATACTGTACAGCATACCCATGGTAACAATGTTCAACTCCTGCGCAATGAATTCACTAACCACTAGATAAACATATGCACATTTCAACCCAGTCTTATGAGAAACAAACAGAGTCGCTCATTATGTTTTCTTGGGTCTGTCTCTCCCTCTTCCTCTTTCTCCCCTTGTTTTCTTTCTCTCTCTCTCTCTACCCATCCTCCATCCGTTCTCTCTGCTTTTGCATAAAATCTTCAGCGCTGCATTCACATTTAATTCACAGAGGTCCTGGGGGCGAACCGAAGCAGGTTTTAGACACAACTGCCAATCCACTTATCCACCCACCTAACGCTGGCTACAGAGCCTGACTGTGCCATGGAAACACACATTTCCTCCAATGGCTGTATGTGGTGCGCAAATGTATATGTTTACAGATAAAAATCATGTCAACAGCAAAGACTTGTCTTTAACAGGGTCATCATCAACCATCACTGACCATCTGACCACAATGTCAGACTTAAGACAATTAGGGATTGGAAGCCTTTAAACCACAGCCAGTGTATGGCAAAAATGTTGATGGTGATAGAAGCTGACAGAAGCAGAGCCGCACACTCGAATGCACCAAATTAACTTTCTGGCTCACTTGCCAAGGGCTGGTGAACTAAAAAATGTATTCTGCCAAGAATCATCTTTACAGGCCATAATAATTAATATAATTTTTCATAGAAATATGTCGCCCTATCTTTTTTCAGCAGGGTTGGGATCAATTAATGAATGAACTCATCATTTCCAATTCAACCAAGGAACTGGAATTGGAATTTGGAAAAAAAACCTACAGGAAGCAGAATTGGAACTGAATTGCAATTTCAGGAAGTTGAATTCAGTGAAATTCAGTGAATTCTGTGGAATTCAATTCTGTTTCCTGTCATTCCAATTCAATTCCGATTCCTTAGAGCTGGGTGCAATTCCAATTTCAACTCCAGGAATTTAATTTGAATTTACCATGCATTCGCAATTCAATTCATGAATGGCCCTGTTTTCAGCTCTATTTCATGTATAAAATCTGATGCTGCAGATGTGTTAATTGAATTTTTTTTCACTCACTCATACAATCAATCGAGTTGGACCTTGTCATTAAGTACAGCAGAAATCAAAATTACAAGAGAGCATTTTAAGGCGTACCCCCCAACACACACACAAACACACACACATTCTGTTGAAGTTGGAATGTTGCGCATTTTGTTATTAGTCTCAAGGTACATTAGGCTACTTAACCATCCAGGTAGCAGAGAAACAGTAGGAAAAATCTGCAGAAGTTCAGATGCTAGCACTTTGTGTAGAGCAGTGTAACACACAGCCTGTTTGATACAATGGCATTGATTTGCTCTGATTTGACTGGCTCACAGTCAGAGAGAGTGAACAGTGGTCAGAAGGGACCAAGTTTGACAACAGGCAAAAGAAAAAAGTTACCAGCCAGTTTGGCAGGTGACTTTTGATTTGAGGATTTGAGACATTTTAACAGTATTTGGTGCTTGGCGAGTGCTAATTAGGGAACCTGTTGACAATGTTTCAAACACAAGAAGCTATTGGGCTGGGAGGGACACCAGCTGACGTCACTCACCCACTGAGCACGACTATGAAGTCCATGACGTTCCAGCCGTTCCTCAGGTAGGAGCCTTTATGGAAAACAAAGCCGAGGGCCACCAGCTTGATCCCCGCCTCAAAGCAGAAGATTCCAATAAAGTACGGCTCTGTCTTCTCCTGTGGAAGGTAATGAACAACAACAGGTTAATAGTGTCTGTGTGGTAAAGTTGAGTTCAGCTGATGAACAGACTAATAAGAACAAAGCCATAATGTCAAAACCATAATCTATTTACTTGTAAATATAGGGCTTTATGTGTGTACAAAGTCGGTACACACATAAAGCCCTATATTTACACACAGTCTGTGTGCTGAGGCTGTAAATCAAACAGATTTTGTCCTCACCAGTCTTTTGGCCATGGGAGTCTTATCCTCTCCAGGGAGGTGCTGCTCCAAGGCCAGGACAACACAGTTGGCAGTGATGGTGGCCAGGATCATGTACTCAAATGGTGTAAAGGCCACAAAGTTAAGGAAAGCAGTTATGTTACGGCACAAAGACGGGACTGACACGCATGACAAACAAATGATGACTAGCGAACACATGACAAACATGCAGATCTACAGGAAGATCCTAGTATTGATGATGATGGCGCCATGGATGCAGATTACAAGACGGCACTCAAGCTCATCTAATTTTCTGTATTCCTGCATAACAATACATCATCTCACAATATATTGTGCTACAAAGAAGTCCTATAAGCATAACAGTACTGAAAAATGTAGATGTGACCCTCTACAAATGTGTTCATTGTGTAATAAAAAATATGATTTTTACATCTGCTTTATTTGAAGCCTAAATAGTAGGATGTTGTCTTTTATGCTTTTATTATTATTATTATTAAAATACAAAGAAAAGAATCATCCTAAACTGTTCCACTGTGAGATAATTTACATTATTTTCAACTACACTTCTGATATTGTGATAATGTCATACTGCAAATCAAACATTGTGTAGCAAATCGTATTGTGAATAGAGCAAATCACTACACTTTTCATCTGAAAACTGTTCAATACACTAACAGTAATGTCCTTAATTCTTTTATTCCCAGATTTGTTTTGAAGAATTCCACCCTTAGCTGAATATTTTAAAGTGCGTGTGTGCATGTTTTCGTGGGAAGAGGAAAAAAAAAATCAGATGGATGGATGATTAAGTGATGGATGAATTACGGCATGGATCATATTCTCTGGTATTGGAACCGATCTGTTAGAGAGAATGCAGTATCCATGGCAACCTGCTTTTAAAAGTGCTTTTCATGGAGAGAAAAAGACAGGGTTAGGAGGGATAGAGAGCGCTCTAAAGTCACTTTGGCCTGACTGAGCTAACTACACAAACTCCAGTGTACCTTTCTAAAAACTGCTGTCACTGCACACAGCTGCAGCCACAGCAGAGAATATGCTTATACGTTCATATCGCTGTTGTCAGGTGAAAGCCTCATATCTCCATAATATCACCTCTAAGGAAAACAGCCTTGTTTTTAGCTTGACGACAATGCAGTTTTGAGTTTATGTGTTTGGTTTGAGGAAGTTTCATAAACCCAAGGGTCACAGAATTTCCTCAACACATAAAGGAGCGTTTAATCCTTCAATTGCAGTTAAAACATTGGAGTTACGAGGTTTTCACCTGACAGCGGAGATATGCACGTGTGTGTGTGAGTGTATGTGCGTGGGCCGTAAGAGCATGTGCACACGTGTGAACAGACATGCACTGTATGTGAATATACAGTATATATAAGCCCTATACACTCATGTGTATGTGTGTGCTTGTGTCTTTCCAATCACTGGAAGTCCCCATGAGGCAGCTGCTCCTTGTTATTAATTTTCTTGCCTTGAGTGAAAATGGTGTCACTAACTCACAGAGGAGCGCTGAGATGGGGGCCTTTGGGACCCACAGTGACTCACATTGACAAGTCTACACTGTCGCAACTGAAACTAGTTGAAAATAGCTATTATGGAGAATACTCAATAAACCCTCCACCCCTCTCTATCTCTGCCTACCTTCCCCCTACACCTAAAATAGAGTGAAAGTCATTTAACTCCACAGTGAAGAGACTTTGGCCTCCAGAGAAGTCCTAGTATTAAACTTGTGGGAATTGTTACAACACTCTGACTTATTTGTGCGGTAGCTTACAATCAAAGCGATACCAAAGCTACAACCGCTACTGATTCCTATGAATTCCTATGAATTTGCTTTGCATTTGCAATCTCAGAGGATGGGCGCTATGTGCAAGGATCAGGGTCTCAATCAATCAATACTCTGGCATGTGTTGCTTTACAACCCACAATCCATCACAGTACTACTGGCCAGCTCTCTCCCACATAACTCTGCCTGTGTGATGCTGACAGTCACATTACAGTGCTATCTGTGGCCAGCTAGTCTTGACCACTAGCCCCACTCCCACACATCCACAGAGTGTGTGGTTAGGTAACAGTGGGAGACTGGCACGCTGCATTGAGGGTGGTGAAAGACAGGAGGAGCAGTGGGTAGATATGGCATCTGAGAGATGTAATTTTACTGATTATGCAATCAAAACCTGTATAACCTCTGACTATGTTAATGATTTGTCAGGTAATCGCTGTAAAACTGGATGAGGGAAATAGGAATAATGGCAATGAATTTGGCAACAATGTTGGATTCTTATGTTTGGCCTGTTATAGTGTGAATGTTGTGAATGTGACTGTGCATACATATTGGCTGCACTGTATGCCCACATTAGGTTAGGCTATGTGAATTTGCTGCAAAATAACTTCACTGATAATCTCCCTCAGCTGCATGGAGGTTCAGGAGAAACAAATTGATAGCCAACGCTCCAGCAGGAAACAGAGGAACAATGCCTAGTGTATTTGAACCGACACCTACTCATGGCCAGGTTCATATTCCAATGAGCACTAAGGCAGATAGATGTGCCTACATGCCACCCCCACAGTGAGCAGAGCTGTTTCTAATGATCACCACATGCTAACTTGCTGTCTTCTGCCAGCACAGAAGCACATGTAGCTCAAACCTGCAGCAAGCCCACACACAAAATCAAATAATTACGCTGTGCTTAGGTTTCATTTAATAGAATTTGGGCAATTTAGCCTACTTAATAGAATTAACAACAGTTTAAATTCAGCTAAATCAAGGTATTTACTAAAAAGGGCTCTTTGTCAATCTGCTGATTTTACTAATGCCCAGAAATAGGCTGTATAGATCAAAGCCACTGAACAGAGACGATGGATAGATACTGCAAGTAGCTGCCTATTACAGAAATGATGCATGAAAACTGGAATGACCCTAAAAGTCATGAGAGGTCATGCAAAGCACATTACAACACAGGGAACTGCGCTTTTGTAATGCTAGACATTAAAAATGGCCAGGTAGGCGACCCTTATTCAGCCAAGTGACATTTAAGATTTAAAATGAGGAGAGTTTGTTGTGGATGCAGCTGTCAGGCTAGTCAGTGGGCGCTGTCCGTGGTGCTGAACTGACACACAAGCATTGCATGCAACATCTTAACAACAAACTTTCAGTGAAGCGCAAAACAACTTGGAACATAACTTTTCGTGGAAGGATATGGCCATTCAATGATTCTCCTCGCGTATTTCCTAATTATGTTGTCCTCCGCGAATATGAAGAGCGACCTGTTGACGGTGAGGCAGTTCTGCCGGTGAGGGACGGGGTTGTACAGAGCCATGGTCCGGGCCCGCTGAGCTTTGGCTTGTTTCAGGGAGCCCGACAGTGCCGCCGCCGCCGCGTCCTGCCCGTCCCCACCGCGCTCCACATCCCCATCTCCGGAATCCACCGCGCTGGGAGCGGTCTCGTCTCCAAACCGAGCCATTCTAAAAGGAAACGAGGATATCGCCGGCTTTAAGTGTTTTTTTTTCCAAGGACGTAACCTAATTAAGAGAAACCTGAAGTTGAGCTGAGCGAAAAAGATCCACCTTCAATCCGCGGACAGCCGACCTTTTCGAGCGCCAAGATTCCCCAAAAGTTGCAGTATCCTATCACTCCATATCCACAAGAAAACTACGAAATCTATCATTCAGTTATTTTTTTGCACAAAGGAAAACAACAGGAGTATCCATTTACTTAATGACGATTCAGTTGCACAGACTGCAAAAACTCTGCATCTCTGTCATCCCATCTGTTCACACTGATAAAACGGCGCGTTGCAATCAGCTCTCAACAAGTTTCAATGCGTGCGCGTCTCTAAACTCGGGCAGCGACGGGTAAAAGATCCACCGAGTTTACCTTGCAGTTTTCTAGCAACATCCAAGCGCGATCTGAACTGGCAGTCCGGGAGCTATGTGATCAAAAACTACTTTGTGTTCGTCAAACGGAAGGATCCGAGGGAAGTCTTCACAAACTTTACACATCTTCTCGACCCAGTAAACTTGGCAAAAGGAAGATCTGGTTTGGAAAGGTAGCCCGTCTGACGAGTCTAGACTATATTTAGGGCAGCGTTAATTTATTCACCACTCAGTCGAAAAATGTGATTGTCTGTAGCAGGAGAAAACCTTGATTTGATAGAACAGGCGTATCTTTCAATCTTATCACCTGCTTGAAAATTATCACGCAGCCAGGAGCGCATAAGCACACTCGCGCAGCCCCTCCCACTAGATTTCATGATGGCAATTTTAAAATTCATCTGAATGAAAACTGGTGGAGAGGAGAGAAATATATTTTCGTTACCATGGCAGTTAGTGTTTTCCAAGGATGAACACAAACATTTTATCAGAAAAAAAAGTCTATATACAGTAGGTTGTGTGGGTTTGCGATTCAAAATCAATTATATAAAGAGGTTTGTGTGTACTGTGGCCACAGTCAGAAAGGGTTGTGAAAATCCATTTAACACTTATTTTAGAAACAGAAACTCCACAGACAGAGGCAACAAGTGTTTGTCTAAGACAAGCTTGCTTAAAACACAACTCCCTCGCCAGATCAAATCCTATGGATAACGTATAGAAGTTAGAGTTTGACTCATTTCCTCCATGTAAAAACTGAGAGTATAATTTAAATTCTTTCACCATTTGATACTCTGAGAGCGTCGTCATATTTTCATTAATGAAGACAGACTTGTACTATTAAAACATTTAAAAACTAGGCCATTGTGCTAATATTGGAGTAAAAGTCAGGAGTAAAAATAGAGCATGAAATAGATCTTAGGGCTGCTCCCTTTTTGAGGGAGAAGAGAAGAAAGCAGGGTCTTTCACACTCAGAGTGAGACCTCATTAGGCAACTGGACTCTCTCGCCCCATCTGCTGCCCTCTTCCCTTCCCTATTGGGGCAGACATGCATGTTTCCTCCTGGAGATGACCACTTCAGCCCCCAAAGACTGCATCACTTAAAATTATATTATTCAATGGATGTAAACGAAACTTAACTACAGCAGTAGTCCGACCTTATTCCACATAGTGTGCAGATATGCAGTGTGTACCTCGATGTAGATTGGATGCAAATGTCACAGTCTGTAGGTCACTGAGCTGATCTATACAGCAGAATGTAGGTATCACAGTGTACAGTAAGATGGCTGAGATAGGGATTTTGATACCAGCCAAGAGAGTATGACAAATTCATGCTTGGCAAACAAGTCGAGATCTGGGGGAAAGAAAAAAAAAAATCTATTTAACAGGATCTATGAATAAGTCCCTAACCGAGCTCCAAAATTCAGCAACGATTCTGTTACCTCCTCTTCCTAATCTGCATGAAGCGGGCGGGTGTGTCACTTTTATGCAAGCAGATGGAGAACAACAAAAGGCTACACTGACCTATTAAGTGGTGAATATAAATATAACAGTGGCAATCGGCGCCATCATTAGCATGGTAACTGTGCACATCGTCATGTATGTGCGGACTGCTGATTATCCATGCACTGTAGAGATAGAGGCCATGGGGTTGCTGCTGAAAGTACCTGTACAGTATATAAACAATTCTCTCATAAGCTGCATGCGGGTATGATTCACTTCCTCCTGAAAAAAAAAAAATGTTTTACATAAGCCCTCATTACAAAAGACCATCATCTATGTTGCCCGACGAAAATATTTGTCCATCTCTACAAACATTGCATTTCTCTCTCTCTCTCTCTCTGCTTCTCTCTCTCTCTTTCTCCCTCTCTCTCTCTCTTTCTATCTCTCTCTATCTCTGTCTCTCTCCCTCTCTCTCGTTGCAGTTGTTTCCATAGCGACATGGCTCTCTTGAATTTCTGCTCTGTTCTTTTCATTCTGCCAACAAAAGCCATGTTGCACAATAGAGCAACCTCTTCCTACAGAAATCTGTTTCTCCTCACCCCGCCTCCCCTCCCCTCCCCTCCCCTCCCTCCCTCGGGGTAATTGTACACACTGGACGTCTTCAAGGAGCAAACTGACAGACTGTGGCACGCTGATGATCCGTGCTTCAACATACTGTACATGCAACCAGAAATGCCAAGATGTAGTCCAATTTAGAGCAAACGCGGCCATTGATTACAGGTTTTTGGTTCAGCTCTTGCTCGCAGCCTACTCAAAGCCTTCTGAAAATAGCAGTGTGACCATGTTAGCATGGTTTGCCTGTCTGCTGAGAAGCTCATTGCACCGTGCAAGGCCTGATCATTACCTTCAAAGAGATGATCTCAACCAAAGGGGTCATGCTTAACTGTTTAAGGGTCACATTAGCACATCACTTCAGTAAAAAAAAAAAAGAAGAGATACAATCAGAAGACAACACCTTTTCTTTCAGTGTGATACAGAGGGCACAGCAGCTTTCAGTGCATTTCTATGTGCAAAGTCCCGGAAGGCGTATCTTTAGAAAATACAGTCGCTCAGAGGGGAAGACAGACGAAGCGGGGTTACAGGTGACATGCACCGTGAGTTAAAACGTTAATGGGTGTACTTAGTGCCAGAACTCTGAAGAGCATTTATATAATTGTAGACAGGCTTTCACCCAGCATTGATTGGAGTGGTTTTAGCATTTTATTTTTCTCTCCGTTCCCTAGCAACAGACATCCTCCAGGACTGAGTTATGTCAGTTTGATTCGACCAATAAATGGCGTTTAGGCCTATATCATTACAGGCTGGTGAGACACCATACCAATTTACCATCAAACATATTTACATCATGATTATGTTTCACAGTAATCTTTCAACCATGAAATTAATAAAAAGAAGCTAAAAAAAACAAACTCGAATACTGTTCTAGCCAACAATTAAGCTCACATTAGAAGTGTGGAGATTAACTTGTTGTTTGCATATGAAAATATTGTTTCTCAGAAAAAGGAGAAGTCATAATTATTCAGGATTGCAATATCATTCATATTGCTTTTACCCTTTCCTAAACCTTCATCTTACAGCCTTTACAAAATATCCTTAGCATTTCAGTTGTATTCGTAATGAACATTGGGCATCATCCAGCCAAGATCAACAAATGTCCAAACTCTAACTGCTGTAAAGCATTTACTTCCATATGCTGCTTCAGTGTTTGATTCCCCGCAGCTCTTCTACTTTGATTCCCTAGCATCCCCTAATGGACAGATAACCACAACACATGTAGAGCTCTAAAACCCAGGTATAGGTCTTTTACATGGACACACACTCCTAGTATTTCTCTTCTGTTGATTCTTATATACTACTGAGTCGCACACACAAACAACCCATAGTTATTTTTCATGTAACGTGTTGAATGTGGAAAAGACAGAATGAATACAAAAACTGAAAACATGAAATGTATTTAGTTGTGTATGAGAGAGGGAGAGAGGGAGAGAGAGAGAGAGAGAGAGAGAGAGAGAGAGAGAGAAAGAAAGAGAGAGAGGATGACAATACAACAGTAAAGTGGATGTGGAGTGGGTGGTGGAGGTACAGTAAAGGAAAAAGAAGAGGATGGGGGGGCGTTAGTTGGTGGGTGGGGGGGTTACACTGATGGAGTGCCACTCCACATTCGAGTGGTGGGAAGCAGATAATCAGAGCGATGTGGCTCCAGAGTTCAGAGGTCCACAAGCAAGCATGCTTAGCACCGCCATTAATAATGTTATTCAGCATCTGATTAAACCATGTTACACAGGAAAAAAACAAAAAAACCCACAGTCAAAGCTTTCAGATGAAAACAGTGAGAATTGATTCAGTGATTCATTGGTGGAACTATTAAAACTTTGGCAACTAGGGCATCTGTGTATCTACAACACTGTGGAGTACATGAAAACCTAATGGAAGAAGCAACAATAGTCTAGTAATAAACGTCTGTGTCATACTGTAATAGTGTTAGATGGTTATATATATATATATATATACGTTCATTCTTTTACATTTGAATCTTGATCTTCCTCCATGGGGATTTATCATCTCTACACACACAAGCTGAAAGGAAACCGCTCCCCTCCCGATCTTCATTGGTGGAACTATTAAAACTCTGGCAACAATTGCATTTCTTCAATACTGTGAAATACATGAAAACCCACTGGAAGAAGCAGCAATAGTATAGTAATGTGTAATGTAATAGTGTTATATGGTTATATGTTCATTCTTTTACATTTGAACTTTGATCTTCTTCCATTGGGATCTATCATCTCTACACACACAAGTTGAAAGGAACCCCTCCCCTCCCACTCTCGTCTGTACTTACTCCCACTCCTTCCTCCGGGCCTGTGGCGTGCTTTGGATCTTGTGCGCCTGGTGGGCCATGATGACATCCCTCTGCTCCACCAGACCGCCGCGCCTCCGCAGCATGCTGTGGGGGCTCACGGACCCCGAACCCGGATCGGACGAGCCGTCGTCCCCGCTGTAAGGCACATCGAAGCTGGCGGCTCGAGGGGGCAGGCCCAGGCACTCGGGGACGTTGCCCGGGACCTGCAGGGAGCAGGAGCGGGATCCCGGGGCCAGGCCGGGACGGGCGGCGGGGCTCGGGGTCCGCCAGGCCTCGGGCTCGGGGAGGGACAGGGAGGACTGGATGTGCGTCTCTCTGGCTGGTGACCGGAGGTTGGGTGTGAGGGAGCGGGACAGGGACTGGTCTGAACTGGTGAGCATCTCTGCGGAGGTTGGCAGTTGGATAGGCTGGGCAGGCTGGTGGCTGGCAGTTTCACCATAATGCTACAAAATGAAAGCAAAAGGGCAGAGAGACAGAGGAATATTAAGTGAATGGGGACTAAGACTCATTAATAAAAGATTGCTAAGAAAACAGATTTGTTTGTCTCATTGTCTAGACATCCTCACTGCCCATTAACCTTTTATTCATGTCAGGGGCTGACAAGAAGATATTTGTTTCCTCTTTTTTTGGTGTTGTTTACAGCAAATAAGCAGGGGTCAGATGTTTGCTGTGCCTGAGAGCCACCAACTGTATTGATATTTGAAAGCTGAGCAGCTGAAAGTACCTGGTGGTCTCAGACAGCTGGGTGAGGATTAACCTCTCTGAACATCTCACATTATTCTCATCGTGCTGAATGCTACGGCTATTTGCGTTCCACTGCTAACTAACACACTCAACATAATCGGAGGAAAACAGAAATTGAATAGAAAATGGTATGGAATATGGGGGAGGGATGCGGAGGAGACTGATTGACGGATTGTCTATGAAAAAAAAAACATGCATTTTGCTTCTAAATGGTGCAGTTTTAATTCAAAATGAGTGCCACTGTTTCACTGCACTTTCTAGATGACTACCCTGATACTAGGAGTGCATTTTTTGGGATGAACAAAAGAAATCACTAGCTTTGAACTTAATGCAGCCATCTGGCAGCTATATAGAATTAACACGAGAAAGGCCAGTGGATTTGGGAGGTATAAGAGAGAAGGCCAACAAGCTGCAAATAGAAAGCAGGAAATATAAGTAGAAGTACTATTCTTGCATGATTTTGAAAACCTAACAATACTGTTTGGTACAGAAAGAGGGTCTAGGAAAAGTGATGAAGGGACATTTTGAAAGCTGAGATTTTTCAAGTCCAAAATTCAAAACAGCACAGCTTGGTCTCTCTAGTGTTAATCCAATCCCTTCCTAATTATTGTCTGTTTCCAAATTATTGAACACAATATCCAATATGAGAGACACGTTAAATCATTATCCTGTTTTGTTGCTATTGCTGCTGTTGTCCAGTGTGTGTGCATGTGTGTGCATATGTCTGTGTGTGCATATGTCTGTGTGTGCATGTGCGTGTGTGTGTGTGTGCATCTGAGACAGTGAGTTATGGGGGGCCAAGCTGGCAAGGCTGGAAAACAGCAGTTTAACGTGAGCCAGTCAGAGAGCGACGAAACAAGGCTGTTTCCAGTGAGCCGCAGCTGAAAGGAAGATGACTGAGTGTGGGAGAGCTGAGGCACAGGCAGAGTGACTCACTCATCAGCCGCTCGGCTCCTCAGACATGAACTGGACACAGTCTGACTTGAGCTCTGCCCTCACCTACAGCAAACAGCCAGTCTGAAAGCTGGCAGAGGCTAAGGGGTCAGTGCACACATTTACACGGGTGGCTTGATCACAGCTTTATGCGAGTGATGGGCTGCCTCTGATTTCAGCACAGCTACACTAAGTTCAATGGTATGTGATGCCTTGTATTATCAGTTTCCCAGCTTTAGAGAAATTAAATGTCAAAGCACTTGAATCAACAGGCACACCCAGAAAACAGTATGTAGCCTAGAGGATAGAGGACATGTGCAGTGGCTGGCTGATCCATGACATCTGAGTTATTAATTCCAACAAAATTACTACTAATAATGAATAACAGCTTAAATTGCAAAGTTTTTAATTAGCCTGCTTCATAGATATGAGCAGCACTCGAAATCAATAAGCTAATTGTAGTGTGCCTACAAGCAATAATCTATGTGCGCATCACTGTATCAATAGTTCATTGAAGTTAACACATATGCGTTGAGATCCTGTGTTATTTTAAATTTAAGATTCTCTCTCTGTCTGCGCTCTTGTTCGCTTTAATTAGTGCAGCAACATCGCGTATGGAACAACAGCCGGAGTCGGACCCTCTCGTCTAAATTCGTGCGTGTCAATTGCAGGTCGGCAATCGTGATAGACGAATATTAACTTCTAACAGGTAGTGCTAATTAGGATGCTGTTGTTTTTTTCTTCTTCTAGAGTTCAGTGTTTCCCTGACGCACAACCAAGTGGAAAGATATAAATAAATAACACCCCGATCAGTCAAAACAATTACGAACAGAAACCTACAAAAATGTTCCCTGGGGAAGAAAAAGACTAATGGAGCGTGCGCGACAGGAGAGAGAGAAAAACACACCAATTAACTAATGAAAGGATTAATCAATTTGACAATTTTACCTTGAAGTGATGTGCGCTTCTTCATCGTCAGAGAGCCACGATCAGGTGGACACAAATTGAGCCTCTCGGTCCAAGTTTAGTGATTTGAGATGAATTCGCGTGGATTCCTTGAGTGATGATTACCGCTGTACGGCTAAATACGGAAGGATGGCTGGGAGCCAAGAGTCTAGCAGAGATGAACGTAAATAGGCATGGGGACAGGAGCTAAGCATGGAAATAATCCCAATAATCTCCACTGGCTGCTGTGATATGAGTCAGTTTATGATTCACTATAGATGATCTGTATGTGTAAACTTCAAGAGTTAATTGAACTGTCAATCAATAGGTTGCAGAGCCACCGGGCAGCTCAATTAGAATGTTCCAGCGGCAGGGAGTGATTGATCAATCCAGTGATCAGAATGAGTTTTATGAAAGAGATTTACGCAACAGGTCGACATGCCATTCATTTGAAACAATGGTCTAATCGCATTTTCACTCGGACATATTTACCACTAGATGGTGGGCTAGCTATACCTGAGACACTGGAGGTCTGACCCAGTAAATTCAATTTAAATCAAAGCCAATCAGAACGCTGATAAATCTAGAGAGCAGTGTTGGTCCAGTTTTACCTCCAACACCCCCCTACCCCACATATTCCAGCTCATGTTATTCCTCACTTTTATAGGTTCTCCCTTTCTTTGCGTATCTATTTCCCAAATACAGACCTGTATATAAACAACACAGAGATGACAGTTTGGAGAAAGACATTAATAGCCTCTGTGTTCGCGTGTTTTTGGACATTGCTTAGGCTACAGTTTAGAGGAGCCCCAGAGGAACACAGTGAGGTGAAGTTAGTGGGTGAGAGAGTTAATCCTGTGGTCAAGGACAGCAATCGGTATTTGTGATATTAATATCTCCCCAGAGCAGAAAGACTGAGATTCAAATGTGTGAAGTCATCAGGTACAAAGTCTGGAACTGCTCCAAAAAAATATGAATTGGGAAACATGGTAAAGGTGACTGAGGAAGCTCCCAGGGGATCTTGGGTGCAGGGGGTAAAGATGGATTTTCTGGTTCACAGCTGACAATGTAAACATTAATTGTCTCTTCGGAGCAGGAGCAAATGAGCAGAATATGTTTTACCCATTACCTATTTTTTCACCAGCTTCCATGAGGTTTTTGACCAAAGTTTCTGCAGTTTAAGTTCCAAGCATACAAAAGCAGATGAAAGTTTGAAGGCAGACAGATCCAACAGTGAGTGGAAATGGTAATAGCTTCTTATTCCTGTATAACAACATTATAATTTTTCAATACTGCATGGCATGGTACAGTGTGAATTCAGTTGCAGTAGTTTTTTCTGTTAAGCCGAAAAAGGACCATGAAACATAAAACAACTTTTACTACAATATTTGCATTTCTGTACTGTAATTGTTGGCATTACTGTACTGCAAAGAGTTAAACAGCATAAACATTACAAATTACAATGTTATATTTGACTGAGGAAATAGTTTAATATATATAAATAAAACAACTTTGGCAAATGGCATGATGAAAAAAATCTTGGGATCATTTGGAGACTATTTGCTTGCTTTGCATCTACAAAAAAGAAAAAAAACATGATAAAAATACAAATATTAAACAGATGATTGCTTCTTCTAAAATGTTACTATATTGTGTGAAAAGGGCTCGAGATGTTTAACTACTCCAGTAATGTTGAATTGATTGATTGTTTTACTTTAATTCCAGTAGATGTCACATTTTTATTTTCAAATTATGGACATCTCAGTTGGGAATGTACAAATTATTAATTTGTTCTATAAGTTCACAATCACAACAATCACAATATTGAGAGCTCGATATGGAATGTAAAAAATGTTGGTAGGCAAGAAGAGTATTGAGTGTTGTTTTTTTTTCAATCTGCAGTGGATTGTTTTGTTCCCTTTCACATTTGTTAATATCATATTCACAGTTTCTTTTCTCTCCCATTTTAGATGAGAACGACTTTTTAAAGCCTCTCCAGACCAAGAAAATGTGTCATATGGCTGCACAATTACAAAAGTAAACCAAGGGCTGAACATGCTCTGTGATTAAAACAGAGCCACGATGGTTCATGTAGTTAATTAAAGGGTCAGCCATGTTAATCTTAACCAATCCTGTTACTCCCTAGTCTCAGCTGCAGAGGAAGAGGTGTTTGCTGTGGGACTGAGAGACTCCAGAAACCATCTGCCACCAACACTGAGGGGTAAATAAAGCCTTCGAATCCCCATGTGCTCCATGCTCAGACCTACATCTTTCAGATTTTTTGCCCTGAGATGGCTGTCCACATCTACATCTTTATTGATATATGAGATTAGGTATCTATAGTAGTACTTTATGTTATTTTTACACTTCCAGTTTCAGTCACTGCCCAAAATCCTTCCAAGCTCAGCAGAACATTTTTCAACATGATGCAAAGCAAGGATTTCCTAATGTCCTGACATTTTAGCTAATGCTGTATTGTGATATTAGATATGGATTTATGTAATCTAGCAGGATCATCTCTGTGAGAAAATAATTGCTACCTTATCCTCCAGGCACCTGGCCAAATGGGTGCAGGTACTCATGAAGTGGAGATGCCAAGCAGAGAAACTGCTGGCACTGGAAAAAACAACTGTATGTGGAAACGAGGGACGTTGCATGCCGTTTGGAGCATGAGCTGCTTGGTAGTAAACGGCTGGCAAATCAAATCTGGTCTGGCACAAGAGGCTGCCCTCGGGCTACACATCTGCTTTCTATGCCTATTTGCTGGTTACCGTTTTATTGACTGTAATGCTGTCTTTTTTATTTTGCCGTATTTGAAGCTGAGATTTATTCAAATTCGTAACCGTTTTAGACTCGGAGAGTAAACATGAATCTTCCTTGGTGTCGTTTCTTGGCAGAGTCAGGGCAGTGGATCCGTGAGAGGCGTCATGGCCGTCCTGGAGGGCCACCAAGTCAAACCAATCCCTCTCTGACTCACAGGTTCATCTGCCATTTAGGCTTATAGATTTTGGAAACACATTTAAGTTGTGTCGCATATCCTTCTTCTTTCAAACCATTTTCCCTCGCAATTTACTATTTACCATTTACCAACAGCATCATCTCATAGAGGCAGTTAGCCCCAGTCCAGCAAAGAGGAAGGCACTCATAGACACCAGCGGCCTTTTTTCAGTGAAGTGCTGGAGTTGTTCTGCATCATTGACAACAAGCTTGTGTCATATTTTGTAAGCACTTTGGCATGTTTATATATTTCATAATCTACTATTAATATGATAATTCACTCTAAAACAAGTGCAAATCCATCCAGTGAGGATCAGGAGGCAGAAATGGAGGAGGATATGACAAAGGTGAAGGTTGTTGATGAGGGGAAGAATTTTGAAAATGGTGAAGTGGAAGAGGGGATAGTGGACAAAAAGAAAGGAGGAAGAGAAGGAGCAGAAAAGATTTAATACAGGAGATTATTTTCTTCTTAGTGTGCCCATGGATGATTGTAGGGAAGGAGGAGGAAGGGGAGATGACCTGACCTTAGAGGTGAGTGAGGAGGAGGAGGAACAGAGAAACATGAGGATGAAGACAAGATGGAGGCTACACAGAGGGGAAAGAATGCGAAAAAGCCAAAAGTTTTGGTTCAGCTTAATGAACGCAAGCAAACATGCTATTCCCACTGTTTCTTCTATTACGCTATTATTTATTATTATTATTTTATTTTTATTTTATTTGTTTAAGTTAACTAAAAGTAAAACTATTTCTACATACTTGTGGAGACTCTATGCCAACTTTTAACACATTTAAAAGCTTAATTTTAATGAATTCAACTTTTTAACCTTTCACGTTGAGGCAAGAACACTCCAAGCTACTTTCGGCCAGCCCACACATTTTCTGCAGGAAATGCTTTTTTTTTGTCTACAGCATTTTTCTGAATTTATTTGTTCATCTTTGAAGCAAATTAAACATATTGAAACTCTGCAAAGGCAAGTACTTCATGAGTTTATTTTAGTACTTCACTACAAGTGTGAATTTGTGCTCAATTAATAATAATTTAGAGGTGTAACTACAGAGATCCTGGTGTTCCTCTATGGGAGCAGCTGCATTAATAGAAGAATCAGTTGAGGAGGTTGGTGCAACATAATTCTCTTCATAATAAAAATTATTGAATAAGCTGAAAAATGTGCTGTTTTTACCAACGCGGCCTTCATCAGACTGCTCATGTCTAGTCACTGAGGGACACATTAGAGTCAGCTGTTTTCCTGGATGCTTGAAGTGCCAAAGAAGTAAAAGAAGGTATTTTAATCATCAAGAGTCAATTTATTTTCATATTCTAAAATGCAAAGGACATAACAGGATTTGAGAATAAATCCAAGGTTGAGTGCACAAAAATGTTTCACTGCAAGCGATTATGTACAAGAATGAAAATCAATAAATTTTTTACAGAATCCAACAGGTACTGCGTCAATATTTAGAGTCGCCTTATAGAACCTAATAGTGTAGACTAGACTGGATTTCAATTCAGCTGTACTGAAGATGATTTTTTAACCACAGCACATTGATAAACATTTTAGTGAACCTTGTTTATTTAATTAAAGTTCACTGTTAGTGCATTAAGGACCGTATGCCTTGCTTAATTCTTTTTTCATACCTGGAAGTTTAAAACCCAATCAAGGAAATGCTATGCGGCCTCACAAACAGGCCCGTTAACATTTACTTGTACAGGAGAACAAACCAAGTTGATCTTTATACCCAAATATTTTACCCATACACTACAATGGCTAGCGATAACAATTTGATTGTACCATCATTGTATAACCGACATCAACGCTAGTGCCATCATATAAATATTCAGAATCAATGTTAAACCTTAAATTGTCTTGCTTGCAGCATAAAGAATAATTGCCACAAACATCTGGCAAGATTTGGCCAGTCGAGCAGATAACCTGCAAGGAACTCTCTGTCTAACAGTTTATACAGAAACATGATTTTGGCTTGGGTGTAAATGATTAGTTAAAAGTTAGGGCTGGGTGATCCGGACAGATCCTCATAAAGATCATGTCATCAGGTCAATGTGTCTTTTTGTGTAGTGTGTTTTTCCTCAAACCATTTCAATTAAAGAATAATGACAACTGTGTACTGCACTTATAATAAAAAAAAAAGTTCTTTAGAAGCTTTGTAGTTGGGACTGGTAAAATCACACAAATATTTTAGTACCTATTTTCAGAGGAAGACAGCAAAACAGTTGCATAATGATCTGACCAAGGGATACAGCAGGATAAGTGCAAAATCCTGCATGAGAAAAATTAGAAAAATTACAATGGATTGCGAGGAATATACAATTTGATCATCACTATTACTGTTAATCACCCAGCCCTAGTTCAACTTAGCCCCATTACAGTTTGGGATTGATTACTTTTTCCCCCAAGTGTCAATCCTTGAAACAACACTGCAGTTTGCTTGAGTAATGCCTCTACTGGTTACAAGATACAATGGATTTGAAAGCTATAATTCAGTTCAACACTATGCGTGCTATAGAAGAGAAGCCAAAAACACTTACTACCAGTTAAAACAAAAATCTCATATGAAAGTGACCATTTCTCAGAAGTTTCAACACAGATGAGTTTAAATACATGAATTAACACGAGTTTCTTTTCAAACCTTCAGTAGGGAATAACGAAAGTGCTCTGGTCAAACCTGTAAAAAAATAATTTATACACACCCCCATCATCTGATTGGAGGGTTTGTCACAAAATTGTTGACAGTTGTTTTGCTTATTGATGGTCCTCCCCCCAATCACTTCCGCTCCTCGCCCTTGTTGCCTGTCCGTTGGGTTAGTTGTCATTTGTTAAAGGGAAGGCAGGCGGGCAGTATGACGGTGGAGCAGGCCGGGCCCGCCAAGGGCTCCGCCACCTCGCCCTCCAACTCTGTCCATGTCCCTTTCTCTGGGCTGTAGCAGATGGTGGAAGACTTGTAGGCCCCCTGGAAAAAAACAAAAACATTTCCAGTTGTTATCGTCTTTATCCATCTTAGTGTTGTTTTGTTTTCTAACTGTTCTATCTGTGACAAGTTAGTTAAAAATGCAAAAAGCAGAATGGACAAACAGAATGCACTCCTAACAATGACATACATTGAAACCCACTTTAAAGTAGTAATCCATAAAAACTCTTTTTTATTTTTTTATTTCTTTCTGTAGGTGGCGCTCTTTTCTTGTCTTCTGTTCAGTCATGGTGGCACTCGCTGCTCATGCTAACTACAGAGTGTTTCTTCTATTAGTTCCAAACAAACTGCTGTTACTGCTGCTGGATGTGTAAAACGCATCACTTATGTGCCCCAGAAACTTCTTCCCAGGAAAGACCTGACTGACATCGGGTGTTCAGAACAGCAAATGTAAAACATTCATGAACTGAGTATAGATTAAATCACTATTGTGTTATATATCAATTGGCGATGACTTTTATTCATGAGAAAATCTTGAGGATTACTTTAATTTGATGAGATAATTTCAAGTATCTCATCAAATTTAAGTATTTACCAAGTATTACCAATATGCAGGAACTGATGAAACCCTAGCGCTATTGTAGGGGGAGCGTCTATGTAGTAGTGTTGTACAGGATACTGTACAGATAAAGTACAGACACTATGCGATACTTAAGTGCCTACACTGCCTATATTGTTCTGTATATCTGCATGTATTTACATTTGCATATGATCTATGAATCTAGTGATGTAGAGAGCCAGCGATGCACATTTGCTCACTGTGCCTATATGAATTTGTAGATCTGTAAACTACAATTAATCTGAAAATCCTCATGAAAATAGCGTGAATTCTTTCAAGCTGATATTACAAAACGCATCCGTCTCTTCAATATATTCTATTTGCTGTATTATCTTCAATATGTTCTTTTGTTGTTGTAACGATTCATGGTATTATCTTAAACATGTTCTATTCTTTATCTATATCCTACTCTTTGCTGCTGCGATGACCCAATTTCCCCACAGGGATCAGTAACATTTCATCTGAGCTAATCTAATCGGATCTATAGGACTTTACCATGCTCCAGCTGTAGCCTCCCACTAGGAAGATGCTGTCATCCAAAATAGCGCAGCCGGGGCCGCTGCGCCCCTCCAGGATGGGCGTCTGCAGGATGTTCCACTGGTCCGCCTTCGGGTCGTAACACTCCACCAGCATCACGTCTAGATGGGAGAAACCTACATGACAGGGGAAGAAAAACGTGTGAAAATATATGATGGCTGTAGTGTATCCCAAGTGAATCCACAGCTAGCGGGCCCTTCCAGTGTGGCTGCAGTTTAATATGCTACCTGTTAGCCTGTTAGCTTGATCACTAAGTCAATATATTGAGATAACAGGAGAAAAAAAATGGTAGAACTTAGAAAAAGGATCCCAGCATTTCTTTTCCACCTGTTGGTAATATTTAAATAAACACTGGAGAATACTATTGTTTTCTCTTGCTTCTCAAGGCTTGAGAGGGTTTGATTATATCTGCAAGCAACTTCTTTTCCTGAGTACCTGGATGTTGCCATAATCTGAAACCTTATCAAGAGCTGAATTTGAAACTGTGGCTTTGAACAAATTTGTAGTACATATAACAGTAATTTTGACTCTGTTTTTCAGTTAGGTTGAAACTGAATATTGAAAAACTGAATTTCAAACAAGTAAACACGCCTCATTATTCAAAAGGTATGTAGATGTATTTAGTTTTGTATCTTCATATTGCAGCTACAATTCTAAAGCGTGAAAGAGAACGACCGCCATAGATCCCTAAGTGTAACGAAGGTCATGGCCGCCTGCTCATAATTGCGGCATCTCTTTCATATCACTCCAAACAAAAGTATCGATCTTGACCTGCTTTCTATTCAGTGCCTGAAACGCCCAAGTACTTACCTTTCAAATGGTTTCCCCCAATAGCATAGAGGCGGTCGTTCATTCCAGCCAGGGTATGAATGGCGCGCTTTGTGTTCATATCCTGTTTCCTGGCCCACACATCCATTATTGGATCATAACAGTAGAGCCAGGAAACATACTCTCCATTGTGTACTCCTCCTGCAACAGGTGAAGATAACACTGCGCCATTAATATTGTATCTCTAAATATATAGCTGGAGACATCGGCTGCTCATGTAATATACTGTGTAGGCAATCTGACGAATCTGCTTAAATTGATCGTAATAGTCCTTATTAAAGAATAGATGTGCGCAGGAGGTAAATGTACTGATTTATCTCTGATCGATGTCTGCAGTTACAGTAATTACCAGACATCATATGCAGAGTTGGAAAAAAGTGACTCCTACTGTGACAAAATGCTGGCATAAAAATATAACTCCCTTAACATATAGCAACAGAATATTATTTATATTATTAGCTATCTTGTGCCCTTTACTTACCCAACAGTGAAGTTTAAGAGGATGTACTTATGTCTTTTTTTTAAATGCTGAGTAATGAATATCAGGTAACTTTTTTCCCAAAATGTATATGTAGGAGAAAGAGGAAAGAACATTTGGACATGTAGTGATGCATGCTGAGTAAGTTAAAGGGGCTTTCCATTACAAAAGAAGAAAGGGACTGTTAAGTGTGATTAAGCACCAGGAGACGAAGGTTGAGTGAAGGGGATCTGTCCTGACCTGAGATGTATATCTTCCCGTTGTGCACCGCTCCTGCATGGGCGGCCAGCGGCTGCGGCAGAGACGACACATAGTTCCACTCATTAGTCTCCAGGTTGTAGGACTCCACGCTGGAGAGGTAGCCCGTCTCATTCCTACCACCAATCACGTACAGGTGCTTATCCAGGCGGCAGGCAAAGAAACTGGCTCTCCTGAGGAGGAGGTGTCAACCAGACAACATCATTAAACCAACAATGACAGATTCATTGAAGGCTTATCAACAGATGTGTCTGTGTGTGTAAGGTGGAAATCATTCAGGAAAAAGATAGCAGTGAACACTCCGACATCGCTGGATTAGTGTTCAGTGAAAACTAGCTTAGGGCTAGTTACATGCTTGCCAGCTGTGAGCGCCTCAACAAATAAAAATTTAACAATGAATAAAGAAGTGCAACAAACAATATCTAAGGTGCCAAGCTACATACTGCATCTCTTATTTCATTTAAGGGACAATAGAACATATTCATATTCTAATTTTCCCTCTGAAAACTGATAAAAACTTATGATATATAAAGCCAGACCTCAGAATCACAATAAAGCATATCAGTTGTTATGCCAACACAAAACAAATCTCCTATAACTGACATATTACTGTAAAAAAATATTTAGACAACATAATCGGCAGTCACTAAACAAACTCATCCACAGCTAAATCTCTTTTACTACAGCACCATGATGAGAAGGGGGATAAATTCATGTCAGCGTGGCAGAGGTTGAGGTTTTCGTGGGAGTTTTTTCTCAGCTAAGGGTCTAAGGTTGGGGGGTGTCATTTTCATTTATTGTTTTCTTAATGTGGGCGTTGAGAAGCCCTTTGAGACTGTAACAGTGATTAAGGGCTATACTAATAAACTTGACAGAGAGACAATACACTTGGGATAGATTGCTTAATACAACATAATACTCAGCAGTGGCAACTTTGGAAGAAGAAAATCTACATTTTGGCCAGCTGAAATATTGTGATTGAACTTACACTACCTTATCTTCCTAGTATTATATGGACAGAATCTTAGTATGTTTCACTCTGGCCTTTACTTTCACCAGCACTGGCACACATCTTTTCTAGTTGATATCCGGGAAACACAAGAGAAACCAGTGGCTAAATATATACAGTATGTGAGAAAGCAAGTTAGATTTTCTTGTAAATGTAACTCAAAGAGGATCCTGTTGCAGATCCATGTTTAATTTAATGCTTGTACCCTCTATAGATCACTTAACACAATATAGACATGCACAGCTCCTGAAAATCAGTCTCTGGCAACCATAAACATATTTTTTGTGTAAATTTAAATATATCAATGACCAATTATCAATCAAGTGAATCTAAAAAAAAAAAATGCAAAAAGCTTTAACTTAAACAATTTTGTCTTCAAATGTAAAACTGACTTACCTCTCCTGCATAGGAGGTAGCTGTATCCAGCTGTTGAATCTGGGATCATAGCGGCTGACAAAGTTAGTACTGTGCTTTCCTGCAAAACAGAGAGAAATCAAATGTTTTATAAGGTATAGTATTCAAAAGATTCAAAAGTTCTTTACTGTTCATTAAAAAACAACCAAAGGTCCTCAGTTCTGATTGAGTCACGTTCAAAGGCGTTGTAACATACCTGATAAATGCACACCTGTGACTGTATAACTGTTAATTTAAATATTACCGCACTGCCTGAAAATCACCAATCACACAGCAAATTTTCCAGCATTACTAAATGTTGATATTTCAGTGACAATTATTTGGACTTTTCAAGTGCTGACAGAAGTGTTGTTTGCCTACTTATAGTGCTGTAATGGTTCTGGGGCGAGTGTCTGAAACTATCTAAAAGTGTTAAATTACTTCTGATGGTGTGGACTGTGCAGTAGTGTTGATTTTTACACTCAGAGTTAAATTAACACTAGCAATTTTGCTATAAACTGGTATAATGACTATACATAACTATTATTATGTAATTATTATTGCTTAAAAAGATTTACTGATCATTTACATTCCTTTTTTTCTTACAATGTTGTGTTATAAAAGCACTCTTAGCTGTTTTCCAGTGTTAATATGTGTTGTTTTTCCTGTGCCAATAATTTGGAGATGTCAAGTGTTGACTGGAGAGTTGTTTGTCCACTCATAAAGCCGATATGGCTCTGGAGCGGCTGTTAAAAACTATCTAAAAGTGTTCGATTAACTCTGATGGTGTGGACCTCTATAAACACTGGCACAGTTCTGATTTTTACACTCTCAGAGTTGAATTAACACTTGACGATTTTGCTGTGTAAAATCACTGTAAAAATCACGGTGTTTGATCTGTGGAGTTACCGTTGGGGTTCCACTGGTCCTCTCCGCCCATCAGCAGCAGGAAGTTCTCCACCTCCACCACGCAGTGATGGGCGCTGTTGTAAGGCATTACTACAGAGGAGACACAAAAACCAACAGAGCCAATCAGCATCTATCACAAAACCATGAAAACAAGATAGGTCTCCACTGGACAATAGATGTTAGTCACACTGAAATGAGGTTTTGATTACTATTCTTCTTGCCTACAAAAGCTGTCTGCTGTATGGCTTTTATATAGGAATATTTGTCCTAGCAGTGTTTCTTACTCGCTATTTTTAATACTTGTCGTGCTGAGACTCCTTTAGTTCGACAGGAAGCGCTCACTTAAGTCAATATATATATTCATATCAGGATAAACGCGATTTAATTTGCAATGTACTCTCACAGCTGACAATTGGCCAAAGTTTATTGATAACGCCTACTGTAATGACACAGGCAAACATGTATTTCACGCCTCAGTGTGAGTCACTAATACATGATTTATTTCCCTCTCTCACTGCTTTTGTTTTGTAACATACCGTACTTCTATCTACTGGAGGCGATTTCTTGTGGGGGATCAAGTCTGATAACTCTCAGACTGGACCAAATGAAAGTATAGGGTCTACTGTTTGTAATGGCAATTATAGCTTTTATTTATTTATTTACTTACTTATCTATCTATCTATTTATTTATTAGCATTATGTGCCTTGGCAACTACTTTACAGAGATATATTAATCTTTAGTGTCTTTCACAGCTCATCATGGGTTCGCATGAGATAGCAAAGACAGCCAGATGCCCGCAGCTGCAACAGGACCCCTTGTGGAGGATTTTCCCTTGTGTATGTTTTTGTGGTCCCCTCCTCTCCTCCATCTTCTCTTGCTAAAGTGACCCCATTGAGATGTAGAGAAATGGTCTTAGGTGACAGTCATAATGAACATGATCGTGTTCACTCAATAAATCTCAGGCCCGGCGCCTTTTGAGCACAAATCAGTGAAATGTTAAAGCCCACCTGTCTGTCTCCATCAGTCATTTCCACTGTCACCTCCCCACCGCCTGATGGATCACAGTTGCTGCAAAATTAGACAGCCTTGAATCTCATTTCTTTCCAATTGGCCTCTCCCTGCAATCTCACTCTGGCTGGCTGACATGTGGAGGTACTCTATGGGAGGGGAGCCTCAGATAGGAACTAATACTACATACACTAAACAGAGCTTTATCTTGAACGAGGGGATTAGGTTGCCTGCCTCCAGTGCACCTCAAAGACGAGTGCCATATGACTGCCAGATTCCCTTACATGCTATTTACATTATCATTCAGTCAGCAGTATATACGACATGGATGGGCGGCTTTTTATTTGATGTCTAGTGACTTGTACTCATACTAAACATCATCTTGTACCGGCATGAAAAGAAGATTATTGCTTTACAGTGTGTCACAGGCTACAATAAGAAGACTGAGGAGGAAATTCTGCAGTTTATACTGTGGGAGGATTTGGGACATTTTCCCTGCCTCTACAGGTGCCTGAGACACAGGTGAACAGCAGGATAAGTGGCAACATCTAGCTTAGACTAATAGTGCCAGGCTGTAATAATCTAGACTGCTCTAATAGTCTTGTGCATTGAAACGAAATAAAATGTATCCATTTTCTCTGCTTCTACAGTGTGTGGGACTGTACCATGAATTATCATCTTAAAAGGGCGTGTGAAATTAATTTCCCCGCTTGTCCCCTCTCACCTAAACCTTCCACTAAACCCCCGGGGGGGCGTACAGAGCGGCAGTCATGGGAGGACAGGACATGCTCGTCCTCTGTGAGATGGACGCCATCACTCCGCTCTACAGTGAGCTCTCAGGCTCACTAGAGGGAGTCAGAAACCTCTGCATAGAGGCACAGTCGGGGTCGGTTGAATGACTCCACAGCTAATGCACCACTGCTGCTCGAGCTCCGGCGTTCCTTTAACATCATTACCATCGCATCCCACTGAGCTGCATTCCTTTGTTCTGGGCCGTGCATAGATGAGGTCCGTTTTTAAAAGTGTGAGATACTAATGTGAGGTTGGTTTAACCACACAGGAGAAGAGAACAGTCCGGCGCTGTGGCTGCGCCTGTGTCTGCCTTTGTCCTCCCTTTGCTCCACGCTGCTGTGGGTACACTAGATGGCAAACTTTACACTGGAATCACCGAGCAGTAGATATCTGACACGACAAGAGGGATCAGATTCTTCCTAAATTGTGTTGATGAATGTCTTAATCAAAGTCTGTCCCTCTCAGGTTTCGCCTCATTGAAAAGTTATGATTGAATGTTAATAATCTTCTATTCCACATCCATTGTGTGGAAGCTACATCAGATGGTCACTGATGTGTTAAGGGGATGATTTTGCAGTTTTGTCCTTCCACTTGGCCACGGACCATTTGAGTGTTAACTTTTTAGTTTTGAGTGATGGAAATCCCTATTGACCTTTTGCTTGTTGCAGTTTATACCCATGAGTGTGAGTTTAATGAGAAAATGACAATATAAATACCAGTGGGCTTCAGGCTGTTATGTATGCATGCCTCCTTTAGCAGAGTGCACCCAGACAAATTTGGCCAAACCTGAGGTAAAATATCAGACGAGTAGCAAGAAACGTATGAGCACAGGAAGAAACCTGTCTGTGAATTTATAGATCATAAGACACAACAACGGAAACATCACGCCAGTTCCGGAAATAATCCATGCCATGAAGAGAGAATATAAAGTGCACAGTGACAGAAAACAGACCTATGGCTAATATGTACGAATGGAGAGGCATTATAGAGGTATGTCTCCAACCAAAACAAAGGACAAAAACTCAATATGACCACCAATGATGATGCAAAGGACAAATGTGGTTTCCCATTAGCTGTTGTTTGACCTTTGCGATGTGGCAACAATATAGTGGTGAGCCTCAAAAGGTCAGGGAAGACAGTGAGGAAAAGGACATAGGACACTGTCCAGAGGCATGTGCAGCAGAGATGAGATTTTTCTTTGTAAATTCACAAAGGCTTCAGATCTATTTTCTCCATGGATACTGCAAACTGTTTCCATAGAATGGATTTTTTGTAGGATTATGATAGCTTGCCTTCAACATTATGTCATGAAATCAATAACACAAACCATACTCTACTATAAACCCCTATAGGTTATAGGCCACCGATTGAAATATATAATTTTTCAGAAGTGTTATTCCATTTAGTCAGTTAGAACCAAATGTATATTTGCTTTTAAATGTGTATACCACTTGGTGAATGTTACAGCTGCTATATTCCACTGACCTTATCTGTCTCTCTGGTATTTGCCTTATCTTAACTTTACCCAATGTCAATAGTGATGACATGCCATCAGGATAACTCCATGGTGTGTATTGGCATGTATGTGGTTACTCAATCTTATGTATTGGTCAGTTGTGAGCAGACTATCAAACCACATTTAAAAGCTGCTGAGATAAGATGCCATTCATTATTGTTCCATCTACAATATATCATTAGATTGAAATAAATCTCACTGTGCATTTTGCCAAGATATTTCAGAAAAAACAAGGGAAACCGGGCATGAAACTCCACAGTGGTGTGAAGTCACGCTCTGATTAAAAACTTATATTAAAAGTGATAGTGATACATTATTACCTCAAGGATTTAGGGAACTCCTTCCCTCATTTTCCGTGGAAATTAACCTGTGTTAAAGCCATCCATAGGAACAACTATTTCTCATCATGAAAGACGCCAACACAAGACGCCTCAGGTGAAAAAAAGTAGAGGCTCGCTACTCACTTGTGAGGATCTTCCATGTCTTTTTCTCGTCGTCATAGTACTGGACCAAATTGCTGGGGAGACGATCGGGTCCAGGAGGCAAACCACCCACCAGTAACAGCATTCTCTTATTGGAACGGATTCTGTAATGTCAAAAGTGCGGGTGTGTGGACAAGCGTTAGGAGACATAGTACAAAACAGGTACTAAGCCATGAAATCAAACATCCAAAGGCAAAAATAAGCACAGGCTGAACTCCTTTAATTCCTCAATTTAATTACATGGGATTTATTGTGTGTATAGTGATCACTGAATATTTCAGATAGTATTAATGAATCTTTCCAAGCATACTGTGAATACTTAGCACACAGTCAATGAATGAATGAATGAATGAAAGAAAGATAGAATGAATGCATGGATGAATGAATAAATACACATTGTCTGAATACAGCTGCTGAACTTGAGACTCCTAATCAAGCAAAATATGACCAAATGCAGCACAATCAACTAAAAATGCTCAACAGCGTACTTGTCCTTTTGATGCTTTATTAAATGGTTATTATACTCTAAAGATATCTTTTCAATTAGCTGTGAAGCTAGGACGGTTCTGCAGGGTGCCATGCTGGAGGCTAAGGGCACAATTGAGTACATAAACTTGCCTATAAAACGTCTCCATTCCATTGGCTATAATGATTCATGTGACACATCTGAGCCAATTGTGAGATATTTCCTGCTGTTTGTATATGAAATATGACCTCAGAACGGCACACTTTACTGTACATTAATGACCATTATCTGGCTCCAAATGGATTTCAACACAAATCTGAATATCTACCAATTAATCACAGTATGCAGTAAGAGATTAAGAGCAGTTGGCCTTTATATTCTGACTCTTTCACCATTTGTTTTTTTTTTTATTTTACTTTTTTATGCTTGGCTGAATTACCACCCTCTCGGTACATCCTCCCTGCTACTGGCCCACTCAGAAGTGTTTTGGGGTTATTCATATGCAAATGAGCCCCTGGACATAGATAATGGTGATTAATTGAGAGGAGAGAAACAGTGGCATGTGAAACTAATTATGAGGATTCTTGATTCCTTGCTCATTTAGATCCATATGTGGGAATAGATCTGTTATTGGGATAATGCAGAGGGATAAGTACATGTAATATATCGCTACTTTCAAATCCTCTGAGCAGAATTAGATTTTCAAGCGTGTCGATCCTTTAATGCTGCAGCTCTATTTTTCTATGGTTCACCTTTTTAATTAATAAGAGGTCCAATAAATATGTTCAGTGATATCAAAATTTGGATATTAATGCCATCACTATTCAAAAGATTTTCAGCCTTGACTGTCTAACTACAGCCAGCTTTGTAAACAACACCTGACAACAGCAACATCAATCAATTATCTTACTGACAGCGCCTGTCTACTTACCAGTCCTTAAAGTGCTGATCATGACAAACATGGAGGCAGGCCATGCAGCTTGGCCCATATTTGTGTGAGTGAGACACATGCATCCAATTTCAATAAAGAAGCAGCACCCAATTGTCCCCTATTGACAATGAACCCCACATTTTCTCAAATGTAATGCTATTATACGTGCAGATGTACCAAATTTCCTTTTGTGCAGCATCAATAGCTGTGGCACTTTTTCACTGTACTTACACCACAATTGTTACGTAATTACCATGTAAATGTAGTAACAATTTAATTACAGCGTTTCAAATCATATTTATGAGAGTTGCTGCAAATCAAATGCATAACCTTTATCTAGTTTGCTGTTTCATGTCTACACTGATTAGAGTGCAATTACACAGATGTGTGGGAAAATAAAGAGTTGTTTTTGCTTCACAAAAACATGAGGTAACCTTGTAATTATGGATACAGCGTAGCGTAGCGTAGTTCAGACCTCTTGGCAGCTGGCACTGTCTTTTTTTGTTAAAGCCCACAACCCTCATTGACTGGACCTCAAACCTCTCACCTCTCTCTGGCTGACCATCTACTGCTTCTGGAACTACACAGGCAGTGTGTCCAATACTTGTAATGAGAATTTAACAAGGGGGATGCATTTAATCTTACTTCATCCACTCTCAAATAGCCCACTGGTGTGTGTGTGTGTGTGTGTGTCTGCGTGTGTGTACTAATGTCTGAGTGTGTGTGTGCATCTGTACCTGTTTCCCTGTGTTTGCGTATTTGTCTGTCTGTGTCTGTGAGAGTGGGTCTCACCTGCTGGCTGTGGTCTGCCTGCAGTGCTGCCTGAAGGGCATCAGGTGGTAGTTCATGGCATCCAGGAGTAGTTTCTGGCACACAGGGTCACTCCTCATGAAGTCAACAGACTGCACCCTCTCCACCAGCTCGGGAGCAGGTATGAGGGCGAAGCGCAGCCTCTTCATAAGGTCCGGGGCATAGTGCATGCGAGTCTCCCGGTCATGCTCCAGCCAGAGGACTGACATCTGGAAGAGAGCCAGCTCCGACTCCACCGGGGGTGGCAGAGCATCTAACATGGCACACATCTCCTCAAAGTTCAGCAGCAGCACGTCCTCCACCAGGTACTTGTTGGCCAGCTTCTTGGTCTCGTCCAGTCCGTGGAGCGCCGCGATCTTGCAGATCTGCTTGTAGTTCTGCACAGAGATCTGGTCATTGAGGAACTGCACACTGAGCTTGGTGATCTGGGGGATGTTGAGGATCTTGCTGACTGACAGCACCTCTTCCACCGTGTCCAGGGAAAGAGTCACGTTGGCAGTGTACAGGTACTCCAGCACTAACCGTAGTCCAATGGAGGAGCAGCCCTGGAGTACCAGGTTATTGATGGGCCTGGTGCTGGTGGTCACCAGCTTGTCATCAGGGGAGGAAGAGGGGGTCCCGCTGCTCCCCTGGTCCCCTTTGCTACCCTCACTGTTGATTACATTGTGGGAGGAGAAGAGAGACCTGAAGTACTGGGAGCAGGATGCCAGCACCGCTTTGTGGCAGTGGAACTGCTGTCCCTGGGCAGTGAGAGTCACATCACAGAAAAGCTGTTTCCTCCATAAGAGATTGAGCCCGTGCAGCAGGGTGTCACTGTGTGTTGGGTCAAAGGTGGATGTTCTATCACCCGATCTGGACATGACTTCCTGACTGTGAACGCCACCTAGGCAACAAATAAACCATGCAAGCCATTTACCTCAGGTCATTTATTTGCACAACACACGCAGCCTAGATGTTATCACTGAACTATTACAATAGGAAAGGATTTCTCGAATAAGTTAAGAATATTGAATAGATCGCCCGTCCATCCAGCTGGGAATAACCATCATGCCACGCCAGCCGGCGAGAATCGACATCCAATACGGGTTCGGTCGGCTTCAACTTTGAGCTCTGGTCGTAAAGCAACAAACAAAAACGCAGTAGTTCCAACAGTGTGCCACTCTTATTCATTCTTACTCAAGACAAGATGATTTAAATGGAGGCTGAGGTTTGAAGCGCGCTGTCAAAACAAAACTAGGATACGGAGATGCTGCAGCGCTTTTCCCCTCGATAACGCAACTGAAGTTGTTGGATAAGGAAAAAGAGGCGACCCTACGGTGGACGGATAATATGCAGCATTCAGCTAACACTTATCGTTGTCTTATCTTGCTGCACACCCCCACAATGAGGACATTACACATTGCACAGATTTACGGAGTCATACAAAAGCAATTAGTTTGTCTCCCAGCCGTCAGCACAGTACGGGTGCGTTTCGCTTTTAGCCAACCTGAGTTAGGCAGACGTGAGTATCGACAATTATTCATTGAAATGCAGCTTTCGGTAAAGATAACTGTAATATGCATATGCAATGTTTCTTAGACACTATAAAAAGCGATTTCTATGTGCGTAATGTTTGCAAACTTGACACAAGCGTCCTGTAACGTTGTCGCCACATTCTCTAAAAGCGCCTGTCACAACTAAATGATGTGAGCAGCTTGCCTGAGAAGGAGCCAAACTTACCTGACTTCAGCTCTTGACAAAAAAGAAAGTAAGCTTCAGGTTCCCAATAATATCACTTGAATTTCCTTTGTTCTCCTTTTTAAGCAATGTCCTTTCCTTTAAAGTCTATGGTCGGTGGTGCCTCAAAATAATCATTGATTCCAACTCATAAAGTCACTATTTCACGTTATTTGTTGACGTTGATCATTTGTTCTTCTGAATTAACAAGAAGTGTGTGAGTGTGTGAGAGGGAGCTGTGCTTTCTGCAAGAGAAGAAGAAGAAGAAATATACGTGTGACAAATTATGCTACCAAGAAACAACACATCATTATCCTTGGGCCTGGGGCTCAGTGAGTCGTAACGAGAGTAATAGGAAATCCACGGTTGGGGAGAGAAACGGTCGTGCATGGCCGGTGGAGAGAGACCATGCAGGGGTATGGATGCTGGAGAGACTCGCAAAATTATGGCTCAAGGCTATTGTAAAAACTGTCGAGCGTAAATGACTGCGATTTCAAACATCTATGGAAGAAAGAAAAGAGAAAGGGGGAGAAAAACCGAGTCTTTCCCTCGCTGTTATAGAGAGAACCGTCAAGTTTTAGTGCGCATTGCTAATTAGTCAATTTCTCTCTGCCTTCACAGCCCGACGACTTTGCTGCTGAGCTGAAACTGCTAATTTCTGGGACCAGCCTTTTTTTGGCTGTGAACTGGATGGATGAATGGCTTGTCTCGCACAAATGACAAAAAGCCCCTGCCTTAATCTCCATCGCCAAAATAACCCCTCATCTCATTCTGCTCCTGCTAGTCCTTCAAAAGAAGGTGCTATACAAACTTAAGTTTTGCATCTATATTATATATACTGTACACATCACGATGATGTATAGATAATGTTTATCATGTTCAATTAAATCATATGAAATAATCTTCTTCATTTCCAAGTGAGAAGAACACATCAGGTCACATACAGCCATAACAAAACAAAGCAGATCCCCCCAAAGTAATGCACAAAGTTACATAACAACATATATATTCATTCTGAAGGAGAAAATGAGATAGTCTTAGATAACATACAGTATTTACCTGTACTAGTGTCTTGTCAGAACAGTTTATTGTTTCACAACCCGAGGCCTAGCTCCAGGCCTGAAAACACAAAGGGTTGAAACATAATACAAGATTCATCATACTGTAGGCTTGGACTAACAATGCACAGCAGTGTGTTGTATGTCCAGGTTGCAGGTACAAGAATGAATCCCTATATAACACAGTATTCAGATTCCTACATGTATCCAAGCCCACTTAAAGTTTTCTGAATCCCCTGATCTATATGCTGTCATCTCATTTGAGCTCCACAAACTCCCTGATTCTGTCAGACCGACCTTTCAGCACTAAACCAAGTTGATTGATGATTCACACAGTGACACTGAGGCTCCTTGTTCTCATATTTGAACGTCCACTCAATACGTTATGAAGACCACATCACTTGAATTACTACATCAAGCACCCTGTCACAACAAAAAAGATCTGATTCACTTGGTAGTCTGAACATGATTATAATCTGAATACTGAATTATAATTATCTAGTTATAGTCATATCAATTCATGGTGAATCCATATCATACAGACTCCTTCGATTCTGTCCAGGTCTGCCTGTGGCTTGGGGTGTGGGTGCTTAACCTTGACATTTAAATATAATTCCAAAATTAAATAATTAAAATAAAAAAAAAAAAAAAAAAAAAGCATCAAATCTTGTAAAATGAATGCTGGCAAGAACGTGAACTAATTATGACATTGTCAGTTATTAGCTATCTTAAGATCTATACTCCCCGTGACTCCATTTTATGGAAGAAATCATCTGTATTTTTGAAATACTGATTAATATACCTTGGGGTGTCAAATTTTCTTTAAAAATAGATACATAGCACTTTGAAATGAAACCTTCATTTATAGGGGGGCACTGGATACTTACAGGTTCACAAATGCCACACATCCCCCCAAAACAAAACAAAATAACAATGTTGCAAATCCATTCAAAATCTCTTAAAAATGACTTATTAGGATAGAGTGAACTGTCAATTAAATAAAGAGCTCAATTAGAGTAAAAACTTGCATACAGGCTCCCCAGGGACCAGAAGTGACAGATACCTCACAAGTTATGAAATGACAGATAGGGATAAATGGGTTTGTTCATGTACTATGAAATAGAGCAACACCATGCTACCGTCAAGGAATAACAGGCCACATACATAGGTAGCATTTATAAAAGATAGAACTGGAATATTGTTTGATGGTTGAATATTTGACAAGCGCACTGCCTGTGTATTCCCCCCACTTTGAGTTATACAGAACAAATTCATTGGACATGAACTCCGTGGATTGACTCAGATTGTGCATTACATTTAAAATAAGATCATTACCATACACAAAATATGATAATGTTGATTAGTGGCTTAAAACACACATTGTTGTTTGCTATTATTGTTGTGTGTCCACCCTATCTTCAAAGGACGTATCACTGCGGAGTATTACAGTACTTCATTGTATTTCAATTTGCAGTCACATACTGTTATCTTTGCCAGCACTCAGTTAGCACTACATTACCCAAGTCTCGAGCGAGCTATTCTAACGCAATGAAATGACCATTTCCAACTCTTTCAGCTCTTTGTAGCAACTCAGTCTCCTGAGGCCACTGGTCTTCAGATTGCAGGGCATTTATAGTTGTAGGTTGTTGCAGTGTGGAGAGGGAGGGGGTCATCAGATAAGAGAAGAATTTCTAGACTAATTAAACCCTTTGAGACAAAGAATCACACTACAGTGATTTACAACTCTCTGTACCAGTTAACCCAACTCATATTTATCTGTCATATTACACAGATACCATATCTACCTCTATGGGTAAAAAAGTGTTTAAATTTATTGTCCTTGGCATTCTGGAAATATGACATGTTGCTAACAATGAATAGCGCTTAAAACAGAAAGGCGTTGCAATACAATAGAAAGGAGGGGAAAGCTAAATAACATGAGATCAATATAGTTCAGTCATAATATGAGTTTTCAAAATAACAGCTAGGCTGCTAAATAAATGTATACAAAGACACAAACCATTCACCATCTATTGTATACATTAGTCACTATAAGCTCCTTAACCACAGGCTGTTCATCCTCAGTTACTGTACAAAGTCCTGTTTAATACTTCCATAATGGCATGCTTTCTTATTGTTAATAACTGTAATAACAGCATAGTTATGAGCACATCAATAACAATACAGCAAAAAAAACAAAATAACACACGCTGCACAGATTATTGTAGCATTGAATAACTGATTAAAGAATGAGCATTTAATCTAATCAATACAATGAGACAAAACAAGGAGAAGCTCCAAAGTTGTGAATAGCAAAGTCTACCAGGCATAATTCCTTTTGCTGGCTGCTGCAGAGGGTATGCTAAGATAGAAAGTATTATTTTCCTAAATGGAAGGTGTCAGATGGTCACGGAAATGTGATCGGCTGTTCAAGATCACTGCTTCCCATCTGCAATTTGTGACGTGTGAAAGATTCAGCCCAAATGTGCTCACCAAGCGGAAATCCTCAGCACTTTCTCTTATCGTGGAAAAGCAAGATAACCAGCTGTTTACAGATCAGAGAACATATCATATTAATATCATGGAGAGGGTGATATCATCTTGTTTGTAAAAATATTTTGTTAACTAAGTGTGGTGTGGTATGGCAACCTATAAAGTGGAAGTTCTAATTTATGTCTTTTTGCAAGTATTACAGTTTAAAGGTTTTTCCTGATCAGAAGGGAAGGGAAAACTGAATGTGAAAATGTTGCAGGCAGCATAATAAATACTGTACATGTATATGTTGGAAAGATGTGTATAAGGAATTAATTAGGCAAACTGCAGGTTACAGTAAATGTTTAATTTCCAAGATCTCAGCAGTTATATTTAAATTATAGATCTCCCCAAGTATAATTTGAGATTACCCCCCCCCCCCCCCCCCCCCCAAATGTCTACTGTATTTCTAAATGCACGCAGCTTTCCTTTAACATCTGGTTGCCTGTATTGTATCTGATTACAGAACAATTATCTGTGTGAAATGATATTGTAATGCGATATGACTGCTTTGGATATGTGGAGACTAGAAACAGTTACCATATTTTAGGGGTGCAGAAGCTTCTGATTAGGAGTTCCCGCTTCAGAGCCCAGACAACTGTTACTTTAACTGTCTCTGGCAATGGTTTTACCAGTTTATCATCCCCCAAGAGCAGCTTTATCACCAAAGGAACAAAGGAGTTTGCTTGAAGCATAGGTTCAATTTATATAGGTGAGGAGAAAGCGAGAGGGTCAGTTAAAGTGCAAAGCAAAGGCGGCATTTCTGTAGCAGCTGCTTTTCCTTCACTGTGATGCATTGGGAAGTTTGAACAGATACAGTCACTTGTTTAATATTGAGGTTAACTTGATGATAATATATTTTGGGTCTGATTAGAGCGTGCTTGTCATCTCAGATCAAAGTTAGCCATAGATGATTCATAAAATGTCCACTGTGTATTAAATTGGAAGCACTCATATTTGCCATTCGGGGAGAATGGGAGGCCTGCTGTTTGAAACCCCTAGATCCCCACACATGGTGTAGCCACCACAGACACGGCTCACAGAGTCAGCCGGCAGCCGGGAGGTGAGCAGAGAGGAACAGGCGGTGTCCCCTCCAGAGTGAGCACAGGAGCGTGTGTGTGTACAGTATGTGTGTGTGTGCGTGTGCATGTGGCATTCTCAAATGACAAAGGCTACCAATTGTGCAGTTCAGGTGGGAGGAGACATGGAGGTGGTATGGAGACTCACCTGAGGGAAGAGTCCGGGCTGCTGGGACCGGGGTTGTAGTGGAGACCCAAAGTGTGGAGGGCCGCAGGGGGGGCCACAGTGCGGTGGAGGAGTGTGGGGGCTGAAGGGAGAGGTGGGGGGGGCTGCTGTTGCGCAGTCTCCCCAGCGTGATGCATCTACCTTCAGGGTGGCAGCAGGCGTGGAGTGGGGTGCGATGGAGCGAGCACGGGCTCAGTGGCGCGGTCACCTAGGGACGCTGAAGCTGCTGTAGCAGGACTGATAGTTATTCCTTGGGAGAATTGCAAGATGAGCCCCATTGTATTAGCAACCCCCCCAAACCCCCCTCACCTAAAACTGTATCAATGTTCTTGAGCCTTTAAAGTATGAGGTTGGAGCGCAAAAAATCTGACACCCATCTGAAAAGCAAATGCAGCGTGCCTCAAGTTTCACGGTTTAATAAAAGAAATCTCTCACTAAACTGTGACTTTGATCAAATATATTCTTCTAACAACATGTATAATGTTTCTTTCCTGAGAAAAATAAAATGTAAAATGCAATAACCATGGTTTCCCTAATTTCGCATAATATCCCCAAACAGTAAGTTTCACTGTGAATCAGAATCACTGTTGTCAAATAGAGTTAAACTTCAGTAAATTCCTTTGGCAACGAGAAGCCAACACATTATTCCATATTGATTTGAAATTCTCAGACATTAAGCTTTTAATTTCCAAGCCCCTACTTTTGTGTTGCGACTGTTCGAGTCATATCTTTTAGAAATTCTCTGTGTCTAATATGGTCAGCACTCCCAATTATTCACTCCACTGACAAGTGAAACAAACGGGACCAACCAGTGCATTCTGTATTATCTACACCCCTTGGATTCCCTGACAATAATTAATACAATGGCAAGCTGCTGTTACCAGCCCCGACGACATGAGCTCAACAACATAAGCTCTCCCTTTCCAAGAGCTCTTGAGAGGAAATTACATCCAGTGGTGAGGTCACATTCGTCGTGGCCGCTGCCGACCACCAGGTCAGATCACGCCACTGTCTGGGAGCCTAGATCAGATAAAGGTCCTATTGTAGGGTCCTGTTAACATCACCAGGTTATTACTCACATCATTACACCATAAATGTGAGGCTCTGGAATATGTCAAGAACAATATGAATATAGCCCTGACCATAGATATACACACAGCTTTTTATAGCACGGACTGTCCCATATATCAGGGAAATTCATTAATATGCCACATGGTGTTACTGAAGCAGCAGTGCTGACCACCACACTGGTGAGCTGCACACCGTTATGTAGGGTTACTTCACATAATACACATAAACAGGGACGCAGTATTACTAAGATACACTAGAGAAGTCGTATACTAGATTTACTGTACTGTATGATATGACCTGGTACAGAAAGCTTATTCAGGTGTATACTATGCATTGTTTGTCATTCTAACAGATAAACTAGGATAATTTTATTGGATCTACCGGTCAACTGACCAATATGTAATTTTAAAAGAGTTGTCATGCAATCACACTAACCTCTTGTTTTAGCCTTAGAGGATATTAACAGGTTTTTTAATTATAGAGGAGCACATTCCCCCAACATCCATTAAAAGAATGCCACGCTAATTTTAAATCCTCGCAGCAGGCATTGGCATCAACAGAAGAAAAGTGGATGAGTTTCTCTTTAACAGCTGTAATTTGTGTTTTCCAATCACCATGCTGATTTCTGCTCATTATACTCTGGTTTCACACCGGTAAGTGAGCAAAGTTTGGATTGATTGACTCTAATTAACTAAAAAATGTTCCAAGCCATGGATTTATTATCATGCTAGCTAGCCACAAATGTCAGAGACTTTCACAAATTATTATCCTGTTAAGATAAATGTCTTTGAAATCAAATGAGTGTGGAAACACAAGGAACATGTATTGTTTTTTCTGATGAATTTGTTTGGCATGTTTTCTGTGGAGTTCCACATTAAAGACTCACCTGGGCAAACACACAATTACAGTATATTGTTCAGCTGTACAGTATGATTGGATGACATTTCCCCTGACAGATGCGTTAGTTACTTAAACTTCAGCACAACACAATCTTTTATAAACTATAACTAGCCTGTAGAGAAATTACAGAATGCAATGTTTTAAATTATTTAGAGTCAAAAATGAAATAAAATAAAATAAAACTACTCCATAGGAAAAAAAAAATCAATGGCATGTAACAGTTACTCTATGAAGCAGTGCAGAGCTGCCTGGTCCACTCTATGTTAACACAAGACCTATTCCCTCTTGTGTGCTCCAAAACTTGGCAGTATCTCCCTCATTGATATTTTAGACACAGTAGCACCTCTCTCAACTCACATTCTTTCCTTGACTCCATCAGCTCCATGACTCAACTCTCCACTCCACTCATGAACAAAGAGAGGACCATTTTGGTGGACAAATACCCCTATTTTCCCTGTTTTAACAAAATCTCAAACAGACTTTTGGTTAGGCTCAAAACACAGAATGTTGCTCTGATTCACTTGGCTTCACCTCAGTGATCAGAAGCGATCAGTGAAGTGGATCCAAGTGAAACGGGCCCATCGTCTGCATGGTGGCGCCAGGCTAAAATTGAGAATCATACTGTCTGTAAATCTGGTTTTCCCACCATGTCTTTCGCGAAACGTCCTTGATACAAAACACTAAGTCTTCTAAACCGACTTTGATGCGTCACACAGTACAACAATAAAACGCCACAGCGAAGCTTATTCTGAATGTTCTGTCCTCATCATACAGAAACCAGCCTCTAACATGGAAGAGAATACATCTCAGCTGTCAAATACCCCCATCAGTATTTCCACACAGTCTACCCTCTTCAGAGCAACTGCATTCAGGTGTGTGCACTTTGAGGCACGCCTGCAGATAAATGTGATGACATCCCGTTCGGGCTCACTTTCATTTATTTAGGGGATTGATTAGATGCAAGCAGAGTAGATAAATGTGTTGGGGAGGTGCCTTCGTTTGAGATATTGCCATATAGCCAGTAAGGGATAGGACAGGCTGAGCATTTTTCATAGAATTTCTCTTCAAGGTGCTTTTGGAGAACTAGTGGCATCGCGGCTTAGCAAGCCATTGATCTGAGACGCCCCCTTAGTGCCATTACGCTGGGCATCCTGTATGTTGGTGTCCGCAGAGCATTATATGTGGAGACATGCAAAGCTTTAGAAGAAACCCTTATGAAACCCCTGGAAATGCACTTATTACACAGATTAAAGAGACACTACAAAAGTTCTAATACTTAATTGCTAATTTTAACAGAATCATTTTCAGTAGCACAATGCTTATTTTGAGATGAAAAGCCATGGCCGTGTTGACAGACCCAGACTGGCCCTGTGTTGCAGTCAACTATGTCTTTCTTAGGTTGTTGTTCCACACTGCCCCCCTCTGTCCCCACTAGCAGGAGAGGCATCTGGCCCATCAGCAAAACAACAGCATCTCTATCAACCAGACAGGGACAGAAGGAGAGGGCACCAAAGAGTTTTAAGGAGGGGACTAATAGCATCAACCATAAGATGACAAAAATCACAAAGAATGTCAACAGCACTTGTACTCATTCAAGAATGATATGACCCTTTTTGATTACCTGTTCCTCTGTGATGGGAATTACAATATTTAACAATATTTGTATAATATTTAGACAGCTATTGTTTATCCAGAAACACTCTTACTTCACTTGCGGTGTGTATGGAACAGACATTAGTGTTCTGTATCATTAGTATGACAAGGTTGAAACATGATGAAACAAAAATCAATTTTCTCCAAATACTAAATGTGATTCAGTTAAGATTCCAAATTGAAAGCAGTGTTTCCCCAGGGTTCTTTAGAAAGCCAGTGGATAGTGCGCACACAACATCCTTTTGTGCACACTATTTACCCCTGGATTGCTTCAGGCTAATGTCTCAATAATTTTCACTCCTTTCTCAGGTCCTTCCCACAAAGGACTTAACTAATGATCCATGGACAAAATGAAGCATTTAAATTTATTCATTAATCATTCATCTCCAGCTCATTAAAAATGCTAAACTTCCACAAAATTAAGATTGAATATTGAAAAGTGATTGAGGGAGACAGCTCTCAGAGAGTGGAGAGGAGAAGGAGCAGGGATGGAAAAACAAAAACAGGGTCTTTCCAGAGAGGAAGTGTCTTCGCATGGGCATGGTCAAGGTGGCCAAGGTGTACTAAGTGCTAGTTAAGGTCATGGGGTTTCACTAGTTGTAATTAGATCTTGGAATCTGGAGAAGCGTAGAATTTCTGTCAACACTGCCTGTAATTATTCTCTTTTCCAATTAATGGTGACATAGATTAATTATCTGATGAGGCAAAGCCAATTGCAATCATTCACCCAGCTAAAATTAGATCAGTCCTGACAGCAGCATGAAAGTCACCTGTTTCATTGTTATGGATTTGCTGCAAGTAAAGAGGGGGAATAGTGAAGCGTGCTAGGGTAAGTAAGTTGTCTGGTACAGGTGAATGTCCAATTACACTGCTATTTGAACTGTAGGCATCTACTCATTCAATCCAACGGCATCTGGACTGGCTTGTTTGTTCACCCCGGCATCATCAGTGGTAGTAGAGTCATCTGTCAAAGACTGCAGGAACGCAGAGATGCGCTGAATTGCTTCTGACAACTCCCCCTGTTTGAATAAAGGAGTGAATAGAATCAATGAATAGCAGGCTAATTAAGAAAACAGTGACATTGTTTTAGTGTAGAGGCAGCAACACAGAAGGAATACTGAAGTCCGGTGTTGCCTGGCTCTATCTGCATCCCACGTACAGCTGATGGTGTGTCTACAATTGTGAGAGTAAAGTTACCATCTTGTTCTTATTTTTGTGGAGAAGGAGAACAAGAGGCTCCTGGTGAACCACGTGCAGGTTCAGTGCTCTTCTGTTTTAAAAACCTCAGCATCCAGTTTTTCTATTAAACTGCCTGGCACTGTCAACCAGCTTGGGAATCTGAACCGGCCTAGCCATGCAGAAATTCTCTGACTAACAATTATATCAGAAACAGGATCTTGGATTACTGTCCCCTGGGATTGGGGCAGTGGGCGTCTGCTCCAATCATTACTGGCCATTCAACAAGGCTCTGCACTGCTCTCCGCTGTTAGCCATTGTCAATTATGCCATCCCTAGTGTAAACTGGCAGAACACAAAACTGAACTGCCAGTTCTGGCAGGAGTGTAACAGGATGACAGCCCCCCCTTCCTCCTCCTCCCCCTCCTCCTCCTCCTCCTCCTCCCCCACCCGCCCACCCCAGGGTTCCCCGGCCTTCCTCCCCTCGAGCTACTTTTGAGCAAAGTACCATTTGGCTTCTGATTCAGGCACGCCTTAGCCGTGAAAGTGCTAACCTGACCTCTCTTATGTTCTGCTTGTGAGGTTAAGTGGACATGATGGATTAGTATAGGCCTCATCAGGATTCAGTCTGGTTTAACTCTAGTTTGTACAATTTGTATCAGTTCTATTGATTTCTTTATTGCAAATTGGCAACTGATATTGATATTCTGCATATCATGTAATTATGCTCTATTTGAGGTCTTTGCATTTAGCACTTGACCTACTCAAAAAGCTACTGCATGTGCACTATCTGCATATTGCCTGTGCAAGGATCTTTGGATTAGTGCATTTCTTTGAGGGTCTTAAGACTGCAGGTCTTTAGGTAATTCTGCAGATTCTGTGTTTCTGCCTACTATTATTCATAAAGGTCTTTCTACGTGTGCACTTTTTGGAGGATGGACCCGGAGCTGTGCATATGGACTGTTCACGAGGAGCCTGTTTAAAGTGAGTGCTGCCTGCTCTGATGGACCCTGTGCTGGGCTGTGACGGGTGACGGTGCGGTGCGCTTGAATACACCAGCTCTTTTGTCCTTCACACTCTGCAGCTCTCTGATAGCTCCTCCCCCTCTGTGCCCCACTCCTCCCTGCCTTGAGCTGTGATCTGCTGGGGCCTTTTCAGGCTGGGCCGCTGAGACATGGCTGCTCCCTGTAAAGTCTGGACCAGACCCATCAAAAAAACATGTCCGCAGTCAAAGGAGGAGGAACTGAGACGGAAATCACTTAATAGTATTTTTCACTAGGCGCCACCCTGAAAAAAATGTCTAATCAAATTTTACTCCTTATCTTATAAAATCATAGCAGCTGAATTGGATTTCTGGTGAACATCTATATAACCACCAATACAAATATTGTTTTTTACACATTTGGAACTGACAAACTGCTGTAATCTGGGGGTTGAGATGTCCTGCTCTTAAGGTAAAGAGGAACCACGAGAAATTAGACTGTTCCATAGGATGGTTGCATGCCACCTGCCTCCGCGGTAATGCTGGACAGGACATTTCATAAAGATTCATCACTGTCCCCTTGTCCGCTTTGACCTCATCTCACGTCACAGCACAGATTAGACACCGATTATCGCCTAATTGAAGATCCTCACTTCTCAACCTTGCAGAATATGTCCTATTCTTTTGCAAGGCAGGCAGAAGGTTATTCTCACTCAGAGGGAAGAAGTTGTGCCACGGATATTTTCCATGTGGCGTAATTGAACTCAGTCTGAATTCAGTGTGCCCCTGGTAAACAGGAAGCACAATCAAATGTTAATGCAATGCGACCAAACAGAGTGAATGTGTTGCGTATATAGAGTTATCCTGAGAGGCAGAGCGAGCCTCAGACATGGGGTCACTGCATAGGCACTCTGGCAGACAGATCATCCATCACGTCAGTCTGGGATCTGATGAGTGGATGTATAGAGTAAGACTGGCATCTTTAACTCCACCATGGCAGTGAGGCACAAAGCCCTGGTGGATGTTTTACTGTGGCATTGCCTGGCTGCCCTTGCTTGGCAAAGGAGACATAAGGCAACTGACTATATATTTTTTTTTAAACTTGCTGTATGAGGCTCAAACAATGCCAAGCATAACATGGAGTTACTGTACTATGCGAGAGAATATTCTACCATACAGTAGAATACCTAGACTAGGATAAAAGTTGAATAAAGGGATTTACCATTTAACTGAATGGTGACAGTTTTGTGCAGTTTTCCGTCCTACTTTATATGTACAAATACCTGGGCTGTTTTTATTTTCTGGTTGGTCTCTTGAGAAAGAGCCTGGCAGTGGTCCAGTTCAGCCTGGCTGTAGAGGCTGCGTTGTTTGAAGTATTTCACCATAGCTTTGTGCATCCTCTTCTGCAACAAAGAGAGCTAGGGGGAGAGAAGGCAGAGAAAAGGAATTGGTAAGGCAGGAGAGGAAATTAATGGCAGTGTTCAAGAAGAATGATGGAGGGGAATAGAGAAAGCAGTCAATAGCCCATTCTGCAGTACACGGGCCTGACAGGAATTTCACAGTCTCTTGGTTTCTCTGCCCACTCGTGTGCACTCATCAGAATCCAGTCACATCTGGCTGCCAGGATGGGGGGTTAATTTTCTCTAAATGCTTCAGCAGTTTTGTTCTAGCCGAGGCAAACTCTGTGACTGCAAAGCTGATGAGTAAAATATTTCTACTTCACCCAGTTTAACTTTATACCAATCCCCTCAAGACATATTTTACACATACACACAGAGTCATGAACCCCCCACTGAAACCAGAAATTATTCCTAGTCTCTTGGAAAGACATGCTGCTTGCTTTATTATTTGAACACAGTTTCAAGCAAAGAGGTTTAAATTCTGATAGATGCCATTGCTTTTCTTCCCCCTCCATCTCTCTACTCTTCCTACAAAGCTTATCATTGCTTGGCAATGTGTTCCCCAGTGCATTGAAAACTAAAGCGAATTAGCTCAGCCATCAGCTCCTGAAGGAAAGACAATAACAAGAATGCTCTTTATGGTGTACCCTGTTAAAACCCGAGAGCTGAAAGCATCCACATAAACAAAGCTATGCTTATATGTACAGTAGAATCAAGAGGACTCTTATGAGAAGCACATACTAGCAAGAGCTATCGGATGCTAAGTATTCATGCATTTGTTCTCATTTACAAAAGAACATTTTGTATGTTTATATGTTTTTGTACTTGTTGAATTTGGATGAAGTGATATATCAGTGTCGATGTATTTGATGTACCTGCCTTCCCACTCCTTCCACTAACAAGTAACAATTCTACTTTTAGATGAGCCACCTGAATTATCTCTTAACTGGAGAATAAAAAAATAAGAAAAGGTGTTGGCACAATATGTAATACTTCAAGCTGTTAACAACATAAGTACTATGCACAGAATAAAGTTTGATGTTACAGTTTATTCTTGGGAGTTACTGTCTCCCCCTTGCTTTTGGGAGTTACAATAATGTAGAATCTCTTCCCTGGATAAGCATTTAATTCCCACTGAAGCCTCTTTAGCGGTCCCAGCACATCTACTCTCTGATAAAACTATTGGCCGGATGGAACTGTTTAAGTAAAAGTATTGGCTACACTAAAGGCACAATTTTTAACCTGTATTGTAACATGTGAAAATCAACCGTGAGATGTGCTGTGAAGCCTTTTAAAAACGTTCAAGTCACATTTTTGAGCAGTTATATTTCATGGCAGAGTGTATATATTTTGCAGTTTGCCAAATTGGCAAGGCAGGTAGTTTCATACTCATTCACTCTAAGCAGCATATGGTGCTGTGATGTCAGGGAAGGTATTCAGGACGTTAAGAATAGTTGAAATCCAACAATTTGATAGTTAACACGTCTTTTTTTTTTTCATTTCTGCACTGTGTGTCAGTATATATTTAAGGCATAATGTATAGTAGCTGTTTTGGAAGCATAGTGTAGACTCTTATAAAATTGTCACTTGTACTATATGTCAGTGATGCCTGCTGTCAAGATAATATTTCAAGGATACTTAAGCAAAGGCTTTCATCGGCACCCTCTGCTAAATATCGAGCAAATCATAGGTTCTCCAAACAAATGAAGACTCCTAACATGACTGGCATGTCATATCAATGCACTAATGATCCTGACAAAGGTAAATGCTAACAGTCACCTAGGTTGCTTTCAGTTATAAACAAACCAATTAAGGGCAATTGCTTTGTGGAAGATAAGTAACTGGGATATAAAATGGCAACTTTATAAGGTGTGGGAAAATAAAAAGGCAAAGAGAGTATTTGAATGGTACAAATTTGATTAAAACATGATAGGCATGCATCTAGATTTCAGAAACATATTGTTAATTATAAGCTTGTTATAAAAAACTAAATTTAGGTACAAAACACTGTTGGTGAGAAGCTGCTGTTGTACAAGTGTCGAGTCGAAACAAACAAAAATGGTGAGGGCTGAATCCAGAGTAAAAGAAAATCAGGCTTTGATCATGAGCGTGGCAAATCCTGTCCACAGGATTTTATTTTTGCATGCATTTCTCACTTGATAACATTCATGCAGTTAGATGAGGAATTGCTCAAGTAAAGGTATTAGTCATTTTTGGAACAAATAATGTGTGTTTCTCGTTGCAGGAGCAGTGTGGTTTCTTCCTGGAGTTATGGCTGTCATCTGTAATTCTATTCCAGTTAAATAGTGTCACAAACTATAAAGATTAAACAGTTAAATGTTGCTGAGTTGTCTCTCTCAACAAGTCAAGACCTCTGGTGCTATTTTAGCATTGAAGGCACATTTACTTTCTCATCCTAACCTGTGTTTGCCATGGGAGTCTAACCAATTATTGTATTATTATAACAGAAGCCGAGTTGTAACACAGTAATAATGAAATGTTTCACCTCTGACCACCTTCAAAAAACCGTAATCAAGACAATTTGAAAGTTATAGTATTTACATGTACCATCAACCTCTCTCCTTACTCCCCTTGGTGGAAAGACTACATAGCCACCATTACATTATGTCACATCCATCATCCTCCTCCACTCAAGTTATCTCATCATTATTAGATTGCTGCAGTAACCTCCTCATTGGTTGCCCAACTAAAACCATCCAAAAATTACTGCCCATGCAAAGCAGAGTTCTCCAGCCACTTGGCAATTGTAGAAGAATAGAACACAACAGAATAGAAGTTGAAAGGCATAACATTAAACACAATGAAAAAAAAAAACAGGCGAGGGGGGATTAAAGAAAGTCAAGATAACAAAGGAAGAGCCTACCTGTGTGTAGTAATGAAAAGATTCATTTGCTCGGTTCTTCTTGCTGAACACACACACCGCCTCTTGTTTGGCCTCCATGAGGCTCTTCTGGAGATCCGTGTATTCACGGGCCAGATCTGTATTCTCCTTCAGGGCAATTTTTAGTGCTTCCTATACACACATGAAAACAAAAGGTTAACTACACTTTACTGACCCCTAGTATCTTGCTCATGGACACTTCAACAGGGCAGAAACCTGAACCTAGAATTGAAAGACAGTCTCTACAGTATCCTGCCATCCAAATAATGGAAGGGCTATAAGAGTGAAGATAGCATCCACTAGTCGCTTTGTGTTAGTGTGACGACTGCCATCATGCTTCCAAGAGGCCATAGCCACCCTGGCAGAGGCAAGCTGCCACGACTCTTACAGCAGAAAGGATATCTGCTGAGGCAGCATGATGTACAATATGGATGTCAAATACACAATGAGTGATCAAATAGGTCGCAGTTTCCACAACTCTCATAACATGCGGTGTACAATGGGGAGATACTGAAGAAAAGATTTTACATGATCTAGGGAATTTGAGAGACAACATACATACTGTATAGTAACACCACAGCTATCATTTAAAATTATTTTAACTGCACATTCTGACCTGTAATGTGTGCATACCAGAGAATACATGCATTTTGCTTTTGTGCTATTAACTAGTGCAAAAGAAATAACAGGCAAACAACACTGGACACCATTCTGGGAAATCAAGCAAATAAATTACAATGAGTAAGTGTCTCTCTGCGTGTCCCCTTTTCATCCGAACATTGTTTCCCAAGTATTGGATGTGCGGCTGGTGAATATCTCAACTCTACCTGCAGACATAATGAAGTGTGTCTCTGCAGTAAAACAGAACAGCACTAAAGTGATGAGTTTAACCCAGCAGAAAGAGGGGCTGTAAACATGACAAATGCCTGCTATTGATTTCAGGTTTAATTACTCCATGCAGCACTGACAAAGCCCATCTGATGCTGTTGTGAAGTGTAAATGGAACAAATTACACTTCATTGCCCATAAGAAACTGATAGCGTCGGCAGTTTGCATTGTTTACTTTGTCCTCGCCAAACGACAGGCCCTGATCAAATTAACAAATAGGTGGATGTTTGAAAGCCGAGGCATTCAGAGGTGTTTGGGTTGGATTAGAGATGACCAGAGATTCCACTGGACTAACAAATCACCTGATTTAATCTCCATGTACCCCACATTCATATCTTTTTGAGGACAACTAGAGGGAATGAATATAGAACCATGTGCATGTTGCATTAAATATAACCACACACACACACACACACACTAAGTTATACCTTCACTCAAGACCTCAATCAGCCAGTATGGAAAAGAGGAGAGAGTTGTGACCTACAGGAGCTTATGGGAGGATAGTATGGGGTCAGCATCTTTATATGGAATCTCATATCTGAAAATGTCTAGCCATTCTGCTTCATGCACAATGACTTCCGAATGCCCAGTGTGCTTATTATGTTATGCTAATGTAGACATTATGTGTGCTTTATATTGGTCTCAATGATTAAAGTGACCAATTTCCTCAGAACTTCACACTCTCTCTCTGATCTTTTTATTTGGTGAGGAGCATTGTTGTTACCGTTTTATTTCGTCAAGTGAAAAGACTAAACCCTTTTTTGCATGACTAACTTTTATCTGGCTAATGGGAGTTGTGTCTATGAGGAAGACTTCTAATTCTTAAATTGTCTCACGCCAACAACTTCTTTAAAGTTGCTGCACTTGGATGCATGGCGGCTTAAGCTCCATTGCCTTTTCTTGTTTTGAACTAATGCATTCTTGATCACCGTTTAATGAAACTATATACCACATGGCGATTTCACATTAGATAAGCCATGTGAAACCCCCATCAGCAAAGAGGCTCTGGCTGGGGCTGATAATCCTGCAGATGAAAACCTTACAATAAATAGGGGTTTCTCTTACAAAGGAGTATTTAAATATATGCCATTTTGTGCACAGTAAACTCTGATGTTTTTTTACAAGCGCATCTCTTTCGAGGTGAATACAAAAAAACACCCAGAACATATTCCTTTTAGATATTGTGAAGAATATATTTGCATTGGAATTCTTATTGAAAATGCGGGCCTTCAGGTACCCAAGCGGGCCGAGCATCTAACCGGGATACGCATCATCAAATTTGTCCAGGGAAAAGACTATAAGAACAGTGAGTTGTCATTTGTGGAAAAAGCACTTAAACAAGATTGACCATGGCTTGTAATTTTAATTGCTCACAGCGTTTTTCTCCTCTCAGAAAAACTGCATCTTAAGGGAAGTATTGTGACAAGTAATTCACTGACACTAATCCACAAATAAATGAACAATGAGATGTTTCTACAGCTTGTCTCTGGTTTCACAGTATTTGACACAAAAAGTATGGCATAACAATATCCCCCTGTCATATATTTATAGAGAATTATACAACATTTCGGTTACCTTAGTGTCTTCCATTTTCATTTGTCTTGCTGTAAAATGAGCAGTATGTGTCTTCCTGGATTGCTGTGTTCGTTGTAGGCAGTTGTTAGTATCAGACTGTATGGTGTTCATTATGAGAGCAGCTGATTGGTTTTTGAATTCCACCACGTCAAAAACACTTCTGAAAGTAGAAAACAAATAAATAAAATGAAGAAAGTGAGTCTAAACATTGTTTTTGAATATCGCAAACATAGTTATAGGAGCATTGGAAGAGCTGTTAGTGGCTGTTTCTGCTCAAAGCACAACATGAATCAAATAAATACTCAACCATCTAGAAAAAAAAGCCATTGCAGATGATTACAAATCTCAGATACGATTCTTGTTTTTTTACCCTAATGTATTATAATGAGTTTGACTGTGGATAAAGAATCTTACTGAAGTTCCTCTATGACTTCTGGCATGGTTGCAGCTATTTTTTCCATCATATCTGATGCATCCCTGTATTCTGTGCACTTCTCTGTCAGGTCACTGATTCTCCCCAGAGTGTAGTCATATCTCTTTATAGTGGCGGTGTGTAACTCCTGGTAAACAAACAACAGCATTAATGTTGAAAAAAAAAATAATCTGCACACCTTAGTTTGTTCAAAGTGCTTGGAGCAGGAGATTATTTTGTTCAACAAAAGAATGACATGATAGATAGCTGTGACTAGCTCTGTGCTCAGTGGAGTTTACAGAGTAAACCTGACTTAGCAACTGTTCTTTGACTCAAGAGTAATTGCTTTATGCAACCCTTAACTTTGCCTTACTTACCTTAACAGCATTCAGGTGGTCAAATTTGAGTTTTTTCTCCTTTTCGAGGTGGACTAATGTGTTCCTGTGTTCACACTGAATCTCTTCCAATTTCTCTGTCAATATCTTGATTTTCTGAATAAACCAAAGATGAAGCATAAATGCAGTTGACTTAAACTTCACATATGTCCTTTTAAAATTGTTTACTATTTATAATCATTATATTTATAACGTGATGTAGGTTATTTTTTACCTGAAATGTATCATTGTAAAGTTTTCTCAGTTCCTCCAGTCCTGTATCAAGATCTTTTGTAGCTGAAGATGCAGCCTCAAATTCCATCTGAAGTTTTTGGTTGGCTAGCTCTGAGTTCCTTTGCTCTTGATGCAATTCTTCAGTGATCTTTCCACACTGACTCTGATGTCAAAATAACAACAAAAAATGTGAACAATAATTTTCTCTGAAATGACTTTCCCCTGAAATCATAAAAAGATTTAGAACTATATAGTTATATACCCTTTATGCCTTTCAAGAAAATGAAAATAATGGCACTTCACAAAGGGTATATATACAATCTTACCTATACCTACCTTAACTATAGCTATACAGTCAACTTGTCCCACAGAAATGTAAAAGGTTTGTAAAAATACTGAGGGACAATTTGAAGAGGACTTAAGAACCCCATGGACAGCCCAATAAGAGAAGGATGCAACATATAATAGATACCAATTGGACTCTATTATATTTGCATCACAAGTTAGAGTCTCAAGAGTTTACCTTAAGCAGTGCCAGGGCGTTCATCTCGCCCATCAGCTCTTTCCTCAGATTTTCAGTGGCTTTCTGTAGATGAAAGACCACTGAATTAACCCAGACAAAACACACAATATCTAACACTCTCTTGTAAACCGGGAGTCATGCCGTACACACAGCACATGTACATATGTTTCCACTGACCCTGGCCCTCTGTTCTTCCATGAAGGTGAGCTGCTCCTGCTCCTCCAGCCTGGCCTTGGTGGCACTGTGCTGGGCTACAACTTGGGTCACTTCCTCCTTGGCCCCGTCCCTCTGCTCTTCATTCTCACTGATTTTCTGGAGCATTTGCTTCCTGTCCTTATGCATCTGCTTCACTGCTTTCTCACTAACACAAAAACATATGGTAAATAGTAAACAAACAGAAGTGGCCTACTGTACGGTGCAGTTGAGGAACAGTCCGCACACTGCAAAGGCCCCCTTCAGTTATTTTTAATGCACCAAAGTGACATTTCGAGCACAATGGCTCTTCATGAAATGCTTGAAATGTCTCTTTAGTGCATTCAAAAGAATTGAAGGGAGTCTTGCAGTGTGCGGATTGTTCTTCAACTTTGACTGATCTTCTATCCAGCAGCTGCCTTAGATAAGGACAAGGATGCGTCTGCCACCACAATGCTTATCTACTGTATGATGTAACAAATTATATCCAGCAGCAGATGTTGCCATGCTCTTCCTCTCTCTTGGCTTTGACACTGTACCTCTCAGACGTTTTTTTCTTGTAGTCTTCCACCTCCAGTTCATACTCCAAATTTTCCTCATGGAGAGCCACAAGAGCTTTACGTTTTGAATGGAGCAGCTCTTCCAAGTGGGACACCTCCTCTTCCCCATTAAGTTTCTGCAGATAGCATAACATAACATAATATGCCACTGGGTGGATGCAGTTATCCAAAGGCCGTTATACAGTAGTGCATATGTTTTTAGCATGGATAGCCCCAGTGGAAATTGAACTCCAGTGTGAGTGCCAAGCTCTACCCACTGAACTATAAGGACAAATATCAGTAAAATCAGTATCAGCGGCACTAATAATAGGCATTAAAGCGATGAAAGGCATTCCAGTAACTATAATGACTTTTTGTGACATTATTACTTACAGTTTTCTGAATATCTTCTTGCAATGTAGTTAATTGCTCTTTTAATTTCTTTATTTTTTGCACTTCATCATCAATTTCAATTTTCAATTCCAAAACCTGTAATAAAAGGCATAAAAGTGAATTTCACTACTGCTGAGTACTGTATGAAAGCTACTTGTATTCAGATATGCACAGTGTACCATATCAGTTACCCGGTCATTTGCAGTTGTCTCAAGCATCTTCATTTCAGGAATACATTGTAATATGGCTGCACACTCTTTCTCCTTAAGAGCAACCGATTGTTCAGCATCCTTTACTTTTGCACACTGAACTTCCCAAAGTGTCTTCAACTGCTTTAACTCCTCTCTGGAGAGGAAAACAAAGTAATGTCTTTTGTTATCAAGTTGGCGAATTAAAACCAGCCCTTAAATCCAAGGCTCAATAGAGTCTGTCAACAAGATTGTCTTGAAAATATTTTTTTTTTTATTACAAAGCGCAGAGAGTGTATTATGTCCACAACCCTCAACTAAACTTACAGTCTCGTAAATCCAAGATTTAATTAAACTCAGCCAGGATTTTTTCTCTCTTTTTTTCTTTTTCCTATATATGCGGCATATACTCAGTATCCAGCTTCTGAGATTTATCACTATAAAGCTGTGACATTGAAAGCTTTGATTTGATAAATCTTAACTTAGGTACACCAAGCCCGTACCAGGTAGGATCCCCTTTTGCCTCCAGAACAGCCTGAATTCTTTGATGCATGGACTCAACGAGGTGCTGGAAGCGTTCCACAGGGATCTCGATCCATGCTGACTTGATAGCATCACGGAGTTCCTGCTGACTTTTTGTTGGAACAGTCAAGCTGCGAACATCCCGTTTCACCTGATCCCAAAGGTGCTCTACTGGGTTGAAATCTTGAGACTGTGCAGTGGAGTAAACTAAAGCCACTGCCATGTTCCTGGAACCACTTTAAGACAATGTGTGGTTGTTAACGTGGAGTATTATCCTGCTGAAAGGATCCATTTGAAAAAAAATGTGGACTGCGGCCACAAAGAAATACACCTGGTCAGCAATAATGTGCTGTTCAAATGATGCACAGTGTACTACAGGGCCTAATGTAATGTGGGTGCAGAAAACATTCCCTACATTAAACGTTCCCCACCAAGACAGATGGATCCATCGATTCATGATGTTTACGCCAACTTCTGTCCCTGCCATCAGCATGTTGCAACAGAAACTGGGACTTGTCAGACCAGACAACGTTTTTCCCAGTTTGGGCAATCACATGCCCACTGTGGCTTCATCTTGTTGTTTTTGATTGACAGGAGTGATACCCAGCATGGTCTTCTGCTGCTGCTGCCCATCTGCTTCAAGGTTCGACGAGTAGTGTGTTCGGGGATGCCCTTCTGCACACCACTGTTGTACCGAGCTGCGATTTACATACTTGTTGCCTTTCTCCTCTGACCTCTCTCATCAACAAGGCACTTTCACCCACATAACCAATGGTGGAAAGTAACTAAGTACATTTACTCAAGCACTGTACTTAAGTACAATTTTGAGGTACTTGTACTTTACTTGAGTATTTCCATTTGATGCTACTTTGTACTTATACTCCACTACATTTTAGAGGGAAATATTGTACTTTTTACTCCATTACATTTACTTCACAGCTATAGTTACTAGTTACTTTTCAGATCGATATTTTATATTTAAAACATTTGATCATCTTTATAAAATAACTATAAAATAGCATTGTTATAGATTAGACTACCCAAAAGTATAGCTAAATTGTTAAGATTAGCTTCACGTTGACAACTTTAAAATGCTGCTTACATGTACATATATGTCAATAAATCAGTATTAATATTCAAATAATTTATGAAAAATATAACTCTCTAAATGGGGACAGTTTGCATAATGAGTATGTGTACTTTGATACTCTAAGTACATTTTGCTGCCAATACTTATGTACTTTTACGTAAGTAAGATTTTGAATGCAGGACTTTTACTTGCAATGGAGTATCTTTACATTGTTGTATTGCTACTTTTACTAAAGTAAAAGATCTCAGTACTTCTTCCACCACTGCACATAACTGCCACTGACTGGATGTTTTTTTGTTTAGCGCCCCATTCTCTGTAAACTCACTTAGGACACAGTAGTGCGCAAAATTCCTATATGAGAGCGGCCGTTCCTGAGATGCTGGATCCAGCGCGTCTGGCACCTACGATCACACCGCGTTCAAAGTCGCCCGCCTTGCCAATTCAAATGTTTATTCACACATTAACTGAACCTCTCGAACCCACTCTGTCTGCATGCTTTACACTTATGTTTTACTTATGCATGTCACTGTCTGAGGAATGAGCTGTTTATGGACGAGGTGCACCTAATAAAGTGGATACTGTGTGTATATGCATTTGTCAGGATGCAGTTCCTTACGTAACTCTCTATTGTGCTATAAACTGGTGAAAGCTTTTCTCACCTTTTACAAACAATGTCTCTAGTCTCTTGGTTTGGCTACTTTGATATGACGGTGCTCCTCCTTTGCTTGCATTGCTAGAAAGGAAGGGACTTAGATACTCACAATCTGTTGGCCAGCTGATTCTTTATGCCCCACAGTACACAGTTCATTGATCCCTTTTCATTGTTGGCCTCCAGCTCCATCTCTTTCAACTCCTTCTCAACCGCTTTGAGATCATTGTTTGTCTTTGTGTATGCTTTATCGGCCTAAAGAAAAAGGGACAAAATCACCGTTTCCTCAGATTTCCTTCATAAACAATATTAGAACTTTATATATTTTTATTGATTTAAAAGACCGCACATAAGCCAGTAGTTGAATCATACACTGTCAAAAGAAACTATTCTGAATCCCATGGATAGTGGATGTGGCGACCGAGGCCATCCACTAAAGGGAATTGTTCATACTAATAATGTTTGGGTGTCCTGGTGGCTCACTCAGCTAGAATGCAAGCCATGAAGCTGCTATGTTCTGGGATCAAATTTGCCCTGTCGCATGTCACCATCTTCTCTCCCACCCATCATTCCTGGCTCTATCTACTGTCAACTCTCCAGTGAAGCAGAAATGCCATAAAAAATAACCTTTAAAAAAATGTTCTTTCCTGATCACACAAAGCGTCCCAAAACAATCCTCAGTGAGACAAGTGATGCTTTTAGGCACTCTGCTTAAAAAAAAAAAGTAATGTTGTGTGGTGTTTTCAAAATTCAAATTCATACTGAGTGGCACAAAAATCTAAATCTAGTGCTTTAAAACAACTGTCAGAGATTCAGAATCTAATCTGTAAAATTGTCTAACTAGCACTGTTACAGAACAACAGCCAGGGCAATAGTTTACTGTGGGATTTTACCCCTAGGGCAACTGCATAGTGTTGATTGTTAACCATAATGTCACTGAGCCGGTTGAGTTTTTGTAATTCTAGTATTGGTCAACAAAGAGACAGAAGTAGAACTTTTCAGCTTTTAGAGTTTTGTTTACAAGAGAGACTGCCCTCCTTGAGCATTTTGGGCTGGTTTTCAAATAATAATATACTTTATTGATCCCCATAGGGAGATTCTCTTTCCGCTTGCCCCCCCTCCACAGAGAGATCAGAGCAGAGGGTTCGGCTACAGAGCAGCACCCCCGGAGCTGCCAGCGATTCAGTGTCTTGCTCAAGGACACTTGTCAGATGCTCCCAGACACAGGGCCTTGAACACAGGTCTTCTGGTTGAAAGGCAGTCTCTCCACTCACTACGCCAACCTGCTGTCTAATAACATGGTTAGGAAAGAAAGGAGGGAGATGTAACACCATGGTATGAGTTAGATCCAACCCCATGCAAACACAATGCACAGATGGTTTGCCAGGAAAGTGCAGTAGTACACTCAACTGCTGCAGAACCTCTTGGTGAATCTTTATCCTGGTGTGAAGTCAACCAAAAAAAAACTAAATTCTAAATTATGGTAGCAATAATATCCATTTAAAGGCAATTTAATGTCAGATCAATTGACATTTCCTGCTGAGAAATGCTGTTGTGCCATTTTGTTTAGCTGTCAAGGAATACAACAAGTCAGTTAGGTCTAGAATTAAATCTAGAAATGTGTTTTTAGTGTTTTTTACTGGATAGCATCCTCCGCACATTCAGTTATGAGGTAAGAAACAAACTAATTGTATTTGGTTTGGTTGTAAAAAATTGTAGCCTTAAGAGCTGATTTTTGTAAATTGGAAAAACTGGACCATGTTCAGAATAAATTAGAACAGTAGCATGTCAGCTTGAAACCCTTGAAAAATGCTAAGATATGAATTCAGTTACCACAGGCAGGTGTTCAGCTAGCGTAAAGAGGTAACTTACTCAAGAGTGCTTCATTTGTCAGTGTATAAATAAGTGCTTAATTGGCCCTTCTCAAATTAGGAATGGAAATTTGATTTTATGGACGACTGTTAATATATACCCTGATTTAGTGTTTGGTTTTACTGTTTTAAGTGTACCAAAAATCATCAATGAACCTTCCAAATCTGTTCTGCAAACACCAACTTGCAGATTTGATAAGTTTGTGTCCTATATCAGAGATCTTAAATTATACTCATATCCCTGCAAACCCAGGTTTCCCGCTTTTCTGGGTTTCAAAGCACAAACATGGTAATAGTTGTCTAACAAGAATCAATCAAATTGGAGGCTACCTCAGCTTGTGCGGTGCTGATTTGATTCATGACGCCAGTCTCGAACTCCAGCTTTTCTTTTATGAGGGGGGCATGTTTTTCGATAAAGTCGATGTCCTCGTGTAGCCGCTGGTTCAGAACCTCCAGGTGCAACATTTTCTCTTGCACTTGGTCAAGTTTCTCTCTTCTCAGTTTTAGGTGCCATTTCAGTTCAGTGATGTCTCTAATGCAAGCCTCGTGTTCTAGACAAAGGAATATTATTTCAAAAATCAATTATGGCAGTTTTATTATTTGCATTCAATGTAGAGCAGGGCAAAGGAGTACTGCACAGACAGGGCCAGTGATGAGAGACCTCTCCTCCACTGACCTTTTTGGACGACGAGAGGATATTCTTGTTGCTTCCACAGCGAAAGACTGTCAACTTTGTTCTCCAGAGTCCTTTTCCTCCTCTTCTCTTTCTGAAGAGCCTCCTCTGCATCCTGCCGATCAGCCTCCAGCCGCTCAATCAGATTCACAACCTCTACAAGGACATCAGTCATTTCCTTCTGTAGCGGGGATAATGGATCGCCTTCTGGAGGATGGATTCAAAACTTTACAACTCTGGCACACTGTATTATACTATATCACGATTATGAACTCATTACAAAACAAAAAATATATACTTTTACAAGACTATTTTAGCATTATCTGACTAACTATAATGTGAAGGTGAGCGTAAACCTAACCCGTGGAGTGGTATTTCATTAGCCGCAGAGAATATTGCATAATATTACATAAAATTAGATAATAAATTTGCTAGTTATCATGCAGGCAAAATCAGATGTGTGCTGGTGAGTGGGGGCTGCCTAGTACAACACTGATGTGGCCACTGCTGCAAGGAATAACTAACCCCAAGGTTTCTGTGCTTTGACTGCTCTTCCTATATTCATATGCATAGGGTGTGTGCATTTCTATGGCATATAAAAAATTAAGAGAGAAAAAATCTTAAATGAATTTATGTTAATCTACAAAAAAAACACGTATTCACCTCTTGTACTAAGTCCAATGCCTTCGATGTATAACTCTGTAGATATCATTGATTCAGTATCTGAGTCACTGGGCTGAAATCTGTTAAAGAAGGAATGAAACTCGTATCATATTCCTAGGTCATAGACTGTGAATATAACGTAATGAAATAGGAAATAAAAAAAAAAAACATATGGAACTTCACCGTAAAGTTTTGCTGTATTGGTGCTTGTCCTGAGTCATCTGAGGTTGAAATCTTCCGGACTGGTACAAGACAAAAGGAGAGAGAGAGAGAGAGAGAGAGAGAGAGAGAGAGAGAGAGAGAGAAAAAAAATAAAAACACTAAACCCAACATATTTTCCAGTGAGATTAGATTTTCTCTCCTATCAGGAAATTTGTCTTAAAATCTCTTATGGGTTTGATCACATCTGACATCAACAGTTTACCTGTTGACACCAATTCTCCACCTTCCTCTTCAGCTCTTGGATATGGTAAATAGCTTTGTTGACACATGGTGAGGGAGTGTTAACCAAGGCACAGCTGCGACGTCTACCGGGGCAGACTGCTTGAAGATCTCCTTGATCTTGAGAGACACAAAATATTGCCAACTGTAAATCAAACTTAAAATTTACTGCATCGTGTATACACATTCGCTTTCGGAGACGTAATGAAAAGCCAAGCATACCTGCAGTGTTTCCTTTACATAACAAAGCCCCACAAATATGTTATTGTAAATAATGCATTGTAGACATCTCTTGAACTCAATGGAAAAATCAGAAAGGAACAGACCATATTTGAAACAAATACTCTATAAATTTTAAATTTGAATACATTTTATTTTCCAAAGCAATTAACGAAATGTATTTGGCTGTGAAAGATAGTCTGTGATTCTCTACTTTCCCTTTGCTTCCTGTTGCACAAAACCTTCTACACTACAGTATATTGGAAACATCAGTGAAAGAGCAGAGGCAACAACTAATTGGAGCATCCCAAGACAAATCCAAGGGCACCGTTCAGAGTGGTGGAAGGACGCCATCTGGCTGAGAACAGATGAAAAACACCATTGATGCAGATCCTGTTCATCCTTCCTATACTATGAGACATTTTTGAGAAATTTCAGACTTTTGCTTTGTTATGCTTTCTACAAAGGATTGGTGGGGTGTCCAGGTGGCTTAAGTGGCTAGGGTGCATACTATGTAAGCGGGCCTAGGACCTTTATCACATGTAATCCCCCCTCTCTCTCCCAATCTTTTCCAGTCACTCTCTATACTGTGTCTATCAAATAAAAGCCAAAAAATATACTATATAAAAAGAAATGATCACAATGGGGGAAGTATACTATAGTTTATGTAGTGTGTTACAAGTAGGAATGTACACAGACAAATCATGTGCCAGATACTCAGTCAGATGTAACCTTTCATCACATTCCAAATTGCTAAGATAAACAAAGAGGAATTGTAAGCACTAGAGGACGAAAAGTCTTATTTTATTTGAATATATGTGTGAATGCTACTGAAAACGTCACTTCTTCAGTTCTGAAGTCAGTCTCTGAATGATACACTAGGCCTAGAATTAGTAGAATGAGTGTTAACAATATGCATGAATGGAGTTTTGCAAAATCCTCTGTGTAATACTTCCACTCAGAACTCTAATATCACTGTATGTGAATCATCTGGGAAGTTTGGGACAGAGTGAGACATTACAGTTGTACCACCTGCTCAGGGACTACAGCTGGGACTACAGGGGACTATTAGCCTTCTAGCTAATTCAGTGGCAGTTACTAACCATGTCCATTGTCCCTAGAAAAAAAACATCTAAAAAAAACCAACTGATTTCTGCATATTTGAAATAGAAGTTCTATTCTTTGTGTGTGTGTGTGTGTGTGTGTGTGTGTGTGTGTGTGTGTGTGTGTGTGTGTGTGTGTGTGTGTGTGTGTTGGGGCACTGGGGTTCTGGAAGTATCTCATGGGTAGTTTAAATTCTGCAAAAAATATGTGATTTAATCAGTGATGTAGTGAGTAACTAAAAAGATAGATAATTATGGCCTCCAGTCGGTGATCATCATCAGGTAAACAGCCACTAATATAAACAGAAATGAATTATTCAGAAAAACATGTTTTTTCCCTTCAAAGACCCTATCTTCATATATCAGTTTGGTACCACTTACAGTATTATGATATTAATTCATGGCATAATGCTTTATGTCTTTGAAAGGTGGATAAACTGAATTTAGTTTACCTTCTACTACATCCCTGGGTTTAACTAAGAATAGATAAAAAAAAAAAAAAGCAAGGTTAATGTTCCAGTGATCTCCAGCCACCTGACACAGCTGTAGGAAAGATAATGTGTATCTTCTCACTGAGAGCAAACAAATATGTAATTGGCAGATGCCCAAGCACCGGCTGGACCCTGTCTGTGTGTGTGTGGTAGCTTTGTAACATGAGGACAGGTGTGGTCTCCCTTTGGTGAAACTTATGTCATGTTTCTGATCATATTCAGTGTTTAATAACCACTTCAATATTCAATGTTCAATAACCACTGGCCAATCAATAAACGATATTAACCTAAAATCCAGCTGCTAAAAACGAATAGTGTGAACCAGATATCGACTGTATGTGTTTGTATTCGATTACAATATAAAGCAAACTACTATACAAATATGCACGAGCTCGCAACACACGCACGTACACACACACACACACACACACACACACGCACACGCACACAAATGCACTCACATACAGTCTAACCTTGTTGATTGGGTCCTCCTTCCCTTGAGGGGAATCTAAGGGGTTCAACTTCAGGCATTGCTGCAGTTTCGTTGATATTCTAGCAAAACATCGCGGGTTCCCGAGCCAATCAATCTCCACCACCCTGCAGAGACGCAAATTTACTCACGTTAAACGTTAATTCCATCATACAAAATCTAAAAAATGCAACCGTTCATCAATTTAACATTAGCAGTGAATTATTGTTATATGGTTTTATTATCTGGTCTGCCGTTAATCTTTCTGACTAAAGTGGTAGCTAGCCCCTCATCTAACGCCGGATGTTGCTAACTTAGCTAACGTTAAGTTAATGTTAAATTGTTAATGACAATTTAATGAGCTGGTGGGGTCGTTGTCATGGCAGAAAGTGAAAGCAAAAAGTTGCTGGCTATCAACTTACTTGTAATATGCTTTTGTTTGGGCAGCTAGATCTTGAAGCTCGTTATTGTTCTTTATGTGGCAACACAGTATCCAACGAAAGTTACTTGCGGTAAAGTTTTCTCCGAATGAGACATAAGTTAAGTGGCAACTGTGAAACAGTGAGTTAACTTGCTGTCAATCTTTGAATGCTGCGGTTGCTTAGCAACAAGGGGGCTCCGCTTGGAGAGCGAGAGCTACATTCAAGAGCAGTGAATGTGGTACTATTGTTTACCAACACTGGAAAGCCTTTTATTTATCCATTCCATCTCTAGTTTGACACATTTTTCAATGGGAAGGTATGGAATAGAAAAGAATAGAATAGAATAGAATAGAATAGAATAGAATAGAATAGAATAGATGTACTTTCTCATAGAGGAGAGTGAATGAATGCGCTGCCACTGCAGGGACTCAATTTCAATTTACACTATCTATGATTATATAGGCAATGAAAGTGCAATGTGCACTGAATTGTAACGCATGCATACTAATAGTCCATGCAAGAATCACAGGGACAGCATGCTAGAATGGTTTTACTACAGACTGAGTTTACCTTTACCATAATAGAGAATTAAAGCCCAATTGCCACAAACTGCCATATTCCACTTTAAAAATATACAGTGGGCCTATAGTGTGATATAGCCTGTGTTGACGAGCTTAGCCACATTACATTGGCCAAAGACCTACCAAAAATTAGAGTCCATGTAGCCAATGTTACTTTTATGATCTTGGACAATTAAGTCGATATTTGTCGAACTGGTCTTGCCAAAACCAGGACCAAGGGAGCCAAGCAGTATGTGATGTCATTAAGTGACATTGTACATTAGGGTGATTTTCCAGGAATGGTTGTATTTGCTGATTTAGGTCTGGTACTAGAAATTATTAAAGCTCATTTGGACAAGAAACATTCAGTAAGACCACAAGTCAACTTCCAATTTATTATTGTAAGTGCATCAACCCCAGAAAATGTCACTTGAGGATTTGGTAGCTGAATTGTAGCTTCGGGACAGATGTTCAAAACTGGACTGTCCAAAAGAATATTAATAATAATCTAAGATATTTTATAGGGTGGATTTTCCTTTTGATGTGTTGTTAAAAAGCCTATAGCAGCCTAATGCTTGATGATGTGAGGCAATTCACCATTCTCTTCTGATGCAGACTGACAGAGGTATTTGGAAACACAATAAAGCGGCGTGTGAGGGTAATAATGGCTACGATTTACTGTTGTTTTCTCAAGTTACTCTGGCGTTTCTCCCTTTCCCAAGTTTAACATTTTGTAGCCCAAACACACTGACGCAAGTGAAGAGATTCCGCATTACGTCATCGTGAAGGCCACATACTGGAGGCAAACGCTGGTCTGCTCCAGTGCGCTACTCGAAAATTTCCATAACACAACCATTGCAAGAGGCGGAAAGCGGTAAGAATGGCCGCTTCGTGCAGTGATGCACAATAGACCAAAGACATCGTGATCGCGCTGAAGGATACGGCTGACTGTTGGATTCCTGGATGTAAACAGTGATGTTGCATGACATGCTTCGAAATTCTGGTAAGTCTTGTGCAAGTGCGCTGCAGCTGAACGCTGGTAGCCTTAAATAGTGGAGCGACCTTAACCTACTTTATCACTCTGGTTGAAATGAGTTACCCGGCAAGTTTCGGCGATAAGAAAATAAGAGGGGATTCAGGGGGATAACAGGGAAGAAACAGGGCTGTGTGTATTTCTGTAACACTGAGGCATTTGTCGCTCGTGCACTGAGGTGTCTGTGCTGACAGGTGATGCTAGCTGAGCATGTACCGCTGTCTGAGCTGCCTGTTGCCTTTCCTCGCTGCCCTTTTACCTTTGGCAAGTAAATACATTTGGAAAACGACGGTGGTGGAGGAATTTCACCAATTTCGCACTAGCCTCTCACTGGGGTCGTGTGTTATTCTGTATGTCCCGTGGGCAGCATGACTCTATCCAAATGTACCAATACCATACCTATAAAGCGATGTGATATTGTTAATTCCAAGTGTCAATTCCATTTTGGCCGTTACGTCACACATAATTCCCTTTATTCGAATACTTGTCTTTTGGTGCTGCAGAGATTTTGATCCCTTTAAATTTGCACAAAGAACTCCACAACAATGCCATAAAATATCATTAGAGCACCAGCAGCAGCCACAGACATGTAACTGAACTCTCCTTAAACATCAGGGCTCCAAAGTTTTTGCCTTTTTGGAGCTGAAACCATGGTAATCATCAGCAGGCGACAGAAAGCAGAGGGCCCTCTAGCAGACATCACTGGCTGGTACCAGGCAGGAAGAGAAAACTCTGCTATTTCACTTCCACCTAGGATTTACTATAACACTAAAACACACATTTTTTTCTGGCTTTGCTTTGTAAAGAGACAAACTTTAAGTCAGTGGCACAGTTTTCTCTGCCTGTCAGGGGATGGAGATCAGATGCCAGCATGGTTTATACTCTCATGATGTAAAAATAACACTGGCCAATCAGTGGGGGTAACAGCTGCGATGTACTGTACAGCCCCAGCCAAACACACATCACACTGTAACTCAAGCAACTGCTCACATTCAGAAATGTTGCATGACAATCTGTTCCAAGCACTTCAAGGAGGATATAAACTAGCAGCACTGTCCGCTGTGTTTTCTCCAGCTGCTACAAAAATAGACACATATTATAAATAACTGACTAATAAGGTAATTTTTTTCTGCTTGCCTGAAATGCAGTTTAATATCTGGGCAACAGAGGTCTTTGCAGCATTAAATGATAGAGTGAGTCATTACTGTGAGACTCCTGGTTTGGTTTTGGCAGTGCTGAGCACGACAAGTCCTCTGCAATGTTTATGGTATACAATGATTTGCTCTTTTAAGGGCAGTTATTTTCTAATGCTGCCAGCGTGACAGTGGCACAGAGAAAGAGTAATGTTTGCTGGGCTGATGCCAAGTGCGAGGTTTGGGGTCTGCAACTGGAGAGCCAGTAAAGCTGTGCAAGAATGTGGAGCCTTCTCATTTGTAGTTAAAGATAGAGACAGCACAGGCTGTATCCTAGCTGACAGTTTCTAATTTCAGATATCTTCAGCCGGCCCCATCCATTTGGACTGCTTTTGTTGTAGTGTTTTTAGGATTTTTCATACTGCGTACAATTGTTTTCATAAGGACATGGCTTTGTAATAGCAACTCAGGCAAGGAAAAGGAATACAGCTATGGTGCTTTATGAAGGGTATGTTGATCATCTTGTTCTCTCTTTCTTGCAGTTTGTATTGGCTATGCTGGTTGTATATCTACACTGGACTGGTTACAATAGTTTGTACCAATCTCAGTTATTTCTGAGACTAAAATCAGACCACAGAAGGTCACACAGCTGGCACTCAGGATGTGTTTGCTTGTGATATGGAAAGGATATCAACCTTAATCTACAAAACAGTGTATATGTGTACACTTCTACATTTACTCACTCTAAAAAAAATGATGAATGGGCTTGCATATCCATTACTTTCAAAACCACATTGGACTACTCGCTGCTGGCAATAGGCTGATGTTGTTGTGTATACATTTGTAACTGCAATTTATTGTTGCAATTGCATTTATCATTGCATGAGAACTGATGAAACAAGCAGTCTTTGCTCAAGTTTTTTAGAGGGCCATTATTTACACTATGGCTTTATGGCTGCATATCTGTTCATCACAAATTGAAAAGACAAACAAAAGAAGATACATCTGCAGATGATTTTTATTCCTGTCTGCATTTTCTCTCCTGTCCTGTCAGGATAAGATGCCATTAATTATTAGTTTATTACCATTTTTTTTGTTGTATCACTTACCCCTATACTATGAGATGGTCTGCTGAAATATAGCATTTGATTCACCTAATTCCAAATTCACTTATTAGCTTCATATTTTCCCACTTAAAACTGGATATCATAGATTATCCTATAGTTGACCATATATAGTGCAGGGAATCAGAGAGAGAACATACTGTTTTTTTGGGGGGTTTTACTGTCTGCTGTTTAACACTAGCTGCATTCTAATTTCCAAACCAAGGGTCTCTACAGCATAATATTTGGGTCTACCAATTACTGTCGAAGTAATTTGAAATAGCATGCCTGAATGATTGTCTTGCAGGAAAAATGCTTTCGTGCCACTAGCCCAAGAAGTGGCACTGCGCTCCCAACTATAATCCTACCAAGCATTACCTCTTAAAAGTCAAAGATATTTACTAGGCGAAAAACTTTTTCTCTTCAAAACTTTGGTTCTCGGTTACGGGAGGTGGGATGGGAGGGAGGGGGTGGGTGGGTTGGCAGGGTGGGGGGGGGGGCGGTGGTGACTAGCACTATGTTTTCACGAACAGAGCGGCTGGGTTCTTTGCTGCTATGGCAACAAACCACATGACTAGGTGTATTAGATTGCCTTGGACAGTGTGCAGTGAGGCATGGTGTGAGCATTCTCTCTGCTACTCTGCCCCTTTGAAAGACTTGTCCTTGTCTTACTCAAGTTTTTCTCTGCCCCCTTCACATTTCTGATAGGCTTTGTGGATTCTTGAATTCGATTTGCGAATGTACGGCCAAATAAAAAAAACAAACATTCAGTAATAAGGCTGTACACTGTGAATATGTGAGGTTAGTGTGTAATGACTTGTCACTGCAAAAATAACACTAATTTAGGTCGTCAAGTCAGCAAATTGATTATAGTTGTAAAATAGTATAATAGTAATAGTAAATAGTACTGATGTATCACCGTAAAGAGAATTGACTGACTGAATTGAGTTGCATCATGTCAAATGGACATCATGATGGCTCTACTATTGTTAACCAAGTGGTTGGTGTTATAGAGCTGTAGCACTTATACACATTATTAGTTGCATCAAATGCTTTCTGGTGCCTCAATATAGTAGTTAATTTGGACAGAATATAGCTGAAAACATTAGGCAGAGCATATTCAGTGATGCTTTACAGTGCTTTAATTGAAACTGTTACTGATAAAAGCAGGGGTTTATAGAGTCTGACGTTACTTTCTCTCCTCCTGATCAGAATGATTGAAGACTGCGGGCGGAGTGGTGACACCATGGCAGATAGAAGGCAACTGTTTGTCGAGATGAGTAAGTGTTCAGGGCCCGGTCTGAGAGGACCACATTTCAGCGTGATCTATGCCGGACTGTTTTGCTCATTGCCCATAAAAGTGGCAAATCCTTTTCTGTAACTTTCATGTAAAGTGAATATCATGAAGATCAAGTGTCCCCACCAGTGTCATCCAGATTCATTTGAAATACTGACTTGAGCAGACCGGCTTCCAGTATGACCTCATGCTCTCTCACTATGTGAACACTGTGTGAAGGCACGCTTTCCCTCCATGGTTCCACACTGTCTATCAACTAGTGTTGCCATTTCAAGTGTTATTTAATAATTAATAATTATTCCACAGGGGCTCAAGAGCTGGATTCCATAAGACTATCGACATACAGAACAGCTTGCAAACTCAGATTTGTGCAGAAGAAATGCAATTGTGAGTATGATGCACTTGTCTTTTTTTGTACATTGCGGTGCACAAAATCTTCCCCATCAACATGTTTATATACTGTTTTCCTGTTTGCTTCCCAGTGCATTTGGTTGACATTTGGAATGTCATCGAGGCTTTCCGAGAGAACGGCCTCAACACCATGGACCTCAACACTGAGTTCACTGTGGCTCGCCTGGAAGCGATACTGTCTACCATCTTTTACCAGCTGAACAAGCGTATGCCCACCACCCACCAGATCAACGTGGAGCAGTCCATCAGCCTGCTGCTCAACTTCCTGCTGGCAGCCTATGACCCGTGAGTAACACGTCACGTGACAGCTGGCGACTAGCTGTGTACTTTCATCTCTGAGGTTTTGACGTGAGGTGTTGAAGTGTGAGAAGTGACTCTGCAGTGTCTGTCAAGAGTGAAAACACAAACTGTTTGCTTTAATAACGTCACAACACGCTTGTGCAGAGTGCATGTCTTTAGTGAATGTAAAAGCCAAGCTAAACGTCCTTGAAAATGATGATCACTGAAATTGAACTATGCCTTTCAAGGTTGAACCATGCATGCCTGTTGGAAAAAAATAGTTGAGTTCATATTATTTTTGCAACCCCACAGATAGGGGCTGACAGCTACTCTTAAAAAAAATGTATCACCATAACACTACATTTATTTGCCCTTTTTAGGGAAGGCCATGGAAAGATATCTGTCTTTGTTGTGAAGATCGCCCTAGCAACCATCTGTGGAGGGAAAATTTTGGATAAATTAAGATGTAAGCAACGCCACAAATCATTATTTTACTTTAATTGTGAAAAAATGGAACCAAAATCACTCAAATTACCCAATTTTACCTGTAATGAATCAGTTAATTGCCTTTGTAGAGTTCCTACAGTTCCTAGTCTAAATGTTCTGCATTGGAATTTCTGATACAAACTCATTAGAGTCGGCATTTTTTGAGATCTCTGTCTGCTTAGGCTATTGTTCCTAGAAAAATAGCCCTGTCCTGGCTCTTCATGGCTGGGAGAAGTCATTATTCATTATCTGAAGGAAAGGTTTTATTACATAATCTACAAAATCTGTGGGAGCAGCAGCAGTGGCTCGTGAAGGAAAAAAGGAGGGCCGTGTTGCTAGTGTATTGTAATAATTGATTTGAATAACTACTTTACTTGGATTTGTTTTCACAAATAAGTGGGATGATTGTATTGTGTAATGCTGTAATTAGTCGACTGTGGTGACAACTGACAATTAGTTTGATTAATTTGTAATGCCTCCCTGCGTTGTACCAAGATATTTTTTCACAGATATCAGATTCTGCTGGAATAATGGTGTACTCGCAGTTTGACCAATTTCTGAGGGAAGTTCTCAAATTACCTATGGCTGTTTTTGAGGGACCTTCTTTTGGTTACACTGAACAAGCTGCGAGAACCTGCTTTGCACAGCAGGTGAGACTCCATTAGCCATACTGAACATGTTTATGTCGCCAAATTGAATGTGTGATTGTTTTGGCGTTGAAGTTGTGGGTGATTCTTGACTGTTAAATATCTCTCTTAGTCATTTTTTTGTCCTGTTTGTTTAATGTACTCTGTACTGCATGTCAACAGAAAAAGGTCTCCCTCAACACATTCCTGGATACGTTGATGTCAGACCCGCCCCCTCAGTGTCTGGTGTGGTTACCACTCATGCACCGGCTTGCCAATGTGGAGAATGGTAGGCCACCGCAGTATATTTATACATGAGGAAGCTACTGGGCTGGGAGGATGTGAATTTCAGCCTTGCATCATCATTATGAGTCACTACGCAGCCACTCACTCAAGTGCATATGCAAGCATATACGCACACATACATAGCGAGAAAGGTCCCTACTGGTCATCTTCATGGAAGGTGTGTATGTGTTTGTGATACGCTCGTCATCACTAGCCACCTCCATGTGAGCAAAATCAGACACTGTCACACACACTGATGATGAGTGTGCATCTTGCTTTATGCGTCTTCTGTACATCGAAAGAAATGCTGTCATCGAGACTGTCACAATATCCCAGCACAACTGCTCTTTAATGAATGAGAATGAATCCTGAAGTCAAATTGCAATATGCAAAATCTCTGTTTGGGTTTACAATCATCTGTGTGTGTGTGTGTGTGTGTGTGTGTGTGTGTGTGTATCTGTATACCCGTGTGTGTGTTTGACCCCCTCCTCTCCTCCCTGCAGTCTTTCACCCGGTCGAGTGCTCCTACTGCCATACTGAGAGTATGATGGGCTTCCGCTACCGCTGCCAGCAATGTCATAATTACCAGCTCTGTCAGGACTGCTTCTGGAGGGGGCATGCCAGCGGTTCCCATAGTAACCAGCACCAAATGAAGGAGTATACGTCATGGGTGAGAGAAGGAGAGGGGAGGGGCGGGCTAGGGGTGTGTGTCTGCGCTGGGCCAGTCATTGCGGCTATTTTCGCTCCGCTTCACCACAACGCAGGGATGTTAAACGCGTGATATGTTGTAGCGCAGCCTGTGACAGCATCGGTTTAGCAACAGGGAAATGATTCGATGTGTTTTGAATTATCAGTGTCCTCATGCCCTCTGAAATCACACCTATAGCTTCTGTGTTTCTCCCAGAAATCCCCTGCTAAGAAGTTATCCCATGCACTCAGTAAGTCACTGAGCTGTGCATCCAGTAGAGAACCTCTTCACCCCATGTTTCCCGAAATGCCAGAGAAACCTCTCAACCTAGCCCATATTGTGTAAGTTCATCTTCTTTTTTTTAATACTGAAACATAAGAATCCAGTTCTGCAGTCCTGCAGTCAGTGTCTTCTCTCATCACATTTGCAGAGCCTCCAATTGCCATTTCAAACGTTGAATCCTAATGAATTTGATCTCATCCCATGTTTTGTAATTGTCTTGTAGCTGCCTCCAAGTCTGAAGTGATTCCAATCAGTCTTCTGGGGGGCACCTGATCAATAATGCTTAATTGTAGCCTTAGGAATGACCATAATCTTCAATGCTACTGCTGCTTTTTCCTTTATTTTGTGATATGAATAACCAAATAAACGCTTACAGAATAAGATAATTTGCAGCACTCTGGTGCTTTCTATTAAACGCCCAATCAGGGTATTGGCACACAAAGCCACCTCTGGTGCCAACATCACCCCACTGTTGGCTTTATCTATGCTTATTCCATTCGAACACATTTTTTAAACTTCAAATTGATTGACGACATTCTTCTCATATGGAGTCACAGTATTTTATAACTCCTAAACAGCCAAGATGAGTCAGATCTGTCTAGTCAATTTTATAGGACTGGATGTCAGCTTGTTTTGATGTTAATGTTATTGAAAACTCCTTTTTTTTTTTAGAAAAAATGACTGAAACTGCTAGATTCAGTGTGGCCTTTGTAGTGTAAGGGTGATTGTAACAAATGCTTTTGTTCTTTTTTTGCTGCAAAATAGAGACACGTGGTGAGTGCGCTTTGATTATTTAACACATCACCCACACGGACTGCCTGCACATTTCTTAGATTGGAATCTTCTGTGCTAATCATTGTTTCTAATCAAGCCCCATCCTTCCTAGTTTACTGACAGTAACCACTGTTAGTTCCTATGTAAAGACTTACTGCTGTTGCTGATTGATCAGTTTATTGCTCTGTTGTGCTACATTCTGATACATTTTGGCCATCTAACAAAAAGGTAATTCGGAGGTAATACAGGTTTTGATGAGGAAGGAGGTAATCCACAAGAAAGACAGAAAGAAACAAGACAATCCATTGGGATTTTCTTTCTCTCCAATATAAAAGACAAGTTGGCTTTAGAAAATAACAATGTTTGTGTCCTGTCCAGGCCACCTAGACCAGTGAACATCACCAATGAATACGCACTCTCCCACTCCATGCCTACATCAGGGAACCCTTACTCCACCAAAAAGTGAGTTCAGCAACTGCAACAATGGATGTCCTAGATTTTACAAGACATTTATAAGCATCTTTTCATTTTGCCATGTCCCCTTAAGGCCCCATGTCCTGTAGACTCTGTGCACCAAGCTGTCTTTATGTTCTTGCCAAGTTATCTTCATTAAAATGTGTGTGTGTGTGTGTGCGTGCCTCCTGCGTGTGTGTCTGTGTTCACACATGTACTTGTGTGTGTGCGGATATGTGTGGATCATTGTCTGTTTTGTTTTGGGGTTTTTTGTTTTTTATTTTTGTGGTTTCTTTTACCGAGTGTAAACAGCTTGCCATTCAGAAAGAATAATGATGTTGAGCAAAGAAAGCCCTTGACTAGGGCTGCTCCAGATCTGTTGAAAGGCAGAGGGTAAGTGAAACAGGTGTGCCTATAGGAATGGCTTTGTAGCTCAAATGCATGCGTGAACTAATATAGATAGATAATCATCACATAGAGCATACACTGGAGTGCTTATTGCCCCAAGGAAACTATTGACTTACCTGGTTTCTTATAGAGGGGTTTACATTGTTGCACTCGAGGGGCTATTTCAAAGACGCTAGATGAAGCATGCATCATAAAGATCACTGACCATTAGTTTGGAGTGTCTATTACAGTCCGTTCATTGGCATAGACATAAGGAACACTAACTGCCAGTTTCTAATATTAGCCGCTTCGAATGTTACCCTCAATCTCCTGTATGTTTAAGTTGTAGCTGTTGAATAGGATAAATTAAATCGTCAGGTTCACTATTTAAATTGCGTAAGGATGGGCAGGTATACCTGTTTGGATTAAATGGGATTCAATTTTCTTTTATGTTGCTATTTATGTTGTATTTTCCAAGCTAAAGGTACACAATGTTGATGCAGAGTTGAAGCTCCTCCTTTTACAGAAGCTGCACCTGCACTTGATTTTAATGAAAGGAAAAAATGTTTCTTTAAGGAACACTAACCCCTTTCATAAGATTGGAAGTATAGAAAAACATACGGATGATGTGATGATTGACTGGCGTTTTATACGTTTTTCTTGTGCATGTCAGAGCATCTGACATCGTGGTTCATGTTTGCACAGGCTTAGGAACCATAAGGGCTTTCAGGTGACATAATGCCCTCTGGAGGCCATATTGGAGGTGCTCAGCTCTTGGGCAACAATGGCTGAGAATAGGTCATTGCATTTCTAAGCTTACAACTCAATTGTCTCAACAGTATGAGATATGCAGTTTATTTTTTCATCATAAGTTCAGTTCAGTTTCTGACTGAGAAGTGATCATTTCACAACATGTCAGATCTATTGTGTGTTTAAATAACGCCAGCTTGTCAGTTAGCTAGCCCACCAGAGCATCTGGACAGACAGGCATCACTGTCTTGCTGTTCTGATAGTAGCTAACGTTGTGAGGTCAGTACATAATAGTGGGATATAAACATTGACATTAGCTTACTGGTTAGTTAGCTATCAAACCTAAATGCCAACTGTTTGTTTAGGCTAACAACCTGTAGTGCTTTAGAGCTAAGGCTAAGCAGCTAGGACTAAAGACAAGACAGTTTAACCTAAATTTGGAAGCAAATCTACCTATTCACTTTTACTTATAATGTTCCGGACCTACACCCACACTACGACTATCTTTTCTGGATATCTCTCTTATTCTACCTCGGTTGTTATATAATTAGACATTATTTGTGCACAGCTAATTCTCCAATAGACCTCCATGATGGCATCAGCCGCGTGGTTGCTAGGAGATTTGTGATGCAACTGCAAAGCCTCCTTAAATATAGATTATATTATAGCCATGACGTACATGAGGGCATATTGTGCATGCTTGATGTATCTTGAAGTAGATTGTTTGACTTTATGGCTAAAAAAAACAAACTAATTTCAATAGCTTTAATAGTAGAGTACTGAGGGATTGATGCTTGTAGATCTGATGCATGTACCTTGTTGAGCCTTTATTATTGGGCATGCTCTTTATCACACTCCTAGTCAGCAGTGGTGTAGATCCTCGTCTGTCCCAAACATAATATGGCCTTGTTTCTCTCTAGTGACCCATGAATGGCTGCTTTTCAGTCTTTCTTCTCAAACCTGTTTTGTTCTATTACTCTCTCTCTCTCTCTCTTTCTCTCTCTCTCTCTCTCTCTCTCTCTCCCCTTCTCCCTTCTTCTTGTCTCTCTCATCCTGTCTCTCTCTCTCTCTCTCTTTCTCTCTCTCTCTTAATGTTGTCACCTGTGTTATGTAATGTTTTATTTGTGTGAAACCCTGCACTGTTCCAGGTTAAACTACAACCTCGTGGTTGCTGATAGACTTGCTGACGAACATGTTCTGATTGGCCTCTATGTGAATCTGCTACAAAACAACCCCAAAATATGGTTAGTTGGTGTCCTGTGTTTGCCAACACCGGTGGAAACTATGTGCTCTGCTGGCCTGCCGCTTAGCAATCCTCCCCCTAACCTTATCCTTAAAGCATTACAGTCCTAATGCTGCATGCTGTCAGATAGTTGGATGTGTAGACTATCCACTTTGAATTCAAATTATCCACTAGCAATAATACAACAGTGTTTCTTAACGATTGGTATCTGAAATGGAAATCAGATCTGTATCTTTAACAAGAGTACAGTTTGAGTACAGTATGTTTTCATTAGATTGGATCCCAAGGTGAAACTAAATTCCTCATATTTGAGTCTGGCCAAGGTGGAAGTCTTCAAGACTTGTGGGTTTACAGCATCTGTTACCACATTCAATTGCCTCTAATAGTGAGGTCATCACTGTCTTGCTCGTGCACTTTAGTTGCTACTGAGAGAAATTTCGAATGGAAAAAGGGTCAAATGGCTCTCGTATTTGTCACATTAGGATTGTAACTCCAAATGCTTATGGCAGTTTAGACGGTTGTCTTTGCATCATTGCTTGGTTAGGTGCTACCAAATACTTTTTATGTAGCTGCTATTTCCTTAGTGAATTTGCTATGAGGTATTTTCTCAAATAAGTTTCAATGTAATTATTTAAAAGCAAACTCTGACATGTAAGCTGACTATTTTCTTTTGTTTGCTTATTTAATTGTTGGAATATGGAAGAACTTTTTTTTAAAGGTTCAATCATATTCTCTCTCCTTTGAAGCATAGTGCTATGTCGATGCTTATCTTCCTAACCAAAAGTCCCATAAAAATGAGAGCCGGGCTGGTATCCCCTGTAGTTTCTGTGTGTGTGTGTGTGTGTGTGTATGTTTGTGTGTGTGTTTGCGAAAGGGGGGGGGGGTATATCCTCTTGTTTTTTAATAGTGGTTGGCATCCGTATTATGTTGCCTATCTATATTATATTTGCAGCTCTGGAAATCCCCCCACCTTCCCGGGTGTGATTCTGTCTGAGTGTGTCTATGTGTGTTCCTGCGCAAAAACATAACCATATTTTTTTTTGCTACATCAGTTTAAAGCTCTTCTGGCTTTCAAATAGTTTTAAAAAGCGAATACATGATAACTTCATCACAACTTTTCTATAAATAACCCAACTCCATTCCTGCTTTTGTGCCTTTCATAATATTCATAATAGCTAAGCACGGTCACAGGGGACTCTGCTGTCAAAGTAAAACTTATGACACTTAACTAACCTGAGTTGAACAAAATAAACTTTCTTGGATCTCTGTACTTTTCCTGCACAGTTTGTGTCTGACTGGCTGGCTGGTTTAGTTCTCTCAGGTGAGTATAACAGTGTCGTGTTGTGACTCTGTCTCCATTTTCCTCTTCATCAGTTTGCTGGAGAGCAGTAACCATCAAGATGAAGAGCACAGTCTCATTGCCCGCTATGCTGCTAGACTGGCTGCTGACGCTGCGGTGAGATATATGACATTTATTGCACACAATATCGTGGCATCTTTCATTGGCGTCCACTGCCAAAAATCTGTCTAGATCAGAAAAGGGTTTAACATGCACCACTGCTGTAGCTTAGGGGTTCCAGTCCTTTTTATTGCTGTGGTTAAGAAGGGATTTACAGGTAGTGATCATTTCTGACCAGGCCTGCATGCCGGTTTATGTTCTGATCAGATCTTGATGGATGGCAGGTGACTTGACTCTGATGTTCCTCTTGTGAGATATGAGATAAGGTAGTGGGTGACATCAGCCAGAGGTGCCTCTAGTTGACGTCATGTCTCCTGCTTGGTTTCACCGACAGGCTCAGCAGCAGAGGGTCCCCACGGACCTCTGCTGCTCTCTGGACGCCAACAAGCAGCAGAGGCAGCTCATCGCCGAGCTCGAGAACAAAAACAGGTCAGGGATGAGTGCCTCGGTGGTGCTGTTCACTTGTGTTTGTCACTCCCCAACCTCTTTAAATTCCAAAATAAGATATCCACCTTTGGAAAAATGCGACTCCTGCTCTTACAAAATAAACGCTGGCCTGAAAGTCACATTTATTAGAGTGCTATTGACATTATTAGCCAAGTTATGACATTTTCTTACTAAATACTAACATTTTAGAGGAGATAACCACCTGTAAATCTGAAATACTGGCCAATAAATATCTGGTAATTTTCGAAATAGATAGTGTTTTCGAGTAAATCCTATCTTAAGATATACAGGACATATGAGTTAATAATTTATGTCTTTACTCCCGTGTTCAACCTGCAGCCGCAGAGTGTAGTAGCCCTGTTTGTGTGACTGCTGCAGAATAAATGAAACTGATGTGTGCACTTGTGCATAATGTGTGCTGGTGCCTGTCACAGAGAAATCCTGCAGGAGATCCAGCGGCTGCGCCTGCAGCATGAGCAAGCCTCCCAGCCTCCACCTGACAAGGGCCAGCAGAACCCCACGCTGCTGGCTGAGCTACGACTTCTCAGGTAACTCCACCTCGCTTGATCCTGCATGACACAATGAGTTTACGACAGACATTTTTGCTTAGGCTGCAACCGAACCTACAGAAGTTGAACTGCCCGCCTTTTTCCCAAGCTAAATTAACAACATATGTAGAGAGACTAGAGACTACAGATGCTCAGGATAATTTTTTTTCTCTTTTTTCTCTTTCCTTTGCCATTGACATGACATTATGGTGTGTATCATCATGCTGTACAACTTGTTCCTTCTGACAGGCAACGCAAAGATGAGCTTGAACAAAGAATGTCTACTCTGCAGGAGAGTCGCAGGGAACTCATGGTGCAGCTGGAGCAACTTATGATGCTTCTCAAGGTATGGGACACATGCTTTTCAACTATTTGACTGCATTTATTTGTTTTGTCTCCATTTTTATTTGTTTGTATTTGTTTTATGTGGCATCAAACCTCCTTGGTGGGACCCACAAAGAGTTGCTGTTGCAATTGTAACAGCTAATGGGGTTACTAATAAACTTAAACTTAAACAGTAGTGAAATACAGAATACAATTAAGATTCCCTCATCATCAATTAAACACACATTATGTGTTTTCTGTAGGGAACCACAAGCTCGGGGTAATTTAGGTTCTGAGAACCCAGTTTGCTCCTGGGCCCATTCCAGGATCAGTTTGTGTAGGTGTTGCAGTTTAACAATGGCTCTTTGCATATTTCTATCATAGTACATGGACAAGTGTACTGTAATTTGTATTTATTGTTTTTTTTCCAAGCGAGTGGGTGGTAAGCAATAAGGTCAGATGATTCATTTCCATTGTATTTGCATTTTTCTATCTGTGGGGGCAGTCTCCCAGCTGTGGGGCGTCACTCCAACTAATGTAAAGCAAACACTGCACATTGCAGATGGAGAGACATGTGAGCAAAAACAGATGACCACACATGTCCATTAGAGGGCGTACGTCTTTAACAGTCCGGCTCTGTTGAAGCAGAGAGGGTGTGGGTTGCTGGTAAATCGCCCTCTCTCGCATAATTTCTTGTAATTGCTCGTGACGTAGGCTATTGATTAGCTGTGTTAAGGCGTCTCCTGCTGTTAGTCAAGAGTCCAGACAGATGACTTGTAAGCAGACTTTTGAGTTTGGGATTACGCTCCATCACACCATACAAGGCAACGTGTCTACCCCTCTCTAAGAAGGCTAACCTTTAGGGGCGAGAATATCTTCAGCAGTCAATAAGACGGAGGCTGTTCAAAGCAAGCATAAACTGCTTACTGTACTGGCTTAAGTGGTGAGGATATCAATCTAATTAGCCTAAAAGGATCAATGTTAATCCATTAAACTTCCATGAGCAAGCCACATGTTTGTCATGGCCTGGAGGAAATACCAATTGGATTTTTTATTATCGTTTATCGTCTTTCAGTGGAATCATATCGTGATGATATGAAGATATTTTGATATCGTGACACACATTTCTGCTGTCTAAATTGATGATGACGAGCAAATTTTACTTAAAAACTAATAAAATGAGGTATGGTAGAAATATTATTTGAAAATTTCAGTTTTGTTTGACATCACACCTAACATTACCATTCGGTTCAATGAGATGAACCTTCATTTGATTATTTAACGTGATTTTGCATACATGAACCATATCGTGATATATATTGATATCAAGAAAATCCTTATGATTATCATGATATTGATTTCAACCATATCGCCCAGCCCTATACTCACATGTAGTGTTTGTTGTTTCATGACCCAAAAAAGAATCACTGGTAAGAACTTGAATGGAGGTTGTTTTTTTTTCCAACAGGAGGAAGAACGGAAACAGGCTGTAAGTCTGAAAAGCGTGGGACAAAAAAAACCCTCTAAAACATAACCATATAGACTCGGATCCAAACTTATTGCACGTGTATTTGAAATAAACACTTGCTTTGTTTGTGTGGTTTGGATTGTGGCGGTTATTTGTTCAGCTCTCAGAGAGGAAAACAGTCTGCTGATTTAATAGCATGTTGAATATTTGAAAAATATTGACATAATAGTAAAGGCAGCCTAATGACCCTACATACAGTGCGTTTTGGCATGAGTGTAATGTTTGTTACTTACCTAATAGTGGTGTATTATTAGGGGAAACAAGCTTCTTAACAGGCTATTTGTAGACTTTCTAAGTATTCTGTCTGTAGTTTGTCTGCTGTTATTTGAGGATTGACATAACAAATGATGTATAGTTGTTGCATTGCTCATGGAGAGTTTTCTGTCCAACGCAGTGACAGAAAATGACACCCACTGACACTAAAACTGTCCTCCCTCTTCTTGCCTGTGTGTGTTGCAGACTCAGGGTCCCGGCTCTCCACGCTCCTCTCCCAGCCACACGGTCAGCCGGCCGATCCCCACACCGATCCACTCAGACTCTGCTGGCACCACCCCAACTCACACACCTCAGGACTCTCTCATGGGCGTGGGAGGGGATGTACAGGAGGCCTTCGCTCAAGGTAACACAGTCAAACACAGACGCACACATGCAGTTACTGGCATATATTGTCAATGGCAATTCAAAACAAACAAACATCTCTTCTCTGTTCCAAAGGCCCAAGGAGAAATTTGAGAAATGACCTACTCATCGCTGCTGATTCCATCACCAACACAATGTCATCACTGGTTAAGGAACTAAATTCAGGTGAAATGAATAATTAGAAAAACTTTGTGTTTTGCTTTCTGGATTTTTGTTGCACAACAATTGGTTTATAAAATGTCCATCTCTTTGTATTCCTCAGAGGGTGGAAGTGAGACGGAGAGCATTGTGGATTCAGACTTTGGACGCAGTGACCTATTGGCCACAACCACTTCAGATCCCTTCTTCACTACTAAACCAAGGTACCTATCAGAGATATAAAGCTGTGATATTTACCAGTACACGGGATATGATGTAACTATCCCTTGTACTATTTTGGGAGAGCAGCTATGTTGAAAGCTAGGTTGGATGTAAGAGGAAAAAGGTGTGTGAGAGTAAGTGTGTGATTGGGGTTATAAAGTGGGCTCCTCCCATCACAGATGACCCACTGAATTTGGTCCACAACACATTCATCAGTAACTTCTGGCACCCCCCCCCCCCCCATATTCAAAACTCTTTCTATTCAAGCGTCTTCCTCTCTACACTTTCCCAGTTCATCCCTTGTCCCTGCTTATTTTGAGAAACTGCTTTGGCACACCTCGCTGCTTCCTCCTGGCAATTCATTTGCTCAGCTATCACCTCCCTCTTTTTCTAACTTTCTAACCCATATATACGTATATATACTGTATACTATTGTATGTGTATGCCAAATGCTGGATACATTAAGTCATCTGCATTCTCATGAAACACTGATTTGAATCAAATGCAATGTTAGGAGAGGTTAGAGGGTTTAAAAGGTTGGGCCATGGTTAGGACATGACCCATTTGGCAGTTCTCTATTCAGTCACGATAGAGTACCTCCCGATTCCTGGTACAGCTTCCATCTTTTCCCTTGTTTGGAACTGCCTGTATCTGTGATAGGACCGCTAGCGCTGCAGAGGAGGAGAGCTATGAGAACGATCTGGAACAGCAGCTGGAGGACGAGCTCAAGATGGAGGAGCTAATGAAGCACAGGCAGGAGCCAGAGAAACCCTGTATGGTGAGTTCTAGTTTGGAAGATTGGAATGAAATCAAAGAAGAAGGTTGTACATTGCGTGTTTTGTATTACAAACCATGCTCTCTCTCAGTTCTAATTCTCACTTTTATGTTTTGGTGATGTTCATACTGTGGTACAGGTGACGTTGCAGCAGTGACCGTGCTAGTCCGGACTCCTGGTAGGTAACTACTGTATCAGTAATTGACAGTCTGACAGAACACCTACAGTGCACACCCATATCCAGAAAGCTTAAAAGTTTTTTAACATTTCCCAACATTTCCACAAAACCTGATAGGTAACTAGACTTAAAATGGAATAAGACCAAATGCTCCTACTACTTACTGATCTGTTTCAAGTTTCATGAAACTTATTTTGAAAGTTGCTTTGTATACTTATAATGCCACAGTATTATACTTCCATATTTAAGACACTGGAGGTATTATGAAAATTGCCCTTAGCTGTAAGGGAGTGCTGGGAGTGATGGTGAAGTCAACCTACATTGGAAAAAAAAACCAAAAAAACCTGCCAACAGACACAGGGCTGACCTTATGGTTCAGTATGTATTGAATGTAGTACTGAAATTGTCATATTCTCCATACATTTTTAGATCGTAAATGTACTGTAAATGTAATGTAAATGTAATGTAAATGACATTTGTTCACAGCCAATAAGTTTGGATTAAGTTTACCAACAGATGCTCACAACAGAGGAAATCCAAGTGTGAAATCTACGAACTCTGATCCCATTGCTGTAGAATAATCCATATAATTTAAGACAGAAGAAGTGATTCAGATCAGCACTCGTATGCACGCTGGACTTGAACACAACTCATAATCAATTTAATGACCTTTTCACTGACCTTGTCTAGACTCTTAGTGTTGTTACACAATGCAGTTAAAACTGGACAAACAGGCAGCAGTCTCAGAAAATTAATGAGTTTTAATTCAGTAGGTTTTGGCAATTTTTTTTAGCCTTTTGCACCTTATTCTGTCTTTGGCTGTTAAGTTGAGCACCTCCAGCCTCTAATTACACCATGCAGTTAGTAACATACCATTTTCTTAACAGGTGAGCAATATGAAAAGCAACAATAGTAGAAGACACTGGAAGAGACAACACTGGGCCAATGACACAGAGAGTTGAGAAGATATGAAGAATTAAAGATGAAGAAATTGCTAAATCCAACCATAGAATACATTTATGTAAAGATCTATTTTTTAACCAACCACATATTTAAGATAAATACTGTGAGCTGATATGGAGAGATTAATAACTGAGCTGTCTGTTATACCACAGGTGCCATAAAAATCAGATGACTTTGGGGAATTATTTGTTGATTTTTATCCTTTTTATATGAGTTGTCTGGCAATTGTACAAGTATACTGTAAGTAGTACAGGGTGGCAAACCTGTTTCTTTGGAGTTCTCATGTTTCTAAAACAGTAAACCAGGTCTAAGTGCGTTTGTTATCTGAGACACGACAAAAACCACAAAGTTATAGATTATAAAATTTACAATCATTTGTAAATTTATAGCTCTGGCCTGACCACTCTGACCAGATTTGCCCACTAGTCCATTGATTTCTTACTGTTGCTATTGAATGGCTTTTGTATTGTAGTTTGACTCTCAGTCTTTCTTATCGCAGACTGACTGTGATTTGTCAGACAGTTTGTTTTATTTGAGACATAAGTCATAATCATGCACGCTGCCTTAGCTGATTGGATGACCTCTCAATGGAGCTCATTCAAACTGTCAATGCAGCATGTAGCTAACAACACATTACACCTGTTCAGCACAAATACTGGTTTTCTTCACTGGATGAATGAGGTTGAGCTCATATTAAATCTGATGCTGGAAAGTGATATTGTCTGCAGAGGGCTTTAGTCTGCTACTATTTATACTGTCTACATATAAAGTGTTGATTCAATATAAGGTTTAGTTTAATTGGTTCTGATAGCTGAAAGTGTTTTGAAATACAGTGGAAATGATGTAAATTAAATGGACATAGTGAGGATGTGTGAGCTTTCCAAATTGCTCAAATTCAATGGTTTACACTGGCAAGGGCATTGAACAAATTGTGTTTACTATCAATGGTTTTATGAATTAAGGTTAGATCATAGATCATTCGCCATTGTTTCATTTGATAGCATTTTTATGCTCTCGCACAAATCTGTCCGACTTGCACACCAAGATAATACACACTCTTCATGTTCTTTCTGAGTGTGCACATAACTTTACACAGTCACTTTGGGAAAAGTGGCAAGCCAATCTAAAATCATAAATGTGTGAAATATATCTAGTTTGATTTTTGAGCAAGTTCATACCAGTGATTTTGCATGGTGGTGATGCATAATAAAGTGTTGACACAATATCACAATTTTGTCGCCTATGAACTCCTTTCTCTTTCTTTTTCCATTCCAGAACGGCACACTTCAATTGGCTTGGTTTGGCAGCGCACATTTATTATCTGTCATAAGTGCACTGTTGGCTGCTCTCAACCTATTGTCTATAATTCATCACATAGACCTACCATCTGAGGTAACATAAAAGCAGCCATCCAGTACTGGATCTCATAGTCATGTGGATATTAGGAATGAGAATTTCAATCTCAGGCTCAGGCAATATTACCAGTCTATGAATGAACCAATATTAGTTTTATAATAATAATAATAATAGTATTAGTGGCAGTTTTTTTTATTATTTTTAACCCATCAACATGAGCCTGACCTGACCACAGTCAAAAAGACACACAGGACCACAGCATCCACTACTAAGTCTTTGTTATTAACACAAACTGGCTATCTATATAAAATCTTCCCATGTTCTTTCTTTATCTGATCAGAATTATTTCTAGTCTAGCAGCATAGTTAGCAAGCAGCTATAATACTGATGAATCTCTTAAACCCTTTGTGGTTAAAAAAAAAAAAAAAAAAAAAAGCCTCATCCAGATGTCCTTTGTCTTTTATCTAGTGTGTGAGTGCACCCTGGTGTTAAAAGAGGAGGAATGCAGTTGTGTCAGTGACTGAACAGCTGGTTCATTTCTTCAAACATGGTATCTTAAAATGCAAAACACCGTTGGGAAGCAGACAAGCTCTCCTGTCTATATGCATTGCATTTCCCTCAACATGCTGATGCTTTCTCCCTGCATAGAATATTTGTCTTCAGATAGTAATGAAAGTAGAGAGCATTCCCTTTTCACCATAATGCTGCTTTAAGTAGCTGGCTAGACAAGCCTCTTGAATTTCATTAAATGCAAGTATTTGCTACAGGAATGTTAGGGCTTATCCTGCGTCATACGTCAAGCACTGTTGGCATTATGGTTTTATTGGGATTTGGATTGGATTAGATTGGCTATTGTTATAACAACATTGCAATGCTGCACCTTGCAACAATGTCCTCTAGTATCTTGTATTTTGATAAACCTGAAGCAGTTTTCGGGACTACGACTGTATTATTTTAATAAGGTTTCATCCACACATTCCTCTATTTAGGGATGGTTAATTTTATTTAATGTTATACTCTATCAAGGGAGGTCACCCTATGCTCTACGCCTATCTGCTGCACATCGATCATATACTCAGTCAAGCAAATAATTTAAATTGATTTATTTTGCAGTAATTGCAGTGGGACTGTTTCTTTTAAAATATGAATTTCTCCAATCAATAGAAAGGGAAAGTGACACGGAGTGACACGACGGAAAGCTGTCAGACGTACTCACTGATCAACGCATCGAGATATAATTGGTCGAACTCACAACAGATGTCACCACCAGGCCAATCAGCTGCAGCAGCGGTGACACATTGTCCAATGAAACGTGCGCGCGTTTTTAGCGTCATCGTCTAGCGTGAATGGGTGTTCGGAGGGTGGGGTGACTCCGGAAAATAGTAGCTTTTTAAAAAATCGCCTTGTAACCTGCGGATCTGAGTTCACTGGTGAGTCATATTTGCTGTGTACAATGTGTGAGATTTGCCTCGAAACGTGCATCTTAATATCTACACAAATTGGACCGTATCCATCTTTGTGTCGCCGGTTGAAAGCGTGAAGTTACTTAGGGTTAGTGCATATGTCGGCTGTCACTATTCTGTCAAAGTGTGGGCATAAACATAATTAGCTTAGCTTGAGGTTAGCTGAGCAAGCGGTATTGTACTGTATGCTGCTCTCTGATAACGTCCAACTCTCGGCAAATCAGTCACTCACTTGGTTTTGTCTCGGCGCTGTTCAGTTACATACTGGCGAGCTTGTTCAATCAGTTTCTTTCATTTACCAACGCTACCTAACACAAGCTAACCAGCCAGACAGCTTTGGAGCAGCCGATGAGACCAAGTTAGCATCATCTATAAGATTTGCTGAGCTACTTCGGCATGAGGTTGTTAAAAAAAAGTGTAGAAATCAGCAAAAGTGTCTTGTGTTTTCCATCCATCAGTAAGCCGATAACTCAATGTTTCAGACCATCAGCACTGGCTCTGTAGCTGTAGAACAAATTGTAAGAACATTGTGTGACGTTAGCTAGCAACCTAGTTAACGTTTACATCATTTTGACTCGCCTACATCTCCCCAATTTAGCTCTACCCCTGCATTTAGGCCTACTGCATATACGGTTGTTTTTTTTCTAGTCGTTAAACTATAGTCTTGAACAGCATGACACTGACAGCAGTCAGACTAGTCTAACTTGGGTCAGCTGCTTCAGATCAGACACATTCCTTTTCAATGCTGATGTTGTAAATGGCGAGAAAATACAGAAGAATTCACACGGTCGTTTTCTTTTTCCTCTATATAACCACAGATGTGTCTTTGGTCTTTCATATGTGGGCTGGGCATTTTGTTCCGGTCTCAGAGGAGTTCCCATGTGTGGGCTGCTGGTGTTTTATTCCCTACAGTAATATGCACCAAGGAAGAACAGCCCCCTACACATGAGGAATATACAGAAATTGCAAGCGTAAGCAAAAAATAGGCCCATAGGGTATGCATTTAACTTATTATGGGCTGTCTTACTCCATCCTCAGGTGTCACACTCTGAACATTGAGTTATAACAGGCTGTGTATGCATGCTGCACCTCTTAGTGGTGGCACTTCTGGCTTGGAGTTGAAATGTAGTGCTACATGCTTTTGGTGTTTTGCAGACATTCATCACTTTGTAGCAACCACAGTGGTGGCACTTGCGGATGACTAGATTATTAATTGATTATGCCTTTGGCTCTGCAGGAATTGATGTAATGACTGAGGACTTTTGACCTGGTGTTGACAGGCAATCCTAATTATCTGCCCTTCTATAAGAACTGTGCATTTTTTCCAACATCTTGAGCTACAGACAGATATTCAGCCTTGGTTTGTTTCTAATATTTTGAAACTGAAAGAGGAGCTCAAATGCACATTTCAACATACGTGTGAGCGATTGGTGTCACAGTGAAAGGTTTGCAACTTATAGTGTAAATGCAATTGAAAGTTTAAATATTAACGCTGGTGGAGGCAGTTACAAGGCCAATGGTAGGCCAAGGCATAATTCTTGCACTGTGCATGAAAGCTCATAGCAGTAGTCCCATTTTATGTGCTGATGGTGCGGATCAATGCTCTTGTGGAACTCTGACACCAAGTCAAAGTTTCATTGTGCCTGTTAAATACTTAGCAGACCTGCTGTGGTTCACATAAAGCTTGCCATTGTAGATTACTAACCATGTTCAGACAAGATTGAACTGCATTGGCCTTGCTGCCTGGCGCATTTTCATACAGACATTTGGACATCAGTAAACACTGAAGTGATGATACAGTCGCAGCAGTTGAATCAGCCAACTTCTGTCTTTATGATGTTATCATAGTGATCAATTTATATGGTTAGTAATCAAAACAGCATTTAATTATACTACGTCACACCCAATATGTGTGTTCATCATTTTCATCAGCAACACTTAGGTCTATCTAACAAAAGATCTGCCTGCTTTTTTGACCCATATAATAGTATTTGCATGCCTTCTGTTGTGCATAGTAACTAAATGATAGATACTCATAGATTATAGATATCATAATAGATAGTCAGGATTTGAGGGTGAAACTGGGTGGGCTGCATTTCCCTTTAATCACACAAGTACTTTTCAGTTGATTGGGAATTGTCCGAGCATTTGATTAAGAACCTGTTACAACGTTAATCTGCATCTCAAAAGCAAGAAGCAAGCTTTGCTTCATGACTTGATCTGATTGATGATGTCCTTTTTAACACAGAAATGATCAATTGCATTTGGTGTATTGAAATAGCCCACTGTATGAGGGAACAGGCAGCCACCCCCATCAGTCACGTGGGCAGGGTGCAGCAACGTCATTAGGCAGAGATTTGTGAAGAATAAGCAGACAGAAGGAGCCCGAGGTGCGGCACTTTCTTAGCATTTGCATCGTCCTTTTTTTTGGCCAGAGAGAACAGAATATCTGTTCAATATTTTAGAGACCCAATGCCTGGTCCCACCCAAGCACTTTCCCCAAATGGAGAGAATAACAACGACATCGTCCCGGACAACGGATCCAACATCATTCCTTACAGAAAAAATACAGTGCGAGGAGAGCGCGCCTACAGGTAAATCGGTGTAATGCCGCATTTGATGTGGTCTCATAAGATAAGGATTGGAGATATAATAACACTGCTGCAAAACGGCATTCAGGTCCGTTTGGCAGTAAGCGCTTCTCATCGTTTGTCGGTTTGCTTGTGCGCCCATCCGCAATTTTCTATCCCTGTTGTCCCCTAGTCTGCTGTCATACTAGCTCTATCTCTCTCTCTCTCTCCCTCTCTCCCTGTGTCTGTGTGACTATGGCGTAAATCGCTCAAGGCCCTTCCAAGTAACACCCGTCTGCTGGTGTAATAACGAAATCATTGGCACGGAAGGTCACCTATAATGCCCCCATTTTCCACTACAGTCGTGTTTAATGGCACGGTCAAATAGGAAGACGGGATCGAAACTCTCCGGCTGGCCAGCTTGTCAAATGTCATGCAAATACACACAGCCGCCCCTGCTACAATATTCCCATTCCCATCATGACATGACATGTTAGTTTAGCCACTTCGCAGCCGACTGGTGTATCACGATGAATGTGTTGGAATTGCGTTGTCATATGTGAAGCAACCCAACGCTATAACGTGCTGCACATGAGGGTTTTCCCAGTGTAAATTGTCCCAGGCATCCAGCCCAGCCCTTGTGTCCGGCTATCCATGGCTCGGCTAGCTAACAAAGCATGCTAACGGTACATCCGCTTTGTTGACATGGAGAGCGGCTGGCCCAGTTTCCTTCCCGGCGAGTCGGTGGAGGATCTGCTCCTGTCCTGCACGGATGTGATAATAACTTTAACGCTAAAGGTTATTACCCCAAATACCGCCGTTAGTGTTGGCTAGTGGATGGTGATTACGCATGATGCAGTAGCATATTAGTCGTTACCGTAATCCAATAAAGGGGGAATGTTTTGTTTGCAGCTGTCCTGCTCCTTCTCGTTATCACTGACCTAAGCCCAGTATTGCTGACCTGATTGATATTGCATTCTTCCTTTTTATAGATACGTTTGAGGAGGAGTACGCACTTTTAAATACAGGGATGTCGGCCCCTCGATTGTTTCTTTTATTGAGAAGTAAAGTAATACATGATTTTTTTTAAGTTATGCATTGATTCACTATTTTGTGACCATTCTCATGAATTGCTCATGACAGCCTAGTCCTGCATTATTATTCATCAGTAGCCCAAGGTCAAGGGTCAAAGCTTTGAGTTCCCTGATATATATGTTTTGCCACAGTGTATGCTTTGGATAGATAGTAAAGGTGTTATAATATTGTAAACGTTTGTGCAGTGTTGCTGTTGGGTTTCCAGTGGGGTTTTTTTTAGGGAAAGAGTCAAAGGGAAAATTAGGTTAGGGCTAGGGTTTTCTTATTGAAGTCATTACTAAATCTAATTTGACCTGATTTGTAAGTGGGTTTGAATGAACATCAGTACAGCTGCTCACAACAAGAACCTAGTTACAGTTGCTGGGCTTGCCTAGTTTGTGTTGTAATGATTATTAATGGGTCCTTTGAGAGGATACAGTATATGTTGCATTGATTATCTGCACTGGTTTATGTCTGACAGACAACATATCACTAATATAATTGTTTACCTTTTTTTGGAATTTGGATTTATTTGAATAGGAGACAAGATTGGTAAACTAACTGATCCATGATGTGACCAAACAGGGTCTTTAGTCTCAACATATTTGGCTTTGCTTCTTATTTCTTCATTGGTTTTAAGTGTTATACTTAATTTTTTTGTGTTTAAACAGAAGTCATCTGCTCATTTTTTTCCTTCTCTATTGTAGTTGGGGGATGGCGGTCAACGTATATTCTACCTCAATAACCCAGGAGACTATGAGCAGGCATGACATCACTGCCTGGGTTAACGATATTCTCTGCCTAAACTACACTAAAGTGGAGCAGCTCTCTTCAGGTGAGAACAAAATGATCCTTCAGAAACTGCTCTCTTTCTCTCTCTCTCTCTCTCCCCCTCTCTCCCTCTCTCTCCCCTTGCATGCTATATGTGTCGATGAGGCTGGTTGAGATGGGGAAGCGTGTTTTTTGTTATTGCAGCTTTGCATGTAACACAAGGGGATAAACTAATTTTGGATATAAGCTGCTAGTTAAAGCGACCTGGGGAAACATGCTCACCTATCCCTGGCAGAGAGTTGTCTATAAATAAGCCTGCCATGTCCTCCTGCTGTATCCAAGTAATCTAATCTCAATCACTCAAGGCCTACACACACACGCACACACATAAACACACAGTCTTTTTCTTTTCTTAAGGTATATGTTACTTGTTTAGTGTAGATCTCTATTTGGGCATATCTGATTTGCATATTGATAGGCCCCAGTCAGCCAGCCAGCCAACAGGTCAAACTGGTTCCCTGGTTCCATTTAAATTGATAAAAATCTAACTGAACTCAAATTCATAATTGGAGCCATGTTTGTGAGAACATGCAGACATAGTTTTTTAGGAAACATGATCAATGATCTGGATAGGGAATAGTTTCCAGAGGTTTTGTTGTTGACAGCCATAATACACTAGTCTATAGCTAGAGTCAGTTTTCCTTATTTCTATCGTGGCAATCAAGTTTCCAGCAAAGGCTTATGAACTCAACTGTCATTTTATTCCTTCTTTAGGAGCAGCCTACTGCCAGTTCATGGATTTGCTCTTCCCTGGCTGCATCAGTCTTAAGAAGGTCAAGTTCCAAGCTAAATTGGAGCATGAGTACATTCACAATTTCAAAGTGTTACAGGCATCCTTCAAAAGGATGAATGTGGACAAGGTGGGTTTGCTAAACCTTATTTGTACCTTGTTAAATTTGCGAACTTTGTATTGTTGTTCCATGTGTGCTTTACCATGCATGTACATTCATTGTACATTCAAATTCAGATGCTTGAATTTAAAGGTTACCTACTTTTTGTCCTCTTTTCCTTGCCCTTGATTTAGATTATTCCTGTGGAGAAGCTGGTTAAAGGCAGATTTCAGGACAATCTTGATTTCATCCAGTGGTTCAAGAAGTTCTTCGATGCCAATTATGATGGTAAAGAGTATGACCCGGTTCAGGCCAGACAGGGTCAGGATGCCATTCCCCCACCGGACCCCGGCGAGCAGATCTTCAACCTGCCAAAGAAGTCCCACCACGCAGCCAGCTCCCCTACTGCAGGTCAGATTGATCCCCTGTGATGTGCTGTGGGGTAACAAAATGATCTGTGTTGGATCTGGTGATTATTGTTACGAACCTTTCTCCTGATATCATATGGCCATTGTCAAGGGTTTTATCTATTTTCAAACTTAACTGATGTTTGCAGAGGGCAGGATATTTTTGAATTTTTTATCACTGACCCTGTTTTTCTATTTGGATTTCTGGGTTAGACTAAGGAACATTTTACATTCATACCAACACCACCTGTGATTACAACGTCTAGGTTCTATTCTTTTTCAAAGAGAAATTTCATTTTTCATTTTTAACTGTGCGTGAGAAATTTAATTTACTTACTACTGATAACCTTTCATCTGCTGCAGGAGCCTCAAGGGCAAGCGCTACCACACCCAAGGCGTCAACGCCGTCATCCAGACCCTCATCAGCCAAAAAGATCCCTGCAACATCGGCTCCTGCCAAAGGAGAGAAAGAACTGGAAGCGCAGGTCACGCATCTTAACGAGCAGGTACGTTTACGTTTTATTTAATTTCAGCAGGTATCAAGAGTTTACCTCTTTTGGAACTGTCGGTGATGTGATTGGCATACTTAGGAAGCAACTTTAAAAAAATGTTTGTGTGATATTTCTTTGGATAATCCAGTCTGAATGTCAAATGAGTCGTATCACTTAGTCCTTAAACATGAAACAGTTTCTTAGGCGGCGTTCACATGGGACATTTGGCACATTCGAGGACAAGTATGTGTTGAAAGCGCCTGGGTCGCGTTGCTGTGGGCGTGTCTGGAAACCTTTTGAAGCAGTCTGGACAAATTTCATTGGCTCATGAAGTCTATTTTAGCGGATGACGTTCACCTGAGCTCCCTCAAAAGTTAATTAGCTAGTTTCAACTTTTTTGATGGACTGGGTTGTGATATTTTCATGTACTGCTTTCCGTCAATCCATGTTATCCGTCAAACATAGGTCTCATTGAAATACATGGGATATTGTCAGTTTTTTGACCTATCACTAATGCTCATATGAACGCTCCCTTAGAGTGAAGCACTGGGAGATCAGTACAGTTCCATTCCTTTGCTACTCATCTGTTCATTGTCCAGTTGAGCTTGTGACTCCTTATCTGTTGCTTTTTGACTGTAACCAAAGTCCAGCCCATTGCATAGCTGAATATTGACGCTACAATTTATTTCTTTGGTTGTTTTGTTTTTTTGTAGGTGAACACATTAAAGCTGGCGTTGGAAGGAGTGGAGAAGGAGAGGGACTTCTACTTCAGCAAGCTGCGGGAGGTGGAGCTGCTGTGCCAGGAGCAGGGCGAAGAGAACGCCCTGTTTGTGGAGCGGCTAATGGAGGTCCTTTACTCCACAGACGAACAGGTCAGTCTGCTCTTGATTGATCCAAACAGGCTTGTCAGGGCAGCTGGAGGCAGTTCTGGTCCTGATTAGATAGGTCGGTGCATGCAGGAGTTGAATACCAGCAGAGCGTGTGAGCGTCTGGGTTTGGTGAAATAAAAGCGTAGCAGAAAAATCATGTGGAACTTAACGTGTGACTGACAGAAAGAAGAATCCAGTCTTTGTGTGGAGTCACTTCCGTTTGCCCTTGAGCAGACTTAAATTCAGTAGCACTAGTGTTAAGCTCTCTGTGCCCCTATTTTTTTTTTTTAGGAAGGAGCTGCAGAACTGGCTGAGGGAGATGGAGAGGAAGTGGACCAGCAAGCCCACGAAGAGGCACCAGATGATCAGCAGGAACAGGATGAATACTGACTGCCATCATCCCTCACCGCAAACTACACGCCCTTTTTATTTTGTGAGAACTGTTCTTAAGGATTTTAATTTTTCCTCATGGTTTCTTTTTTGTTCTCTTGAAGACTGAGCACATGAAGCAACCTCCTGAAAAGAAGCACCGTCATTTTTTTTTTTTTTTATCCCACTGTTCACTATTCTGTGTTTTTTCGTGACTGTTGGTGAAATGCTGTGGCAGGTTTGCTGTTATTGCCTCCACTAGCAGACAAGCTCAGACCATCACAGAAGTTTCCAAGGACTGTGCGAGTGAAAGGTCAATTCAAAATCCTAGATGTGATGAAATGCTGAAGTTCAGACAGGTACCTTTACCTGTCAAGTGCAAGTGTTAATTTGCCAGCTTCTGTCCCTTCATTTTAGTTTTTTGTATTTGTTTTTTTTTTTAAAGTTTGCATATCAACCATATTAATCACGAGAATGCAATAAGCAAAGCCCTGAAGGGCCCATAGTAGCTCTTATCTAACCTCCTTCCATATGTTGCACTGACATTTGATCCTGTATTGGACAATCTGTCCATAGACCCTCACCATATTTATTAAGCCTTAGGAGTAGTGTAAGATTCTACATTGCATCCTCATGAAGGGAGACGATACAGTCAGCGAATTGTGAATGAACTGTAGTTGTGTAATACCAGCTATGACTGTGTGATGACTATCTTCACAAATTTCAAGATTTCTGATAATCAGTGTGCTCAACAATGTATTATTCACACCATGTAAGGTGGTCTGGTGACAGAGGTTGACTTGGTATGCCATAAACGTAGGGAAGGAAGAAACCGTTATTGTGGATTAGTCTTATTGCAATGAACCATTTTTTAGTTTTTGAAACCTCAACAGCAACATGACACCGTGGTCTGCTCAGATTTCAGATGTTTTGTTTCAGGCGATTTTTGAACCACAGGTCTTAGGAAAGATGTGAGTCAGTTCACTGAGTAATTTGCCATGCTATATTCCGGTAAGTACATTGTATACCCTTTCTTAATGTCGCATTTACTATTATTGAACTCGGCAGTGCACCATAATGCTTTAGTCATATATTATTGTGTAAATGAAAAGGAATGTAAACATGTACTGTCAATAATTATGAATAGTAAATGTTTTTTTCATGTCCCACTCATTATGCATTCCCCAAAACGTGTTGCATGTTTGCATTTTATTTGTGAATAACTTGACCTGCTTTTTACATATTTAATAAAAAAACTATGTTAAGTGAGCTTTTGTATGTTTAACCTGCTGTTTGAAAGATGTTGAGATTCGGATGGATTTGCTGTAATAAAATCTTTCACGTTTGAGTCCAAGGGAGTGGTTCAATATGTTGTCATATCACTCCGACAATGACCTTTTTGATATAAGTAACTAGCCTCGGTCAAGAGCCTTAATATGGTATTTCTGGGATCTAAATATCTGCTGATAAACATAAATAATGTCTGTCTCAGAGTGGAGGTTTGATGTAGGGCAGCAACAAACATTTCATTTATTGATTAATCAATTAATCATTTAGTCTTTAAAATGTCAAAAATAATGACAAATGCCCATCACAAGTTACCAGAGCCTTAATTAGTCTGACCAGCAGCCAAAAAACGTATTCACTTTACAATGAAATGGATTTGAGAAAAGCATGCAAATCTGAGCATTTGTGAAGCTGTAACCAGCAAATGTTTGGTATTTTTACTTGATAAATGACTAAATAAATTAAACGATTATCACAATTATAATCGATTAATTTTCTGTTGATCGACTAATCATTTCAGCACTAGTTTGATGTAGGTTTTTATTCCTCTTAGGATGTCTGCTTGCCTTTGTTACAGCATGAAAGTAGGGCATTTTGTAAAATAGACTAAAGTCATTAAACTCCCCTTGCCTAGGAGACTCCTGCAGACAGCTGGTCCTTTGCACAGTGATTTGGTATACAGCTCTTGTAGAAAGAAAGTGAACAGTTGAGGATGTTTTTAAGTATTTAAGCATTTTGTAACACTTTAATATACTTATGCTAGTATATTATTATAACTTCATATCATTTAATTTACTTACTTAATATACTACTAGACAAACAATGTCGTTGTTTGCGCTACCTGGTGCAGTTCTCTTCATACAATCTGGACATAATTTGGCACGGGAGGACTCCACCCACACGGACCAACCCCGGTGTACGCCGGTAAGGTGAAGGAACGCACCCTCTTCAGTGAACTCACCGAGCAGGCGCGAGAAGATAGTTCGCTGGATGGATAATAGTAATTTGCTTTGCAAATAGTGAGATAGCAAACAGTTGCAAGCAGTTACTTTACAAAGATGGGTTAACATTGGTTAATTTGAATAGATAACGTTGTGTCAATACAGACAAAAACGACCGCAGTTGCTCAAACATACTTTACGTTACTTGTCGTCATGTCTTCTGTAAAGGTAAGAAGCGTGCTAGCTAACATGCTAGCCTCCGTGTTCAACCAATGCAGTGCCAGTGAACTTCACTGGCTAGCAGGCTAGCTTTGGCCATGTTATCTTTTTTAGTGACTCCGATTACAGACATTGTTTGCCCATAACACTCTATTCCCACTCTCTACCCTCCCAGTTGAGTTGAGCTTAACTGTCAGTCATGTACCTGATTCAAACTTTTTCCAAGTTATTATCGGGACAGATACTCATCACATTAGTGTTTGTAGTCTACAAAGTCTCCAGTAACTAACAAACCATTTGCATAATTAGTAAAGATTGTTTTTGGTCTAAACCTTCTTGCCTTGTGTCCTACTGTTGCAGCGTAAAAGGTACTCCAGCGACATAAAGTGTATTTTCTTTCCGGATGATGTCAAACCTGGTGCCAAGAAAGTGGGGAGAGAGCCATCACTTTCATCCACTTCTGCCGCCAAGTGCTGGGAGAGGTGTGGAGACAGCTTTCTGGACACTCCAGTGATACAGGTTGATGGATTTACCTCGTCTATTAGTCCTTGAAATGCAGGACGATATAAATAATAGCTGTTGTTGTTTCTGCAATACATTCACACCTCCCTCTCAACATCAGGAGCATCGTCCTTCCAGCTCTTGGTGCATTATTTTGCTCTTGCTCTAACTGTATTTGTTTTACTGCAGAATCTCAAGTCATCAGGAAGGAAATTGTCTGCTGTAAGAAAGTTGGCACAGACTCCTGCTTCAGGTAATTTGTTGTTCAGGATAACAAAATTGCGTAGTAGAGTGGTGAGGTTAGTGGGAGCCAACATTTAAAAAAAAATGTGTCTTGTGTCTAAAATGGTTCCTCAACACCCTTGGTTATTATTAGTTTTCAGGAAGTGGATACAAAAGTTATTTGGTGGTTTTTTTTGTGTGTGTCTTGGAGACTTGTCCCATTATCTTTTGCTGGGATGTGTTGCACACTCCAAATTTCAACAGAATGAGTTTTTCATGAAATAATAAATTATATTTTTACAAAAGTAATAATTTTATAAATTTAGATGTCCATACCAACTTTATTGAAAAGTCTCCAGTATGTGGGATTCACTGCTATCTTCTCATGTATTAACCAATGCCTCCATCTTTTTTTTAAGTAGTTCTATTTTGTATCTAGACAGAGAGAAAATAGAGAAGGAGACAGAGTAGGGGACACACATGAAAGAAACCTCTGGAGTTTTTTTTGCCAGTTGCGGCACTTAACCACTGAACTGTCTCTGGGCATGCCTCTATCTCTTTAGTTAAGTGTTTTGCTTTAAGGGACACCTCATCTTTACCTGATGATGACACACTAATATCTCCTTGTCTACTCTTGTGGTTGTCCAGTGCTGACCAGTGCCATTCACTGTAATGAGGACCCAGTGCATATTGCGTGGAGCTCCAGTGACAGTGAGCTGTCTGACAGTGACACCCGGAAGCAGCAGCTGCCCAGAGGTTTGGCACCGCAGCAACAAGGGCCTCAGAGACCTGAGAGACCAGGGAGAGCTGCAGCTCCTGTTCAGTCCTACACCAGAGCGCTGCGCTTGCTCAGCTCTGATAAAGGTAACTTAAGTCTGTGGTGGAGTCCTGGCTCGCAAGGAAATGAGCTAGCAAATGGATTTATAACAGTTTTGAAATCTGAGGTTCAGTTCACATTTCAAAGTAAACAGGTGTTGATTTGGATGATGTAACCCATTGTAAGTTGGTCTAAGGTTTGAGTTTGAGTTTTTTTTTTGGGGAGGGGGGCAGCAGCAGAAGGAGAGGCACAGCAGCCGTCAAGTAGCAGCCTATCCCATCTCTTTCTCATCTTCTCTGCCTGGCGCGTTTGCCTTTTTTTTAACAGCATTACTGAGGGGGAAAATGTGTCCTTAATAACATTGCTGGCCTTCCAACCTGGCAGTTAATTTGTGCTAGAAAATTTAAGCAAATTGGATTAATACTGTGACTTAACTCCTTTGCACGCTACATACTTGTTATTTGCTGGTTGCTTCATTCATATGCAAGTAGCCAAAGCTTTAGCAGGTTGAACTCTTCACTGCTTCATGTTATAGGCTAGAAGAACTTCCTCTTGGGAGCGCATCATTGATTTATCCATGGGAATGGGGAGGGATCTGGTGTCCTAAGGGTGGAGCGGTTTCAGAAATTTTATTGTAAGCATGGGGAGGGCATGTGTAGAGAAAAATGAACCATGCAGGACTCTAGTCAGTGGTCACACCTTACATATTTGTGTTACAGTTCTCTAATTACTGTGGTTCTAACTTTGCATTTCAACTTTTTATTACATATCAAGAGCTGACCTTAGTTTGAACTCTTACATTACCATAGGTCTATAGGAAACTTGACTTTGTAACTTTTTTTTTTTTTTTTTTAAGAGGACCTTCCTGTTATAGACACAGACAGCGATCTGAGCGACTCTGAGGTGGAGCTTGACAAAGACAGTGGGAGACAAATCTCGGACTATGAGTCAGAATCCTTTGATGAAAAGCCAAAAGAATTGCCTCTTATACCCCCAAAGGTGAGTGAGTTATCCTTATACTGCTACTTTCTGTTGCTTCCATGAAACCCTTACAACAACCAGCAGTATTGCATGAAACAAGTGCACTTATGTTTTTACAGCATATGCATGATGCACCTGTCGATATACTCTAACAGGTACAGGTCTTCACAACACATGGCCTTTTTGTTAAGTGGTAGATATATTCATGGCCACTAGGTGGAGCGCTACACCAACATATGCCATGTGCAGTATAAGACAGACAATGTTTAAAATGAATAATATTGTTCAGTATGGTTAGGTTGACAGTACCAGTGCATACATGATCATGTAAGTGTGCATAATGCCTTGAGTCAGTATTTTCCTTAGTGTCCCATATAAAAAATAATATAAAATTAAAAATATTATTCTGTAAATTATGCATATTACATCTGATGATTTTTACCATGTCATATTTTGCTTACACAGCATGAAGGCCTAAGTATGAGCATAGTGTGACATAATAATTGGCATTATGTATTACTTAAAAATCTTCATATTACAATTGTTTTTGTTATTTTATTTTCATTTGTTTTGATTGCGTGTTTAGCTGTTATTCCACTAGATGGAGCATTACGGTACTGCTCTGATGTCCTGAAAAGGCCTGACAGGCCAAAACCAGCTGTGCAGAGTGCACTTTCTAGGTACAGGTCATGTTCCAACCAGTCAAAGTTCACAAGTTGAGGCAGCAACTTGAATAAAGCACTGTCTTAGTGGGGAGGAAAGGGCATATTTTAAATCAGGCTGCCCCTTAACCAAAGCAGATATTAATACACTGACGATTCTATTCATGGTGATGAACATTTATACTGCTTTCCTGAAAACTGCGGTCATTTGTTGGTTTTCTGCAGCTCCTGATTTACCGTAAAACTTAGAATAAAGTGTGCAGTGGCGTTATTTATATTGGACAGGTCAACGTTTCTCTGAAATCAGATAAAACACTTTGAATCATGATATGTACTTAGACGGTGGTTTATTGATCACAATCTTGCTGCTACATTAGGCAAACATATTTGTCCTATTCATTGGAGTCAGCCTTTTGTGGACGCTCCTGTACGGCGTGGAGGCTTGGATTGAGTGTTCCTTCTCAGAAGTCAGTCAGGAGCGGTGTTTGTGAAAGGCAGGGCTGGCATGGAGAGAATGTGAAAGGAGTGGTAATGGTGTTGTACTTAAGCTTAAGACCACACACAGTACTTACTCGTCACAGCGCATCAGAACATGTAATTGATCAACTAATTCCAGCCATATTACTGGGGTGGCAGCAGGGGTGGCAGCAGGGTTGTCTGGCGGTTTGCGAAGGCATCTTTCAACTGAAAATCATCTACCCTTTAGCAAGAAACTGAATCCCCAGGGGTGTCCTGCTGTCTCAGTAGTCTAAGGTGTAACCGTGATGTCCTGGGTTCGAATCTGGCCCTGGATCTTTGTCGCATGTCAGCCTCAGTCTTTACTGTCTTTCGGCACTTTAAACTGTCGATAAAATGACAAAAACAGAAACTGAATCTCTACCAGCTCCAGTGGCGCTGTTCTGTAGCTGACCCTATGCTATGAACGGGGGGAAAGCAAAACAAATTTCCCTATGTGGGTCAATAGCGTGTTACATTATTATTATTATTATCATTTCTTATTCTATGGCCAGCATTTCATGGGGATGAATTCAAGTAACCAGGCAGAGCATCTTGTGACCTGAGTTTGCAAGCTATATGATGAGAGAGGAAGCCTGAAGACTGATTAACATCACTCCCACAGACCCCGCTACTTCCTCTTGTCACAGTTTAATTTACTGCTATCAGCTCTCTGGGGTCAAAGGAGATCTAAAATCACCTAGCTAACTGGAGGTTTGTGGTCACAGGCCTCATAGAAAAAGAGGCTACTATGGTCCTAAATTTGTTGAAATTTGTGCTGCTGAAGTTTACTCATGAGGTAACATTAGACAGTTTGATTGCATATTATGCAGGTGCATATTAAGTAATGGGAACGGTATTGGACAGCTGACAAATGGATATATTATGTGCATGTACTTATGTATTACTATATTGATGGATCTTTGTTTTACAAGGCCTTTCTCATTATACATTGATTTTGATTTAATTGGGTCAGTAGAATATAGTAACCTAGTTTGATTTAGAATTGGCAGAAAGTAAGCAAACTTTCTGAAGAGGAGCCATTTCAAACTGGATCTAACAGGATACAGTGGGGAAGATCTCAAACCAAGGCAGAGTTTTTTTATTCCTAATAAAGCTGAGACAAACGCATGGCTGACTCACTTGATGTATGTCTGCCAGGCCTCTTTATTGTTGTACTAGCGCTGAAAGTGGGTAGGCGGAGCTGTGAGGGCGACAATGTATTTCAAGGCCGAAGAGGATGGCCACTTCCCGGATGAAGCCGGTCCTTGATCCAAGTCCCTAACATCAGCAGCCAACGGGGTTAATAACCTCCGCCACATCGGGGCTGTGCCAGCAGAGCCGGACTATAAACGGCTATTTACTACTGTTTGTTCAGTACAACATGCGAGTGGAGGAGGAAACAGGCAGAGAGCGCAGGGCTGTGTACTTATAATGCTTTCAGTGCCGGGTGAAAACATTTTTGAGCTTAGGCCAGGAACATAGTGTTCCTTTCTCTGTAGCTGGTTAGAGTGTGACGTCTGCTGGCACTCCGCCTAGCAGGGTCAAGTTGATTCAAATAAGAGAGCGCGTTGGCTGACAGAGCCTGGTATGCTGGTCTTGTCTGCACATGACAGGAACCAAGATTTTCTCGTGGATTTTTCCATGAGAACTGATGCCCCAAGGTGTGCTGTGCAGTGATACAGCAAAAAAGATTGTTTTGTTACTATATCTTGGGAACTTATCGGTGTACCATGTCTCCACCCACCACATGTTTCAGTTCATTGAGTCCTGATAATCTTTAATGAGTCATGACTTACTTATTGAAGGCTGAGGTCATGGAACTCACTTTACATATCTCACATGTGGATATCCGGCACGTACGGATATACAGCAGAAACTTTGTGAATTTATTTGAACTGTCAATATGTTTCAATTAATTCAAAGTGATACATGACATATTGAAAAAAATGTGTCACAGCCCTAATTATTACCTTTGTCCCTAGGTGACAGACCTAGAGATCTCCGGCTATGCGTCTGATGGAGAGAATATTAATGACACAATGACCCCGAGTAGACTGGACACCGAGAGCTTTCCTCTCCAAACTGGTGAGGGCAGCAAAAGGTCTGTCAGTGACTGGGTCAGATCTGCTCAGGCAATGCTGCAGACGCCTCAGAAACAGTTTGACAGACAGTCCAAGACTCCTGAAGACTCCGCCAAAAAGAAACAGAAATTTCAAAGGTTTGTGTGATGTTTTTTTCGTTATATTATAAGTCTTTCATTAGTATGAATTTGTCACCGCGTGTGCTTCATAAAACGAACAACGAAAGAAACAACACATCATGTCTGCCAAACGACAGTCAGACATTGACGGCGACATTTTCACGGCAGCACTGATGATGAAAGGGACACCTGGGTATCATGATGTGGGTGCTAAATGTCATTTGCCTTCGCCAAGCCCCCTCAGAAATGAAAGATGGCTATCTGCAGTCGTAAATGATAGCTTTGTGTCTGCATGTGAAATTCATTTTTTTGTTGTTGTTTTTTTTGCAGCCTTCTTTGTAATATACTACACAGTTCTGCACGTGTTTATTCAAAGTGAGTTTGATGTCTTGGGCGCCTCACTGAGCTTTACCTAACACCATCTATCTCCTTTGTGTGTGTGTGTGTGTGTTGCACAGTGGAGGGCTGGCAGAGAAGCTGAATCGTCTCCAGTGCAGACAGCGGTCAGCGATTAGCTTCTGGAGGCACCAGTCCATCTCTGACACCTCGACAGCAACAGGTGATCCAGATCAACCGCTATCCGCATTTACATCAGCATCTGGTGCGCGTATACCTGTGAACCACCATTCAAATTTAAAAATGAACTTTGATTTCACACGCGCTGAGATGGATGAGGCCAGGCGTCTCAGACGTGATTTTCAGTGCAACTGTTTGGTCGTATGGATGGGGCACGTTGAGGAAATGCTGGCTGTACGTTGATCAGTATGGCAGTGAGCAGGGCAGGGCAGTATGTAGGTGACAGGAAACTGCTCGCTTAGTTGTGTTTTTTTTTGTTTTTTTTCCTTTCCGTGGTGTACCAGAGCACTTGTGTTACTCTCGTTGTTAGTATTTCCTTATAATAAGACACAGCCAGTGGCTTGAAGGTGACAGTTGATTGTGGAAAAAGGAAACACCCACCTTATCCAACTTAGAATCTGGGGTCAGTCAATGGTTCGATCAGTTTAAGGCAAGAGTTTATAGCAGGGTAAAAGTGTGGAGGTTTGTATTAGGTTGACCTTGTTTTTAAAATCGAATCAATATTCAGAGTTCTTTGCAAGGATCATCTCTTTTCAAAAGATACATACAGTATACTTCCTGTTTCTGCTTTCTAGATTTTTGTAAATTGATAAAATTTTTCTCTGTATTTGCGCTGTTTTCAGCATCCCTGCTTCTGTAGATGTATAGCTTTCAAACTGTTATCAAACTCAAAAAGCTTCTATCAAAATCCTTTTTTATATGAAAACATGTCAGTATTTTGTGCATAGCCAACAACTTTCATGACAAGATAGGCCTAACTTCAATTTGTACATTTTCATCTGATTTATGACAACCTGGCACATACTTTACAATAACAGCACTGTTACACAACTAGATCATACTGTTATAGAACACCTGTTTATCTTTGTTTTAGTAATTTTTTTAGTGTTTGTGTGCATGTGTGGGCGGGTGAGAGTCATTCCCTCACATAATGCTCTGCTCAAGATTGATCAGATCATTACAGGTCAAAAGGAAGACTATCATGTACTGTCTTAATTTTGGCCTGCTGCCCATGGATATTCTGATGTTGTTGTAATTTAGGTCTGATGCACTTAGCAGAGATTAAGCACTTAACATGCATGTTTGAACAATTCCCTGTAGATCCCTTGAGTATGATTTACTCTGTTATATCGAAATTTCCCCTCTGGCCATCTCCAGGAATTGTTACGTACTCAAACACAGAGCTGCATTGTCTGAGCTGGGAGTTCTGATACTGAGACTTGCATGCTCCAGTGCTGTCGGCTTTACACACCAGATTTGCATACAGCCAAGTTGCACTCTTATCTCAACGTGATTTATTGCTTTGGGGCATTGTGTTGATTTGCTCTTCATAATTATCACCCTCAACTTGGTTGTTTTGACCAAAGGCACAGTCAGCCCTGTGGTAAAATTCCAAACATTGGCACACTCACACATTTACAGTGTAACTCTGCCTTGGTTAGTTACGGCTTTACACATATGCAGTGCGACTTGTTTCGATTGTAAAAATCAAATTCTCTCATAACACATAATGAGTCCCACTGAGAGCGAGAGAGTCCGTGAGACCATAACTAAACTCCACATGCGGACACACACACACACACACATACACACACACACACACACACACAGGCATGCACGCTCAAACAGACACACACTCAACATCTGTGTTGTTGTTGCTCTGCTCTCCAGCGGACAGGCCTGGCGTGCTGGTGCTGGAGGTGCTGGAGGTTCAGGAGGAGTGCAGCATGCAACTGGCTCAGTGTGAGCACCACCCGCCTCCCAGTGTGGGCCACCAACACAGCCGCCCGCTCCCCGCTGCAGGAGCTCGAGTCCTGGTGTTGTTCAACAAGGAGACTGCAGCCCAGCTGATGCCTGCACCCAGAGATGTTATCCACATATACCCACCATGGTGAGAGGGATGTGTTTGTGATATTTACCGTTAGGGCCGGACAGTTATTCAATATCGTCTTTCAGTGGAATCATGTTGTGATATTGTGATATCCAATCATGTTGCCTAAATTGACGATAACAAGCAAATTGCATTTAAAAACATTTTAAGGAATATTGTTTGACATCACACTTAACATTACTATGCAGTTCAATGTGATGAACATCAATTTGATTATTTAACATGTAATTTCATATAAGTAAGCCATGTTGTGATATATATCGATATTGGAAAAAATTCTTATGATTATCGTGATATTTATTTCAACCATATCGCCCGGCCCTATAACCGCCCCCTGAATCAGAATCAGTCCATTGGGTGCACAAGGAGTTTGATTTGGTTATTTGGTGCTGACATATTACAAGGCAGTTACCAAGATCCGAAATGAACACCCATTAAGCACCAAATAGTGGTAAATTTAATACAGTTAGTAATAGGGGGCACTTGCCACACTGGTCAGCAATGTTTTGAAACTATAAAATTTGAATGCCTCAGTTATATTGAGTTCTATTGCACTTAATGATGAATTACGCACCTTATCTATTGTACAAGTGAATGAGCAAGTTTTAAATTAACACACAGTACCTGATTCTATACATGAAATAGCATTGAAAACAGATAGGGTAACATAGTTCTATGAAGTGTATATATATATCAATTGCTTTGACTGGTAAAATTTATTATTGGCAGGTATTTTTTTTTTTACTTTACCAGCCCTTGGCAGGTGAGCCAGAAACTCAAATGCAATTTCAGACACTGGCAGTTACACAATACAGGACTGACTAACTAGGTGCAGGACAATATGTAACCGGACCTCACGTATAATGCTGAGGAGATAATACTGCATGACAGTAGACTAGACATAAACACTCTTCATGTATACATGCATAGTGAGAGGGACAGTGATGCTGATGAGAAGAGGAAGTGTAGTAGATATTATTGCTCAGTAATTGCCGCATGTTTTTCCATAATTGTTGTTGAAATTCCACAATCGTCATAATTTAAATATAATTATTCTGGGTTTTGACTATAAACTTTTACTATCCTCAAAATCCCCATATTGGTCACAATAGCAAGCAACAAAACCCCCAGATGTGCAGAACAGTCCTGCACATACAGGGCGGAGGGGCAGGAGGCGTGTGTGTGTGCTTTTTTTTTTTTTTTTTTTTTTTGGGATTGTTTTGCAGTACGAGCAAGGCAGCAGTTGACTCCAGCTGTTGGGAGTTTGGGTTGAGTGTGCTCTGGAATATCCAGGCTGGCGGAAGCACAGGGGCCTCCTCAGTGCTCTGACGTCACGAACAGCTCCAGGGAATGCTTCACATTCCTCTTCCTGGCAGTAGTTAGGTCATTTCCAGCAAGCTGGGGAAAAACACAGTAGGATTATTTTCTGGAGCATTTGGGAATGGAGTGTGGAGGGAGCCAGAGAGCGGGATTGAAAACACATGGCGTTCTGAGAGTATCACTGGTTTTGTGTTTTAGCAGCTCTTTTTCACCGTTGTATTCTATTCCTGAAATCACAAGTGAGTGTAGAGGAGTGCCCCCCCCCCCCGCCGCCCCATCCTCTACTCTTTCAAAGCACTGTTTTTCATTTAAATACATAAATAATTTTGTTATTGATGTGCAATATTGATTGATTCAAAACGTAGGCCAAATCTTCAAAAGTCCCTCAATAATAAGAAAAAAGAAGCTGATCAAGTTCGATATATTGAAAAAAAAAAAAGAAAATCATTCATATAACATCTGCAACACCAGGACAGGCGCAAGTGGAAAAACCCGGAATTTGGAGCATCAGAGTGTCTGGTAAAATTCCTCTTATCAGTTTCCTGTGTGACACTTGAACGGTTGCCTCCCCCATATTCCTGCGCTGAGTGGGTTGGCTCCTCCCACCTCCCACTCCCTGTGTGAGTGGGCCGAGGCTGCAGCGGAAATACCTGCAGGCATTATTCATTTACGAGCTGTGACGCCAGCAGCCGGGCCACTCCTTAACCCAGCTACCTGTCTGGTGATGATGACAGCTGCCCACTCACCTGTTCACAATGGGTCACGTTTCCTGTACTTTTCTTTTAACAGTATGTTCTGCTCTACTTCCGTTTTGGTTTGGCTTTCACTGGTTATTGGCCCCCGCTCAGATTTTGGACCGATAGATATTGAGCGCTCCGTAATTAAAGCTTAACTGAGGAACTTGTTACAGGCTTTTTTATTGGGAGCAAAAGTCAGTGTTACGTCCGGTACAGTTCACATAGGCTTCTAAAATACAATGCCAGAGTTTCAAAAGCCACTCTGGGTGGAAGATCATTTACGGGTATCTGCACTAGCAGGTAATAAACTGTATGTGGCCAATGCATAATCTGTGAACTCATTTAGTCATATGTACATCTTCTTAGGTGCTTGGGGTGAAGAGAATTCTGCAAAAATAAAGCGTAGGACCCGCACACTATGCTCTGAAATCACTTTTATTAATTAAAAGACAGCATTTCAACCCATGAGAGGGACTGGATGACGACGTTTGACCCTAATGGGTTGAAACCTTGTCTTTTAATTAATAAAAGTGATTTTGGAGCATAGTATGCAGGTTCTATGCTTTATTAATGCATAATCTATCCTTCTGCTTTGCCTTGCTATTGGCGTTACTCAGTCTTGTGTACTTGTACTTGTGTACTGTACATAGTGAATATCTCTCACGTAGACTATGACCAGCATCCAACATTTTAATTACTCTGGTTCAACTGTGATACCGCAGATCTTCGACAAGCTGTGACATATACAGTAGCTTTAGCCACAGAGACTGCACTTGGCTCTGAGTCAGTGATAAGCCATCATATTATTATCCATGTCACATGCGGAAAAAATTAAGTCGGAGCTCAGACTTGCCATAAACGATATGCCATCTAATTATCTGGCAGGTTTTCAAATTCTTCATTCTCAGGCTGAGCAACTCTCAGGTGTGCTTTTTATTGCCGTGATGAGCTAAAATCCTTGAGAGAGCCGTTAAACAAATGTTTTTCTTAGATTTTATAGATAAATTCAGTTTATTCTACTTGGCACACTTAGATGAGATGAAATCAATGCTGGTAACACAGAAATAAAAGAATGGCAGGAGAGCACTTCATGCCTCAGAGTGTTTGAATGTGACAGGAAGTGTTAAGTGTTCCACAGTTTCCACAGATGGGGACCAGTTTGGAAAGCATTTCTGATCAGGCTGTGTCGAGTCCCTAGGTGTGGTCTTTGCAGAACCTCAGTTACTTGGAAAATGAGTCTTTATCAGTGAAAGATGACAAATGTATCCGTTGTGTATTTTCACTTACCATGGAGAAGGTTAACCTATTTGAACTTGTATTCTGTGCTTGGTGCTACATAGTGAACAGACCTGCGGAGGTGGTACCTTATCTGTGTTTGACATTCAAACGGTCTTAAGCGGTCTACCAGCCCCCCTGAGTTTGTGCAACAACCTATTCCATTCAGTGTGAAATCTGCATTTTTGCATCTGTTACGTCAAACACGATCACACAACTACTGTTTATCATTTTCCAACAACTTAAAGATGCTTAATTCCATGATGGCTGCAAGGTGCCAAATTCAGTTCTTTTCACTGTAACATTATAATGCAGGGTTGAGGTGTGGTTGAAGGTGTGGTGTGCAGCAACAGAGCCTAAAAAGTACTGCTATATTATAAATCTAAAATTGATCAACTTTATCTCTTTGCAGGCAAGGTCTTTCTATAGAAGGTGACAGCTGTACTATTATTCTGAATACGCACTTCAGCCAGAAAGTCTACTCTGCTTCCAAACTACCCAACGTGTCAATTCCAATTCCAAGAGCCCTGCTCCCAGCAGAGAGGAGCATGCCGTACTCGTTGACTAAAATATTTGGACTGCTGGAGGTGTACGGCACCACAGAAGAGGAGAAGGACAATGCCAAACAGGTGTGTCCGTTTCTACATCATTAGACTGAAGTACCTTACTTTAAAGCCCCAATCCAGAATTTATTTGGTGCTACAAAATTGTGGTCTGTTCACATGGATTCACATGGAGTTTGCCTTGAGCATGGAAAATATTACAACTTTGACAAACGACCATAACTGAAAATAAGGCCCTGTTTTACCTCAGCATTAGCAGATTTTTAGAGTCTCACAATGCATCTTAAACTCACATGCTGTCAGTCAGTCACTGAGGGTGAAAAATGTCCTCAGTCTAGCAAATCAATATATAAACACAGTCAGTAGTGGGCTGACGGTGGCTACTTTTACATGCATAACAGTAGTCTGGCTATTGGCCATACAGGTTAAGGTCTTATTTGGGTTAAGGCATTAAGATGTGCCTTTGATTTAGAAAAATGAATGCTGCCACCAGCTATGCCCTCCCCCTTTGACTGAGCAGTAAGTAACTTATAGTAATACAAGTACTGCGCCTTGACATAAAAATGTATGCTTAATGCTGTGCAAGTCTGAGTTTACACAGACGGCATAAAACAAAAGTGAAAGGAGTAAGATGTTTCCATGCCACAGTAACCTGTTTAATATCAGAGGAAGTCAGTCGTCTTAGTTGGGTTTCTCATAGTTGCAGTTTGAGCTTAACCCGGTTATTCTGAGTTGACGTTTACATGCGCTGATGCAAAACCGCGTTACCTGAATGGCCAGTGTTTCAACAGCAATTGCATATGGGGTGGGGCTTTAATTTGAGGCACCCAAAGCTGAATCCATATTAAAATGTAGCCTATATGATAATGTATTAACTGATTTTCCTGACTTGCTCCCCTCCAGGTTTCTGCCTCCCATGCTCTGTGCTGCCTTGGAGCCCCACGTGTTTTGAACGGGTGCTGTCACTCCCTCCTGGAGGCCATTGAGGGACTTGGCCAGGCTGGCTCTGTGGGGCAGGATGTGGAGGCGGTGGTCCAGAGGGTTTACTCTGTCCCTGTGTCTGACTGCTCTGCGGGGTCCAAACTGAAGCCCAGATTTCCCTCCAGGTCCTCCTCAGCTCCTCTGCCAGAGAAAGGCAAAACCAGGTACTATTTGACTAGATGATAATTGACTTTTCAGGAAGCCCACTGAGGCCTTTGGTCTGCACGTCAGAAGAGACCGGAAAAAATGAGCAACATTTTATCCACTATGTATGCCTCTCGACCGCATTGTAAATTGTTCTTTCTGTAGAAATTACATGCTGGTTTCCTTGGTCTCAGGGCTTGCATGCCTCTCCTTGGTGGCACAATGTGCCTCAGTAGTCAAGCTATTGTTCACGGAGCAGCAGGCCCCACGAAGTGCTCACACTGTCTCCAGCCATATGGCATTGCTTGACAAAGGACACAAACATTTCTAATTGAATCCAGCCCCTCAGTGAGTGATCCAGGCCAATTCTCAGGAAAGACAGCATGATGTTTTCTGAAACTCCTGCACCAGCAGGCTAGAGTTGAATTGGTGCCCATTCAAAGTCCACAGGGTGGCACAGGTTTGCAGCAGCCTTTTACCTTAATGCTCCTATGAAAACTGCAAGTATCTTTTAAACAGATGTTACATTTCATGCCTCTCAGTATTACTAAAATGTGTGGCTGTGTGGAATGGGATCAAATTTGTTTTACCTTTGGTTACCTGATCTGAGGATGAAACCTATACCTTGTATTGGCAAAAAGGTTCATGGAAAAAGAATGGGGTTGGCTTTCATTTATAATATGTCCAATTAAAACAAACAAGAAATAATGTAAAACAAGTGTAATGATGTGGTTGATAATCAATTTAATCACCCTTTCAACAAAAAATTTAACTGAAAGTTGTCTTATTCCATGAGAGATTTGCAGTGAGCGCTATATTAAGCTCCCTGTGTTATTGAAATGACTTAGGGGTTTACTTGAGTGGTCTTGTTGTAGTTAATGAATCAGTGAAGGCCGTATGTGAGGCCAAGCCAGCAAGCATGACCTTTAGTTGCCTGGCCCTCCCCAGGCGTGTTGTTTTTGTCCTGTGCTGAGTAATAAAAGAAAAGTATTGGTTTTTCGGGGTGGGATTGGACGGAGGGGCCTGAGGGGCACGTGGTGGGGAAGGGAGTCATGAAGGGAGGAGGAGAGCCGTGGTCAGCTGACAAACCTACTGACTAAAGGAGTGTTGGTTGTAATATGATGCTTGCTCCTGCCATGCTGCTCTTGCGGCTGGTAAACAAACGCCGCCCTCTGACCGGAAACACTCTTGCCCTTCCCTCCCTCCTTCCAGCCCTCGCTCAACCAGATTGAGCAGGCTCAGTTGGTGGTGGTGGTGGTCATGGTGTGGTGGAGGAGGTGTCAAGGGTGACCCTGTCTGTCATTAGTGACTGCTTGATTTGAATGTTGTCCAGCATTTCAAATTTATTTGATTTTAATCTTAAGTTTTTATCACTTGTCAATCCTTTTTCTAGATTTCATTTTCATTTTTGGCCCTCATTGAGTTGAGTTTTTTTCTAATGTACAATAAGGGGTTGCAACAAACTTTTACTTTCATTTTTGCGCTTTTTTTGGAAAGCATTTGTTTGCACAGCTTTGTCATACATATTCACATGTATAATTGAAATGACTTCTTCTAGTTAATTGCATCCCTCTTCCTGATAGTACTTTTCCAGGATCTGTGCCTGGTCTGCAGAGGAGAATGTAGTTTACTTCACAGCCCACTGGCCCCATTCAGTTTAAAGACAAGGACAGTTTGTACCTCTCATGTCTTGTCCCCAATCCCTATGACTCACTCCCCCGGTCAGCATGCTCATTTGATCCTTTTGTTGTTTAGCCTCTCTGTTAACATACACAGGGGAGAGAGGCCAGTATGATATTTATGCCTGAAGAAGATGTTTAGTTCCCGTAAATTCGGAATAGAATAAACAAGAAGATTAACTGTTTGCAGGGAGTGAGCAGAGGCTTTTTTCTTGCTGTAGAGGGAACACAATGTGCTGCAGGGATCCTGTTACAACCATGTTTATCGCTCTCCCTGCACCGATTGGCGGACAGCACATAGGAAGGAATCCCGCCTGTGCGCCCCCTGCCAATGAGGCCTCTCTGTTGTGTTCTTAATGTGTGGGTCGCTTACTTACTGTGGTGCCAAGTAATGTGTATGCGCACACTCGTGTGTCTGTGTGTGAAGGAGTATGTGCGTGTGTTTGGACAGGCTCAGTGGATTGCAGTTCCTGGAAGAACCCCTGAGCTGCTGAGAATTCTGTGATTGCTCACAATAACAAATTCCTGAAATCGGCCTGTGACTGAAACCGGCCAATGGCAGAAGGTTTTGGGAGTGAGGGTCGCCGTTTGAGGAAGTGGGGCTGTGAACAGCTAAAAAAGAGCGGCTGAATGGGGAGGTAGTTAAGGGGGTGGTTGTTTATGTCAAGCTGGTACTACCATGAGTCTCCTCTCCTCACCCTTTTCTCTTGACTCTATCTGTCATGTACCCTATCAGATTTCATGTCAAGTTTTCAAGTTCAAACAGGCTCTGCTATCCCAAGGGAAAAAAGTGAAAGTTGTAGTTCTCACTGTCAGATTTGACTGTTGCAGTGACTGTTCTGTTGTGTGAAGAGCTAGTGTTCATATTTCAGACAATGTCAAATGGTGATTTTAGCCCAGTATTGGCCAGATTTCATACTATGCGACTATAATGAATGTAAGCTGTTTCCTTTTTATTTACCCAGTGTTTCACATATAAGGGTCAAACATGATTATATTACATCTTAATTTTGTTGTTAATTTCTTGAAATATCATTCACTGTGCATGTACTTGTCCAACTAAGTAAAGCGTAGCCATTTCCCTTGCCTGTATGCAGTGTGACAGTTGCATAAATAACATTGACAGAGCTGTCAAAAACATTGATTATTGGTAAGCAACTGGTAATTGATTGCATTTTTCAGGACAGTGTTCATCGCATTCTAGCATTAATAAGCAGTATTGCTCATTCCAACATTAGACTAATGTTGGAATGAGTAATACTGTAATTACTATGCCTGTGTTTTGAAAGATGGTGACAATGTTTTCCTCACCACCATTCAATTTTACCTGAGGCAATTTCTTGACTGACTTTACAAGATGGCCATCATGTAACTAAATGATTAATCTTTCTTTTCCGTGATGAATACCATCCATGCATATCGGCTGGGGCCTGTTCACTCTGTTTTAGACTTTGCACTTAAATTCTCATGTTTACAGGTCCATACGAAATAGCCTGGTACTAGTAGAAAACATTCTAAACACTTTAATTGTCTGCTCCATTTTGTCAGTGAAGCATTTCATGTTGTTTTACCAAGATGTGGCATCTAGGCCTGATTTGGGATTGTGAATTAAACAAACAACTGGGAATAATCGCTCAAACATTGACCTACCCCACCAAAGTAATGTCAAGAATGTTGTTTAGGTATCTATTTCCAGGTCCCTCAAAATAAACCCAGACAGACCCCATGTTTACCAACACAAGCCATTTATAGGTTCAATCAGGTGGTTGAAAACAGGCTCAAAATCTTCCCAATGTCTGGAAGGTGCACATGCACACACATGCATGATGTGCACTTGCACAGTCCCTCTCCCTCTTCCCTGTGTGTGCGTGTTGTTTTTTTTCCCTTCCTCCCCTGGCCGTTGCTTGTCTAACCAGGGGATATGAACTCTACTGTTTACTCTCAGGGCTGGTACTGGCTGTGTCTGGGCTTGAATGGCTGAGGTGCTGTAGCCTATAGCAGTTCCAGCTTTCTGCTCACTGGGAGCAGTAGAGCACAGGGATACAGAACGGTTTAGTGCCTCACAGCTTTATAGGCCAAAGGTCTTCTCTGTCAGCAGCAGCCTGTCAAACCAGCCACCAGCCATTAACACTTCAAAATGTCAGTTCTGGGCCTTTTTACAGTATTGACAGTGTGTAACCAGGAGTAATGGATCATGAATGTTGTCGGTTCATTTTCCCACAGTATTTTTCATCCATATTTTTCATCAATTTAAATATTTGCCATACTGAATCAAATCAATGTGTGGTGTTTTGTTTTGTTTTGTTTCCCCAGACTGTGTGTGCTAGTCCAGGATGGCTACGGGATGTTCAGTGTGGTCCAGCTCCACCTCCTGCCCAGCAGGGACCACCTCCATCGCTACATCCAGACATGGCAGGGGAAGGCCTGCGTGCTGAGAGGCATTAAAGTGGTGCAGCGGGTCACTCGGGAAAGGTGAGAGCCACACGCTCCTGAGCCAGGTCAGCCGCCAGCCACCCCTGGATGGCTTCTCACCTGGATTTCAATTCACATCCGTGTGTAAACTTCAACCTGGGGCTATTGCTGCTTGCCATAGTGTACTCTATTTGTGATAGGGATTTCTGCGATATGTGAGGTTATCTAATCTAGCTCCTTAGCCATCTGGGACAACAGCCCTAGGTAAATGCCTGTGATAGCCAACTCCTGATATGAAATACCATTGAAAAACAGCCGTAGGCTATGGAAGCTCTAAGCCTCAGGTTAAACTGTGAAACAGGTGACGACATTAGCTTTAGTATCTTATGTTCAAATTATTCAAATTTCCCATTTCCATCCTCGCATGCCTTTTTCAAGCATTTACACAATGCATTTTCAATGAAATGAGTATTTAATGTTTTCAAATCATATAAGCCTGATTGTGCTGCCCCTGTCACCAGTGCCACTGTGTTTACATGTAAAATGATACTGAGGTGCATGCTGTGAGTCCCTTGTGAGTTTCCATAGTCAGGATCCCAGATTAGCAGCAGTTAGAAGAACTGGCAGGAGGACATTTAGAGACCCGCCGGGGGTATGTTTACATCCTTGGTATTCTCCATACCAGACAGCCTATAATGTCTCTGGAGGTTTTCTGTGGTCAGATTATGATGAATGGTCCATCCTCAGGCCGAGCACATGGGCCATCTTATTAGCTCAAGTGGAAAAACACATGGAGTTGGCATTCAATCTTTCGCAGATTTCCAGTTTCTTAAGAAATAGTACCAGTTTGATTTCTATTCATATCATAATACCATGCACCTTGGCTGTGCCAGTCTTTGGGGGAGTAATTTTCAAAAGAACTGATCATAGGCTACCTAGCAGCTGTGTGGGCAGTGTGCCCCGTCTACACCAATATCTGAGAGAGCCGTTTTCCAAAGAACATACCCTATTCTTGGATGTGTGCCAACTAATTAGAAAACAAAGCTGTACCTGTAAGGAGTGATCCACACCTCATTAATTAACAGTGGACTGATAAGAGTGAGAGATGAGAACGGACATATGTTATTAAAAGTGTCTCTAAAGAAGTATACCAACGCACTGAACTTGCAGAGAAAGCAGAGATTTATCGAAGCAAAAAGTCTTAAACTTAAAATCATGCACTATCCCTGTCTGGGTGGGTGGTGCAAAATGAGTGGCACTTAGAGCACCAGTCACCTTGTAAATTATTTTATAAATGCTTGAAGATTTTATTTTGAAAAGCCATGTATTGATTTTCTTTTTACACCACCAACAGCAGTACATTTCTACAGGCTCCTTATTGCTTACAATTGTATGGTTCTTGAGTAAACTGGCCATTTTCTGTCTCTGCTCACCGCAAGGTTGTGCGTTTATAGCAGTAAAACAATGGTACATTTAACAGCAAGTGTAGAAGCTCGGTATCAAAGTTACAGTGAGATGAATGAGTCCTGTTAGTTTGTTGTTACTCTGAGCTCATCCTTGAGCTGGCCTCACTGGACCTGAATGGGCTGCAGAACCAGTTCCATACAAAGGAAGCCTGTGATTAAAGGCTGACTAACAGGTTGTTAAGCACTGACTGATTGACAGTACCCAAGAAGACAAATTAGTAACACACTGACTGGCCACCCTGAACTCAACAAGCACTTCCTAGAAAAGAGACACCGACTCCATGAGTTTCATGTGTCCTGCTGTAGGAGGTGGTTGAGGATGGGTGTATAACTTTTTTTTAAACCTAACTTCTTCTTGAATTTTACACTATCAGATGTGCTGCATGAAATGTCAAAAAGCACATAATCTGAAAAAAACAACAACACATAATCTACCGTAATCTCAATCCATCATCACTGAGATTAAGATTGTGGCGAGGCAAATGTCACGAATCAAGCATAGTGAGTTTTCAAATCACTTGTAATTTGGTTTCTGAACCTTGTTATTTTTGCACCACAATGATATTGATTTACGTAGGGTGTGAACTGCGTCCCACCCTTCACTATATCAAAACCTGCTTGTAAAAAAAATTGTTTGTGTGTATCGGCTCTACCAGCCTGAGCATGCATTAATTTGAAGTAGCTCTGTCTTAACAGATTTCGTTTCAATGGAAGTGAAACTGGCTGTGAAAGCTCTCCGCCTTCCCACTCCCACAGTTTCTTATTCCTTCGTCTTTCCTTCTTTCCTTCTTTCTCTGTCCTTGGCTCCCTCCTTACTCCTACTCTTACTTTTCTGTCTCTCTCTCTCTCTCTCTCTCTCTCTCTCTCTCTCTCTCTCTCTCTCTCTCTCTCTCTCTCTCTCTCTCTCTCTCTCTCTCTCTCTCTCTCTCTCTCTCTCTCTCTCTCTCTCTCTCTCTCTCTCTCTCTCTCTCTTTCAGGTGCACCAGGCTTTTCAACTTGATAGACAGTCTCTGGCCCCCAGTGATGCCTCTTAAAGTACATGGAAACACACCTAGCTCACCCAGTGTAAGTTCTCAGTCACTGTAATTCTCAGAAATTAGGCATTTCTCTGTGGCTCTCCACCAAGCCAGGCCTTGGTTTTGGGATATATTCACATTTGTCTAATTAGAATGTAACTACATCAGTTTTGAATTAAAAACAACTGCAGATGGAAACAATGTTCTCTATTCAGTCATTTTCTGCAAGAAAACTAAAATTCACCTTTCCTGCACACGTCCAGAAAGTATGGGAAAGTGTCAAATCAATACATTTTCAAGTGTAGACTCCACAGATCTATAAAGATCTATAAAGATCTGTTGAGAATTCTAGAGAAATAATTACTCATTTAGCAGCACACTAACAGGCAATTTGATTCACATTTAGGAATCTAGAGCCTATATTGTCTTTATCATAGGGTGATGGTATTCACAGCTCTCCTGTATTGTAGGAGAGCAGACCCGCGGGGCCAGCGCCCAGTTTCTGCTACCTGCTGTCTGGCCAGGAGGGATCTGTGGAACCAGTAGAGGGGCAGACTGTGTCCTCCCTCTACCTCCCCCCCGCAGAACGAACCTTAAGAGATATACTGCAGGTGAATGGTCTCTCTCACACGCACACAAAATTGGAAATTTTTGCTCAAATGTCTGGAGGTTATGATAACTCTGAATTTATCTCCAGGAGGCCATTCCATAAACCTCCAGGTGACAATAATCCCAAATGTTTTTCTGTTTCAGAGTGAGCTCAAAAGCTATCGTTGCAGTTTTGTTGCCACTGTTATATACAAGAGAATGCAGGTATTCCTTTTTATATATATATATATATATATACTGTATATATACCATTTTGAAATGTGATTTTGCTCATTTAAGAAAACAATTTGCCACTTTAACTTTTTTTAAATTTGTTTCCTGGAGCTGTTCAATCATTGTTTTGAGATCATTTGAAATGACAAACTGATAAGAATCAGCTCTGACGTAGAGACCAGCATTCATCTCACTGTGTGTATAACAACCTATGTGGGGCCCAGGCGTTCTTTACCATTGATCAGTGAGACCTTTGCACTTTGACCAAGATGAGATAGCAGCTAAGAACAAAGCACTGGACTTTGCCACACTCCCGCACCACTGCAACACACATGCATGCAGTTTTTTGTCAGTATCGTAGCCATCGTATTGTATCTAATCTGTTGAATGAATGATCACCTCACATCTTTTTTGGGGGATTCTCACAGAAATGACAATATACGTTGTGCTTTGTGCTTTGTAAGCTTTTGTTATCAAGTGTTTCCTTTTAGACAATCACTTTTTAGGTAATTCTCTGTCTTGGCCTGTTTCTGTCTTTGTCCGTCTTTCTCTCTCCCCCTCTCTCTCCCTCTCTCTCTCTCGCTCTCTCTCTCTCTCTCTCTCTCTCTCTCTCTCTCTCTCGCACACTTGTGCTCATTTCAGAATAGTGATGTAGGTCAAGGTGAGGTTTGGTTGGTGCTGACAGACCCCAGTCTGCAGGAGGAGCAGCTCGAGGGGCCATGCAGGCGAACGGTGGCCATGTGCGTGAGCAGTTCCTGTGTGCTCACTTCCTCTGTCGTCAAAGCGTTAAACTCCCCCACTGCCTGTCACTTGTCATTCAGCGATGCCATCAAAGAACATGGTATTGCATTATTAACTGCATGACAATGATGATGATGTTGCTATTCAATCCATTCTCTCATAATTTAGTTTGCACTAGTGGATCATGTGCAGCAGGTGTCATAACTAGTTTCCTGTTGATTTAATCAGTCATAGTTAGTGCACAGTGTTTTTTTTTTTTTAGGATCAGGGCAACCAGCCTGCAATAAGATACCACAATTTCACTTCAAATCTAGGTGTTCTCCTGTGTGCGGAGCAGTCAGTTGTGCAGACGCACCCTGTGGAACCTGAGGGCCGTCTTGACCGCACAGCCAGGCCAGAGTCACCTTCACAGTCGCTGACCGAGCCCGAGGCGCAGACTGATACCCTGCCCCAACCTGTGCGACTAGATCCCCTGGGTCCCGAAACCACACCCAACTCCGTCTGCACTCTCACAGGCCAGTTTCCCCCCCATCCATTGAATCCTGCGGTTTTTGTGTCACTTGATTCATCTGAAGTGATTCCTCCAGAGCCTGGCCAGTGTGTCATTTTCTCAGGGAAACAAAACCACTTGTTGTGTTTTTTTTGTATTTGTTGTTTAGCGAGAGGCCTTCATGTGGCTTTAAGGCATTGCTTTCTGCTGTTAGTTATTCACATTGCCCTCGAGCTGTCATTGTTTGGAACTGTATAAAATACAAACACGTGAAAATTTAGTGTATTTGGTGTATGTATCTTTATCATTTGACAGTGAAATTAACATGCCTGCGCCCCCTGTTTTACATTTCATATGAGGGTTGCATAATGTTCTTGTGAAAAAAAAAGTTAAAAGTAAAAACTTAAAAGTATTCAAAATATTCGTACGAGTTGTCAACACAACCATCAAAACTACGCCTCTACTGTATAACTAGCCAGTTTAGCAGAGTTTCTTTAAGTTCATGACTTACGTTTGTTTAATATTTAACAATGTAGATTAGACATCTGCTTTGCTTTGCTGCTAATCCCAACCCTATTGATTTCATGATTTTGATAGGCAAATAACAGTCAAATCTCCTTGTCTTCAGGTTGTGAGGTATGGCCCTGCTTTCTTTAAGCTTTTGCAATTATGCAAATGTGGGGGGAGGAAAGAGCAGGCTAAATCGGATAATAATCTGCATCTGTTGGCTTCATGTCACAGCAGAGGGCAAAGATCACACTGTGAACCCACTGGTTCTGGCCCCACTGGCCATACATGTTTGGTCAGGTGGCTGAAAAATAAAACAAACCCATTATCTTTTGCGCTCATAAGCGAATTTCTGGAAACTACCAGAGGAAAAAAGGCTCAGACCAGAATGTACAAGATCTTTTTATCAGTGTTAAATTCTGTACGTTATATAAGGTCCTGTGTTTATGTTTGTTGAGCGGCTTCTCTGGTTGTCAAGTGAGATGGTGTTTGGGGAGGGAGTCAATTTCTGCTGTGTTTATCACTAAAATCTCAGATAAAAATGCAAGGGTTTTTTATCTCTCTCTCAATCGCTGTCTCTCACACACAAACATACACCTATTTTGAATGTTGGATAGATTTTTTTTTTTTTTTTTAGCATTCTTTCCCTTATGTCAGTTAGGCCTTAAAATTTCTCCTTTGGCATCTACTAATTCAAAATAACCTGAAATTAATATTAGTAATAAGGAAATTGTCAATTGATTCATATTGAATTTTAATGGTTTTTATTTCTGCATGCAGGTGTAATAGTTGGCGTGGATGAGAACACTGCTTATTCCTGGCCAGCCTGCAGCCTCTGTGGAAGCGACCACTTGGAGATGTCAGTGGAAAGACCGTAAGTTCTCATGACTTGATTACTGATTAGCTAACTCTAATGTCATGTCCTGTCAAAGCATAATAACTTAAGTCTGCCTTGACTCTGTCTGTCTTGTCACAGTGAAACCTTCCGCTGCATTTCCTGTAAGTCAGTGGTGGAAAAGCCAACCATGAAGATGCAACTTGAAGTGTTCCTGAGTTGTTCTTCATTAAGTAATTGCACTGTGAAAGTTAAGGTGAGAAGAAGAAACAAAATCCTTCACTGCAGTGCATCAGTGTAATTCTGCAGTTGTATGTTGCATATAGTGTGATTGTAATCAGGAAAGCAAGGAAGGCAAATTTGCAAGAGATTCTTGTAGTATTTCTACATAAAGCCTTTGGCTAATGCAGACCTCAGTTACTGTAGATATTACTCTACAGCAAGCATTTTAGTGCATTATTTCTTTATTTATTTACAAAACTAAAGTGATTCATAAAAGTGACGCTAACAGCTGCACACCTTTTTTGTTTTTTTAACAGCTGCAGCAAAATACAATCATGTCCCTCCTAAACATTGCAGCACTGGAGAGCAATGGGGTAGGTTTGCCTTCACCTGTTATATAATACCTGACTCTTCCTGCCTCTCATTGAGCTGCACTGTTTGTTCATCCTGTCAATAGTCCTCTGGCATCTGTTCATGTCATACTTGACAGCGATAAAGCCTGACTGTACAGAACAAAGGCCTGTGTCATGCAGGTCATTAATACAATTGAAGGAATTTACAAAAACACTGACATGTTATCTATCAGCATTGAATGGTGACTGATTAGAGGGGTTTGCCTGCAGTTACTACACTGGCATATTATAATTCACTTCCAAAATAACCTGTAAATAATCAAGCTGATGATAATAATAATGCAAGTATGTTGTCATTTACACTTAAGGCATTTAGATGGCGCTCTTTCCCAGGGAAAATAATGAGTGCAACAGCAGAATAATCTTACATTTCTAAATGACCAGAATTACTAGCAACCAATAGTAAGGGGTGCAAAGGTCAAAATTCCTGTGACCACAGAAGCATGATGTAAGAGTGAAGAGCTTGGATAAGAAATTGAATGGAAAGAGTTTTTTGTGTGCAATTAGAGGCAAGTAGACAAGAGGGGACATCATTCAGAGGGGAGAAGATGAGGAGAGGTACTTCTTAAAAAGATCAGTTTCAGCCTAACATAGAGCTAAAGTGTCTGTAGTAAATGAATTGTAAAATTGCGTGTGGTTGTAATGTGCAGTAGGTTCAGCCGTGAGGTTTTTGACGGACCATCTGTTGCAGTTCCCAGGTTACGAGGTAGAGAATGTCCTGGGGAAGGAGGTGGGCCCCCTCGCAGTTTACATCCGAGTCGTCACCAGGAAACCTGCCCTCTGGATCGGCCTGGAAGAAATCTGCCTCTGAAGCTGTCAGAGAGAGGGGCTAATGACATCAATCCTCAGGCCTCAGCTGGCTCCAAAGATCTGGCTCGGACCAAGGCCTAGTGCGCAGTTTGTCCCCCCCCCCGCCCCTGTGAAGGCCTCTTGTCAGGATCCAAGAGGCTGTGCTGAAGCGAATGGGCTGGAAGAACACAAGGTCTTGTTTGTGTGTTAATGATATGTGATCCTGTGGACCAGGAGTTGACAGCCCAAGGGTAGACCAGCAGAGCACCGTCTGTCAAACCGGCCCACGTGGTTCATCAACTGAGGTGACACTACAGTTTGCCTCTTGGCTGTAAACACACTGATTTTTAAGTGGTCTGAAAGCCTATCTCAAGTCATCTACCTCTTTTGTATTTAAGGTTATTGAATGGTGCTGATAGTATGTCAATAAAACAAGTATTTATGGATCACTGTTTTGTTTTGTTTTTTGCATTTCCTCGATTTCCTCTAGTTTCAGTAGTTTCTTGATGTAAACCTGAGGTACAACTCAAGATGTCACTGTTCCCTGACAAAACATTCGTTCAAACTGTAATATATGTAGAGGCTACTGCATCACACTCCAAGAGAACTCACACACCAGGCCATTCTACTTCTTTTCAGCAATTTTATTATAGATTCCATAGACACATGTGTCAAGGTTTCATACAAACTATATAAAAGATCATGCTCTGGCTCTTATACAAAGTTTGGAATTATAAAACATGTACCATGTCAGGTATAACAACATGTAAATGCAGTGGTAAAATAATTTAATATAGAAAAAACAACACATTTTCCCACAAAAATAAAAGAGAATATGGCAGCAACGTCAAATATTTCCAGTGCCATTATGGTTAAGCTTAAAATGCATCTGTTACAGATGGTAAAAAAACCGAAATGTCTGTGTTGAGGTATGTCTTCCAGAAGCTCAGTTCATATTAGTGACATATTTATTTGTCACCGACTGTTTGCACTCGCGGAGTCCACATAGGAGGAGTTGGGTAGCTGTTTGAAGAAATCTCTCAACCCAGTAAGCTCCCTGGTTAGCTGCTCAATAGTTTTGTGTAGCCTGTCGTTCTCCGCGCTCAGTTCAATCATCTTCTGCTGCATGTCCAAGTTGCGCTGCTTAGCTTTATCCCTGCTTTTTCTCACAGCTATGTTATTCCTCTCTCGCCTCTGACGGTACTCTTGGCTGTACCTGTCCACCGACTTTTTCCCCTTCTCCTTCCCCATCTTCCGAGGGGAGGAGCTGGCCGAGCTGACGGCGGAGAGGGGCTCCGGGGTGGTCGGGGGTGTCGGCTGTCCCGTGGGCAGGCTGACGGAGGTCTGGGCGCACGTCTCGATCTGGGACGGCAGGGACGAGGACATGTCACTGTCGCTCCAGTCCGACTCCTGCTTGATCGGCGCGCTGAACACCCCCTTGTCAAACTCCGCTTTCCTCCCGTACTCTTTCTGACTCCCAGCTGCGTAGCCCGAGCTGGCTGACAGCTGTTGCATGCTGCCGCCGGACGATAGCGAGTTGGGCATGTTGTAGAAGTCCGCCTTCTCTTGCTTCACAGTATTGAACAGGTCGAGGAACAGCTCGTCGTTGCACAGCTCCAGGTTGGGCACGGCTGTCATCGACTCGATGTACTGGCTGAAGTCGATGGCGCTCTCGTCGTCGTACATCGCCGCGGCCGTGCTCAGCTCCACCATGGTGCTGCCGCCGTCCTCCCCGGCTCCATCGCTCCTGCCCGGCTTGCACACCGCCTGCAGGCCGCTCAGCTTGTTGTTCTCGTAGAAGTTAGCAGGCTCCATCGCCCAACTCATGTTGCATTGTGGAGACACGCACTGAGAGTCCAGACTGTATATGTCACACATGAACTCTGGTCGTTGCCCACGTGGTGTAGAGGGGAAATTAGTTGTTAAAATGTAACCCGCACAAGTCGTCACGCACTGTTAAACCCGCAATGACAGCACTCCCCTTGCAGGCGTCTTTCTCTCTTTTTGTCTTATGTGGCAGGTTGCGTGGTTTTATCCCAATGTGTTGACTGTCAGGTCTCTATCCTTTAGGAAAAACAAACTTCTTGTCATGTCTTTTCACTACTCTGAGGCGTCCGTATTTCGCGGAGTGTTTTGTATCTTTCCCTTGCTGACGTCACACGCTAACCTCCCCCTCCTGTGAGCCAGTAAAGTCAAGGTCTCCGTTGACTCCCATTTGAGGAGAGAAGGGCGTGTGCAAGTGCCACCCACTTTACTACGACTGTACGAGCAGGCACACACGGTCTTGTGTTGTTTACATAGGCCCCGAAAGTTGGGATTGAGTTTAATTTGTCAGCCGTCATCATTCCTGTAAATGTCTGTCCCGGACCGGACGCATTAATACGCCAACGCACAAAATAGCACGTGGGAAATGTTTAAACAGGGTTGGAAGGAGGGTAAAACCAACCAAAACTCAGTTTATATTGCTTTTTAGGCTGATATAAATCTTAATGACATACATTTATAGTACACTTAATAGTGAGTACTATCACACTGATGTAAGTCATGAAAATATGGCCACACATACATTCTTTCCTGAAAATATAATAGATTTTTGTTGATATTGATAGGTGTTTGCATTAGGATGATCACCAACTGGAAGTCATAGTTTACACACGTTTCTATTAGCACTGTATCACTGGTTGTGAACATCAGTACCATTTATTATGCATTAATATGTTATTATCACAGTTTTCATTAATAAAATCCAGCAGTGTAGGACTATAATATACATGTAATGCACACCTAATGTGGTAGGCCTATATTGATTTTAAATCATCATGCCTGAGATGCACTGCATAATGTTTACAGCGCAAACTTTTGAGACAAGATCTATGAAATAAAGGAAGCTGATAAGCCCATGATATGTATATATTATTGAACAAAATGCTGGAGGGATTACTTTTCTGGTATTTGTAACAAAAAACGCGCATAATGAGCTAGTAGTAATTTACCAGTTAAAAACAGAGATAAAAAGTTATAAGTGACCTTCAACTTACACATGTTTTTACACTTCTCGGAAACGCTCATTATTGTCCTCCTAGAATAAAGAAGCGCGCTGTACTTTTCCAGTCCCTCCTAGGGAAGTTTTAATGAAGTTTGCGCCACCATGTGGTTGATGAATGCATCTGCTAGTGAAATTCAGATCAGGTTGGACGAAACCAAATCAGACAGGGTAAAATATTGTGTATGGGACCACGCGCAATAATTGCAGCATCACATCTCAAATTTGATATTGAGGAAAATGTATCGTTTTTATTTTTATGTAACTTATTAAGTGAATTCATTAAGGATTTTGCAATGTTGAATGAAAGAAACAACGGGGAAAATTAACACCTACACTCTTTGCACTGGGGGAACCGGGCGGAAGGAGACAGGAGGAACTGGCTTTTCATTGGTGCAAAGTTCCCCGCGAAAATAACGTCACTCACAGTTTCGCGCCAGATCTGCTGCAGTCGGACGTACACAAAAGAGACGGTAAGAATAGAGCGTGTTAAATATGTTTTTTTTTATAAAGTTGTTAGTTATATCTCATCAAAGCTTCATATATATTACACAGAAGATGCTTTCTTGATCTTGCATGTACGTGTTGTTTTCTTTGTACGCTTATTTTTGAGTGTAAAGTCAGTTCAGACGCTGGGAGTATGGCTTATTGTTTTACCAGCAGCCACATGTTATCATTGCGGCAGACTTTCCAGTTGGCCTAATGTTAACTTGGTTTAATTTTGTACATTTTGATCCATTTAATTTATAGAACTGACAACGATGTCTTCCCCAACATCAACTCCTGGCGGTCGTAAACGTGGAAGGAACGACAACCCATCCACTCGTAAGTTTACATCTCTTGGCTAGGCTTCAGCATCTCAATGTAAGCGTTGGCCCATCAAGGGCCTCTTACTGCTTAAAGTCGTGCCTTGCCAAATAAATCCTCAAGCTTTCTACCGTTATGACATGAAGTCTTAAATGCAGGTTCTCACATTCTTGGAAAACCTGGAAAAGTCATGGAATTGGTAGTTTCCAGGCCTGGAGAAGTTATGAAAAATGATAAAAGGGAAAAGTCATAATTTTATCTTAAGTTTTTTTTTTTTGTTTCTTGAATACTGTCAAATGTCACAAAAATCTGTGGCTGGCTCTGGGACAGTCTGGAGCAAAACATTGCTGGTTGCTGACTGTTTTTTTTTTTTTTTTTTAGACAGTTAAAATAATATTAAATTAAAGTGAACAACAAACTAATGCTTAAAGTTAGTGTAGTTGATGGTTACTTTTTCATTCAGTCATTAATATTTGGTCATGGAATTTCATTGGTAAAAAGGTTTGGGAACCCTGTTAATGTGTTATTTGAGACATCCAGGTGATTGTGAGTATCGTCAGTGCAGTGAAAACCCTGTATGGAAAAACAGCCTTGTTTTCAGCTTGGCCACCAGGCTTTGTTTTTTTTGTTTTTTTTATTTATCCAGTGGGGTTTTGAAAGTGTTTCATAGGAAAGTTTGGTATAATTCTCTCAACCCATAGAGGAGCATGAAATCCTTGAGTTGAAATTAAAACATGAAAATCACCAAGATTGGACTTTCAAGGTTTTCGCAGAGCAACAGTGATACGCTGTTATTAACTTGTCCTTCCTCTCATGTGTAACCTCAGCTGGCAGCGAAGGCCCCACCTCTCCTCCCTCCCAGCGGCGCAGAGGTCAGGACTCCTCCAACGCTGACCTGCTGCCCATGCCCACCTCCCCGCCCACCGACATGCCCAGCCCCGCTGTGGCCCAGGACACCTCGCTGTTCTCCAGCCCACGACACTCGGGTAGATACATCGCCTTTTTGTTTAAAATCCTTTTTACACCAAAGAACCACAAGTGTGCCCTATTTGATAAGTTTTTTGTTATTTTCTTTCTGAGTCTCATATAGAATTGTTTATATTGTGGGTGTATCAATAATATTACTGAAAGTATTTTACATATTCATATAAGCCTTTTACATATTCATATCCATTCACTTTGCTGGAGACCAGCTGGTGGTTCTTGGGCCCTCTGTTATTTGTGGTATTAGTCACTGCAATGTTAATGAGATTGTAATTTTAATCTTTGTTGTGACACACTTGTGATTATTTCAGCGTATTATAAATATGAATCTGTCTGTTTTATTTTTTTTTTGTTAAATAGTCCTGCCCAGTGAAGTGGACATGAGCTCCCCTCTGATGTACGGGACCCCCAGCTCCAGGGTGGAGGGGACGCCCCGCAGCGGTGTGCGTGGCACCCCAGCCAGACAGAGACCTGACCTGGGATCAGTCAGGAAGGCTCCCCAGGTGGATCTTCACTCTGAGCCGGTCAGTATATGGGCAAAGTATATTCAGAGAATCATCATATTGTGATAATCATTATTAATGGTGTGGTGTTGGATTTAACTTTATATCTGACTTTATTTCCAGAGACAGCATAACAAAATTAGCATTAAAAAAAAACCTTGTCAGACATATGCAGCCACACAAAGTAAACGGTGATAACTGAAACTCAAAACAATGGTGGCTAACAGTGTTGTTCACTCTCTTTTCCCAGCCAAGTGCCGATGGTGCAGTGGCCAGTGAGCAAAATGCAGGACAGAGACTGGTAATCTGGGGCACTGACGTCAATGTAGGAACCTGCAAGGAGAAGTTTCAGGTATGAAAGCACAAGTAGTCGTACCATCCAACTAATCCAAGGTAAAAGCTATTTTCATTTCATAAGAGTTATTGTTTCAATGTTTTGTTTGGTTTTGTTTCCAGAGGTTTCTGCAGAGGTTCATCGACCCGACCGCCAATGAGGACGAGAACGCCGGTCTGGATCTGAACGAACCGCTGTACATGCAGAAGCTGGAAGAGGTGCTGCACTGTAATCATATCGCTGTTCTCTCTTTCACTGTGTGCTCTGTTGCTCAGAGTGTTGGGTGTTATTGATTAGGCCAATCTATACTCTGGTTTACTTCTGCAACTTTATACAACTTGGATGAAGAATGAAGCATAACAATAGTTCTCCTTTTGTCTTATAGATCAGTGTTGTTGGTGATCCTGTACTGAATGTGAATTGCGGGCATGTCCAGTCCTTCGATGCAGAACTTTACAGGCAGCTCATCTGCTACCCACAAGTAATGTCCCTTTATTCACATTCCCCTTTTATTTTCATGGGCTTATGCCTATGTGCTATATATCCATTTGGTAGATGTTTTTAATCCAGAATGTCTTACTGTACCATGATTGCATAATTTTTTCCAGTATGAATGGGAGTGGGAATCAAACCCTTAATTGTGACATTGTTAGTGTTAAACTGTTTTTTTTAAATACTACTTTCTTGAATGGTTTCTCAAATGGTTGTTTGACATCCCTCACCCCTTCATCCCTTTGTCAGGAAGTCATCCCAACCTTCGACATGGCAGTCAATGAGCTTTTCTTTGAGCGTTTCCCAGACTCCATTCTGGAGCACCAGATCCAAGTGCGCCCCTACAACGCCCTGAAAACCAGAAACATGAGGAGCCTAAACCCAGAGGGTGAGTGTACTCATTAAGCTGGATCATTTCACCAGATGGCAAACATGTCACACGTCAGTCACGCTCATTATTACTACCAGTTGAAAGATATTACTGATAATTAGTGTGAATATTACACCATGGTTTGATACAACGTGAGGTGTCAGCTGCATGGTAAAGCTTCGGTGTGCCGTATGTGTTCCCCCCCACAGACATTGATCAGCTGATCACCATCAGCGGCATGGTGATCCGCACCTCCCAGCTCATCCCCGAGATGCAGGAGGCCTTCTTCCAGTGCCAGGTGTGCGCCTACAACACCCGTGTGGAGGTGGATCGCGGCCGTATCGCTGAGCCGGCCGTGTGTCGCAACTGCAACACCACCCACAGCCTGGCGCTCATTCACAATCGCTCTGTCTTCTCAGACAAACAGATGGTGAGCTTGGTGGGGTTGGGGGTTGTTAATAGGGCAGATTGCTTACAGTAAATGATATATAGTCTCCAAGGATGGCAAATGCTAATTAGTGCAGTGTTGCTGTTTATGAAGGCATGGCATCTGTTCACGCAGTGCTCTTTCTTTAAAACAGATAAAAGTCCAAGAGTCTCCTGAAGACATGCCTGCCGGTCAGACCCCTCACACCACTATCGTCTACGCCCATAATGACCTGGTGGATAAAGTGCAGCCAGGAGACCGTGTAAACATCACTGGTAAGCTCTTGTAGAATATAATCTCTTAAGGCATGATATTGCAATTTCTATGGCTTTACAAGTTCTCTCCTAAATCTCTACACTGGCAGAACTCGCAAGTTGTGCGACTCGTCAACAGACATTTTAATCGCCTCCCGAATGCCCCTGCAGGTATCTACAGAGCGGTCCCCATGCGCGTGAACCCCCGTCAGAGCAACGTGAAGTCGGTGTACAAGACCCACATAGACGCCATCCACTTCCGCAAGACCGACGAGAAGCGCCTGCACGGGCTGGACGAGGAAGCAGAACAGAAGCTCTTCACCGAAGACCGCGTGCAGACGCTGAAGGAGCTGGCAGCCAAACCAGATGTCTATGATCGCCTCTCCTCTGCCCTGGCACCAAGCATCTATGAACATGAGGACATCAAGAAGGTGTGAATGAAGGAATGATGTGCAGTCTTGTTCAACAGTATTATCATTAGGGATGGGACGATATATCGAAATTCAGTATATCGCAATACAAAAATGTGACGATGCGTATCGTGAGGCATAAAAATGAATTGCAATATTAGCTACATTTTATTCTGCTGTAGTAATCACAAATGAGACGGCTTGCCCATCACTATTTTACAAGCTCTCCGTCAAAATGGCATTATTTGTATTTTGCAAAGACGTTTTGAAATTGTTTACATTCTAGCAAGCTAATACAAATTAGAAAGATTTGTGGCTGAGAAATAAACATAATTCTGCACACACCGAACTGTTATTACATCATATCGTGGTTGTAAAGAATCGTGAACCCCATATATCGTATCGTGAGATAAGTATATCGTCCCATCCCCAATTATCATAAAGATTTGGTGTTAGTAGTTTGACTGCAGCTTTTTGTGAGTGCTGTTTTTGATGGTAACTTACAAGTACGTTTCGTCTCTTCTCGTTCCAGGGCATCTTGCTGCAGCTGTTTGGTGGCACTCGCAAGGACTTCAGCCAGACCGGCAGGGGCAACTTCCGCGCAGAGGTCAACATCCTGCTCTGTGGAGACCCTGGCACCAGTAAGTCCCAGCTGCTGCAGTACGTGTTCAACCTGGTGCCCCGCGGCCAGTACACGTCAGGAAAGGGCTCCAGTGCCGTGGGTCTCACCGCCTACGTGATGAAGGACCCGGAGACCAGGCAGCTCGTCCTGCAGACCGGCGCGCTGGTGCTGAGCGACAACGGCATCTGCTGCATTGACGAGTTTGACAAGATGAGCGACAGCACTCGCTCTGTGCTGCACGAGGTCATGGAGCAGCAGACTCTCTCCATTGCCAAGGTGAGTTTGAGAAATCTTAAAAATGTATAGGCGGACTTGGATTGGGCGGCATAAGGGAGAGACAGTGAAAGCTTTAATGGTTCTGTTGTTACAAGAGGAAATAATTAGATGATGCCTCTGACTTTACTGTTCTTTTTATACCTTCAGGCTGGAATCATTTGCCAGCTGAACGCTCGCACCTCCATCTTGGCAGCAGCTAACCCCATTGAATCTCAGTGGAACCCCAAGAAAACCACAATTGAGAACATTCAGCTGCCTCACACACTGTTGTCCAGGTGAATACCGCCAGTCAGCAGAATCACACTCAACCTCCATGTAACACTGTATTAATATTGTATTGGTCATAAATATGTCAGCAGTTTTGTTAATGATTTTAACATTCAGAGGATAAGACTGGAATCTGCACTGGACAGCTCCTGATGCAAAATTAATTTATTAACACTGCAGTGGTTACGTTTTGAGCACGTTGCTCTTCATCAGACCACATTTATTAATTCCACTGCGGTTTTAATAAATTAATTTTGCATCAGGAGCTATTTAGTGAGCAGATTTTATTCTTTTCCTCTGCTTGTTTATTCTCTATCCGGCACCTGAGTGACAATTCTTGTTGGATGCATGGGTTTTATCTGTCGTCACTCATTTTAACATCGTCATTCTTGCCCCATCAGATTTGATCTCATCTTCCTGATGTTGGATCCCCAAGATGAGGCCTACGACCGCAGGCTGGCCCACCACTTGGTGTCGCTGTACTACCAGAGCGAGGAGCAGATAGAGGAAGAGTTCCTCGACATGGCTGTGTTGAAGGACTACATTGCATATGCACGGACATACATACATCCAAGACTGAATGAGGAAGCCAGCCAGGCCCTCATTGAGGTAAACATACTTAAAATACAATTTATTTTCTATACGTATTTCCATTACAGATTAATTTCCTGACACTTTTTGAGCACTCATTGAAAATGCATGTATAATCAGACTGGCTTCAATACTAACAGACCTGGTAAACTTGACTAGTAGTACTGAACCGATTAGTTGATTACCAGAAAATTAATTGATTATAATTTTGATGGTCATTTAAGTCATTTATCAAGTAAAAATACCAAACATTTGCTGCTTACAGCTTCACAAATGCTCAGATTTGCTTGCTTTTCTCCGTTTCATATCATAAAATTAACATTTTGGATTTTTTGGCTGCTGGTCAGACTAAGTAAACAATTTTATAAACTAAATGATTCATCAATCGAAAAAATACATTATTCGGTAATGAAAATAATTGTTAGTTGCGGCCCTACTTGTGCGTGCCTAACATGTACAGCGTCAAATCAGCCTCACTGTACTGTTTGTCCTCAGGCTTATGTGGACATGAGGAAGATAGGCAGCGGCCGCGGCATGGTGTCCGCCTACCCCAGACAGCTGGAGTCCCTGATCCGCCTGGCAGAGGCCCACGCCAAGGTGCGCTTCTCTGACAAGGTGGAGACCATCGACGTGGAGGAGGCCAAGCGGCTGCACCGCGAGGCCCTCAAGCAGTCGGCCACAGACCCCAGGACAGGATTTGTTGACATCTCTATTCTCACAACAGGTGCGCAAGCCGGGGCCTCGGGAATATTAGCCATTTGTTATAGAGACATTTTGAGTTATGATGGTCTCAACTTTTGTTGAAGCAATTATGTAATGTGCTTACTGAGATTGTTTTAGGATTGATATTAAAGCCCAGTAATCCAGCTCACTGATTTATTCTCACACTCAGAAACCTTATATGAATTCCTAATAAGTCGTTGTGTTGATGTATTGGTGATTGAACTAGGGGCTTGTTTTCTCATCACAGGTATGAGTGCCACAGCCCGCAAGCGCAAGGAGGAGGTCGCCCAGGCTCTAAAGAAACTGATCCAGTCCAAGGGAAAGACACCCGCCATGAAATACCAGCAGCTGTTTGATGACCTCCGAGGACAGTCCGAAACTGTAAATATTTCATTTTGCCTAGTAGTGTACTACTAGTTTTAAGCCAATTTGAAATCAATGCAGGAAAAACTGTATTCAAAGGATTTTTCAAGACATTGCCACTCAAAACCGTGTGCCCTCTATATCTAATTTGGCAGTGCAAGTGCAGAAATGTATACCTATATGTCGCTGATGTAAGATAATGCTGCATCATAAGAAACCAGTTAATCAACTTTCAACAGAGAAAGTGCATCTGAAAGAAAAATCACAAATGACTTGACATGAATAGTTGTATATGAAGTGAACTCCTTGTGGATCCTGAGTGCAGGAAATGCAAAAAACAACCAAAAAATAAGTGGCAGTTCTGTTTTTAAATAAGGATCCAATGCAGTTTTACATTCCTTAGAATAATATTGGTAATCAAAATCTAATCGCAGTCAAAGTAAAATATGAAACTATATCAAAGTGCCGAATGCCATCCGCATCAACACTTGTAAATGTTGTAAAAGTCTTTCCTGTAGTGACTTCCTGCTTTGTCTCCCTGTTTTCAGGCGATCACCAAGGAGCTGTTCGAGGAGGCGCTCAGAGCCTTGGCTGATGAGGATTACTTGACAGTCACTGGAAAGACTGTTCGTCTACTCGCCTAAGGCACACCCTGCAATTATGTACAGTCTTTAAATTCAAACCTTTTCTTGTGTCGACCACATTATTGTGCTGTAAAAAATTATTGTACAATAGAACCCCTGTGTGTTTTTCTGAGGGATTTAGATGTTTGAATGGCCTGGGTTTTGGAGACGTGATTCAGAACAGATGACTCATTCAATCTGCGATGTCATATCATTGTGGGAGAAAAATGCTTTGTCTGGCAATTAATATTACACAACTGTTTTTCAAAGCTAATATTTAAAAGTGCTTGTATTCCATAATGTTTGATGTCTTGCTGTTGTATGTAGCCTGTCATGGTATGAGGCTCAGTGCATCCCACATGCATTCCTTTATTTGTCAGCTGCGGTTGACTTGAGACACACCTTAACTTGTGCTATGTCGTCATTTATCTTTCATCTACAACTTTCCTCATATTTTGGAAAGCCTGTTCAAGCAAGCTTAAGACACAGATTGTTTCATTTTGTATTTTCCACGTCTTCAAATAATCCTTTAAAAGCTGAGTACTTATTGCCAAACAGTTGACTTAAATTGTTCTTTGTGAATAATCATTGCAACTTGCATTGGCTACCTGTTACTGGGGAAAAATAAAATGTTTCCTATTGTCTCAAGATAATTGGAGTGTTTGTTTTTTTCCAATACATCAGTAAGTAGTGGTTCAAACGTGCATATATGCTCAGTTGTGTTTACACCCTACAGAGTGGCTAGAGAGACTGTTCTGTGATATGAAGGTTGTGGGTTTGACCCCCACATCAGCTGTCCTGTCGAAGTGTAATTAAGCAAGACACTGAACCCCCAACAGCTCACTTTAAGTCAGTCTGTATTTGAGCATCAGCTAAGTAACTGATATTGGTCGGTATTGGACAGTAAGCTCAGACTATACTTAAAGTGCTAAATTGAACCTTTCATACTTTAATTTTAAACTTTGTAATTATAAACTATGTCCAGACCGGTCAACTCCCTGCTGAGAGCCTGAGTATCAGCCTGTACAGTTGATTTGGGCAGTTTCCCTTCTTCCTGCAGGAAAGTTGCACAACTGTGACCTGCCCTGTAGTGCAGTCAGTGGCCGGTGTGATGCTGCTGTTTTAACTGATGTGATGTCACAGTTTTGTGTGCTTCTGGATTTGGCTGAAGAAGATGGCGGCCTCCTCAGGTTCGTATGCCTTCAAACTACATTTCAGGCACCTAAACCAGAGGTGAAGCGTGAGTCGCAACATGATCTCAGGGAGCAAAAGTGGCATTTTTCCACTTCAGATGTTTGCAAAGTCGCGTGGTCGTAATTTCTCAAAAACAACGTATCCAGTAAGCAATGCTCTTTAAGGGCACCGTCTATTTGATGCAGCTGGCAAGTTAGCAAACCTAGCTAGCTAAGCAAGGCGTTGAGAATAGCCCCGAGTTAGCTTAAATAGCTAACAGCCGAGCAATGGGGGGGCTACATTAAACGCTTATTGCAGTTCTGGGTCGGCTAGCAAATCTAATAACTTGTATCATATGTATCATATAAACTATCTAAATATAAAATTGAAATTGGGACTGTAAACAGTGTACCACAGGCGGAGGAGCTACTAACCGCTAGCTAACCAAGCGAACTAGAATATTCCAACACCACACGGCAATGCGTTTCGGTAGATAGGTTAGCTAACGTAAAGTCACTTGATCTGAATAACTCATTTTATGTAACGTTAATTGCCTGGATTGTCCTGTTGGTAGGTTCTTTATGTATGCTGTTATGGGTATACATTTCCAATGAAGCAGTAAACATAAAATCAATTAACACTAGTAAAAAATTTCTATAGCTTCCGTGACACACCTCACGCTACAACAACATACCGTTAACTGAATTATTTAATTGTAGGAAGGGACAAGTCAATAGCGCTCAACGGTCAACGTTAAGTTGTGAAATGACTCCTGCCTTGTCCATACAAAGAATCTAGGTAAATATTCAGTGTTTCCACTGATCGGAAATATGTGTCTGGTGGTGTGGGCAATACAGAAACGCACAGAATTGATCTAGTTGCACGCGTTGTTTCAGCAAATAGACGGGGCCAGACGTTAGCGCTCACCAGGAAGCGTGTGTTTCGGAGTTACAAATCAGGCTAGTTAGAAGCAACTCAAACAACGCTTTTGCGGTTGCTGTAGCGAATACGCATAATGCGTGGTGAAATCACACATATTTTATTTCTTCTGCACTAGTACAATGTACCAAACAGCTGCCATTGTGGAAACATAAAGAATCATGACAGAAGAGACTTGTTTCAAATAATTGGTGTAACAGGGAAGTAATCTCACTCATGACTGAACCGGACTTGCGACAAGTTGGCGCGACCTGCAAATTCATATTTTAGGCTTACTAGTGCCATAGAGAACATACAAAACGAAGATCCTGCATACTGAATACAGTCTGCTGTGAAATCTTTGGGAAGCTAAGGGTATTTAAAATTCAGAAAGTGCAATGAAACATCAGTTAGACCTACCTGTGCTGCTTATAGTCTACCAATTAAAACAATTATCCTGGTCCTGGGTATATTGGTTTAGTTAGCAGGTTGACCTTGACTGGATAGGCTACTTCTCTCATCAAATAGGATAAGTCTCTCCTCAAGTAGTGTCCTCTCAGGCACATTTGGACCAACATAAACCGAAGCTGCTTGGTTTGGGAGCTTGCTTCCTTGAAGTAATTTTCCTGAAAATATTCAGCCACTTGCTATAATCACTTTCATTGTACGTTTCTCGACCAGTGTTTATTTGGTGTCACAGGATTGGAGGCTTGAGCAACAACTTGTGAACAAATGCCTTTTAAGGACACAGAAGAGCTCATATGCCGCTTAAAAGTCAATCCATTGTGGGCACTGCAAATCATCTGAGAAATGTCCATTATAAGTGTTTTGTGAAGTTTGATGTGATGAACGTTGAAATTGGAGTAGGCAAAAATTTAAAATTAAGATTCAGTGACAGGGGAATTTGAAAAGGTTTCACTGTCTCTTCTGTCTGAAGCATGGGGCCTTTTTCAATGCTCTTTTCACTTCCTCTTTTGTGAATTTGTCATCCGGATCTTGATTATGAATAGCAGTTGTTTTACTTAAGAGTCATCACCCTTTCAACTCGTACCACTCCTCGAGTCCTGAACTGTAAACGATTTGTCATTTACACGCCTACTTGTACCTGTCAATCTGTGTTTCCAAAGTGTGAGAACAAAGACAAAACCCTGATTTTCCCAGTTGCTGAAGACTTTGACAAACTAGTTTTGGGTGATGATGTTATCAACTCAACTGTTGTGACATTGATAATAAGATAACTGGATGTCACTCATAATCTATTGTACTTAAAGTCAGTAGCATAGACCCATGTGTTCTAACCTCATGAACACAAGTCAGAGTGCTGACTTGTGTTGAAGCTTCAATGCTCAACAGTGTCGAATATCTTCAGTAACTGCCTTTGTGGGCAAGGTATCAAATTTGGCCTAACTCCACAGTATGTAGACAGCGGTGTGCACAGCGCACTTGACACCTGATCAGACTGGTGTGTACAACATCATATCAAACTACAGAGCCAATTTGTCAATTAGTTGCTTGTCTTAGCTCATCCCGTCCTGCATCTATGAATGTATTTCTCACCCTTATCTTATTTGGATACATTCTACTTTTATGATTGGGAAGATGAATGCATGTTTGCACCAATTTTCAGTAAAGGATGCAAAGTTAGAGCACAGATATTGACACAGCACTTTGATATCGTGTTAAATCAGTTTCATTCCTATGTTGCGTTCTTGTTATTTCAGGAGTTAAAGTTCCACGCAATTTTCGCTTGTTGGAAGAGCTTGAAGAGGGACAGAAGGGGGTCGGAGATGGCACAGTCAGCTGGGGCCTCGAGGACGACGAAGACATGACTCTCACACGGTGGACAGGCATGATCATCGGACCAGCAAGAGTAAGCAAAGCACCCCTAAACAGGAAATTAAGATTATACCACGCCTCTATTCCAATACAGATAGGAAACGTTGAAAGCCACCTAGATACAATAACCAAAGCAAATGTTTTCCCTCTTTGTCTGCTTTATTTTCCAGACTAATTATGAGAACAGGATATACAGTCTGAAAGTGGAATGTGGACCTAAATACCCAGAGGCACCCCCGACTGTTAGATTTGTAACAAAAATTAGCATGAATGGGATAAATAATACCAACGGGATGGTAAGTGTTATCACAAACTTGAAAGGTTTATGTATGAGTGTTGTTGAGTACAATGTAATTTAATTTGTTTGCATTGAGGTATTGTTTAGAGTGGTGTGATAGTTTGGTATGCAAACGTGATGTGTGTGCCAAGTCATTGTCCCAGGTGCTGTCACAATGACTGATGTGGTGTTTTTTCATTTTGTCTCGCAGGTGGATTCACGTAGCATACCAGTATTAGCGAAATGGCAAATTTCTTATAGCATTAAAATTGTTCTTCAAGAGTTAAGGCGTCTAATGATATCCAAAGAAAATTCGAAGCTTCCACAACCACCAGAAGGACAAAACTACGGCAATTAATTGTAACGGATTGTTTTGACCCTCTGTCTTAAACCTTACTCTCTTAGAAATATTGTGTAAATCATCAAGAGGCTCACTTCGCACATCAACAATATCGTCTGCAAGAGCAAGATTGGACTTTCTTATTATGTAGCTCATTCAAAAAAATGTCCCTGCAGTTAAGCACTGAATAGATAGTGAAAAGACTACAAGTGCACAGTTATCCCCTTTTATTAAGATTACTTTGACTATAACCTTTATGTTTGACATGTTGCAACTTAAGTGGGCTTAAAGAGGGAAGCATGGCACCATGCAAAGGCTGTACCAGAGTCCCAACAGTTTTATGTTCAAATGACTGGTCACTGAAACAAACAGCAAGATGTGTATATGATGGCATGTTCTGTAACTAATAAATAGTTGAAGAGAAGCCACATTTTGAGTTGTTAGTCAAATTTAGCAGGTTCATTGAAATGTCATGCAGATTGCTGAATAATGAACTGTGGCTGTAGTCTAAAAGTAGTGTCACAAGGTGAGAAAGATTTTTTTTATATATATATATCTGTATTTGACACAATACCAATATGTTTCTGTTCTACAGCTCTTTGACATGTAACAGACGTTGAAGCCTGTTCTGTTCTGAAACCCTTGCATTTAACTTCTAGTGAAAATGGCAGGTGTATGAACTTGTGATTTTCTGAAATTAAAATCACTGCGAATAAATTTCCAAAGTTGAAGTGTGTTTGTCTTCTTGGCTGAGCCTACAGTAGCCACTTTTCCCACAAGAGGGCCTGTACCAAGCTATAGCTCAGCTGACAAGCCGACTCCGTTGGCAACAAGATGCACGAGTCATGCATTATGTTGTGAGCAAGCTCTTGCTGGCCCTGTTTGGCCATGTAATGGAAACCAGGTTAATGAAACTGTGCAGGGTGACACCACACTGCAGACATTGAATAAGTGACTTGCTCGCATTAGAATAATATAATCAATGCAATTTATTATATGCTGCATTCCCCATTTGCCTGCATACTTATTAGATGAACAACACACCATTTGTTTATGATTGATAGTCCATCCATTGTGGTGTTGTGCAGTGTTTTCTCTTTTGCTTTCTTAACATTTTAACTGATGTGCAGTAAGGGTCCAGTGCTTTCATGAGAAGCATAGTTTCTTCTCTCTGAAAATGTGACCTTTTGTTGCTTTTCAGCCTAGTACATTTATTTTTATTCATAAGTAGGGCATAGACATGTATTAACATACGTGCATTTTAAGGGAATTCATTGCAGATTGCACGTTTCGTCATAAGTAGGCCCACTGTTTTTTTTTTTTTGCATTTTAATAAAAGCAAAATATTTCTGTATTGCTGAACATTAGGAATTACATTGTTGTCACATTGTGGCTGAAGCTTCTTGATTTTTATTTTTAAACCCTTCTCACCAGACTAATTGACCAAGACCACATTCTTTGTTGCAGCATTGGCCTGGGTGAGAAGTTGCAAAGCGAGGCAGAGTTAACACTGTATTGAGGGCTTTTTGGCAATTCCCATCCCCATTAGCTACTGGCATCAGAGTCAACTTATCTTGGCTGGATTAGCATTTTGAGAACTATGATGGCCCAGCCGCTTCCAAGGTATTGCACCAGCAGATAATTGATGAACAGATAGCCTTGCATTAATCAAATGCGCTCAGTTGGCATAAGATTTTCTGTTCCTTATTTTTCTTCATATGCAGATGTCGTGACACTGGACTTGCGTTGTGAATGTCGTAATGATGGATTTTTTAATTTTGAAAACTGCTCATCCCTCTTCATAAGCTAATAGAACTCTTGGTACTGGAGACATCAGCGTCCTCAAAGCATTCAAGGCTCCCAGATGGAGTGTGACATGTAAGGATGATGGACTGTGGCGGTTACACACGAGGCCTGCGTGACCTCCTGACCATATATCTCCCTCGCTGCAGAGCCTGACTGGGCAGCCTGTCTTGTCTCGGGGCTGGGATAAGCACATGTCTGTAGGCCGCCCGCATCGACCGGACACAGCAACACTATCACTGCAGAATGGCACAACTCATTGTCGGTGATGATGCAGAAATGCCCCCCCCCCCACCCCCTCTGCAAAAACAATGCCTTTACTGGATTCACATACTGTGTCTGTTTATAGATCTAATCTCAAGCAGACTCTCTTGCATAAACAGCAGATATATTAAATGGTTCCCCAAGATAGGACAACGAAGGCATGTCCTTTCGCAATGTTTTACTGAATAGCAAACAGAACTGGAGATGGAGATGAATTACACACTTGCATGAGCACAGATGTGATGACAGAATATCAAAGTAACATAAATACACAGAGGAAACATACTTGGAATTAGAACTATGGGAATGCCTCGGCCGTTCATGCAGCATCTGCATATCAAAAGTCACTGTTTCAACTTGTTTCTTTTCTTTCTTTTCCAAGATGACATTTCCATAGAAGGAGCTTTGAAGTGCGTTTTGAGTGAGTGGTTACCGTCCGTCTGGTTCCACACACTCCCATGTCAAGTCAGCACGGCTCTCTGTCCCCTAGAGGGTGCTCTACACTCATGTATGTCAGTGGCCAGGCTCTCTGAAGGCCCTTCTGTCTAGAGGACATGACTGTTCTGAAAAGGCAGGGCCAGTGTGATGCTTCCAGGCTCCATTTGTGCATGCTGTCATTATTCTTTAGAAAACTGACATGTTTTGTAGTTTGCTGAGGGGAACTATGGCCCGGCTGTTAGTAAGCTGCTGCGCGAAGCTCTTAGCCGGTGTCCCTCTCTGTCCTCATTGGGCTTTTGAAGTTGTGCACGATGATGAATAGATATAATTAAGAAATCATTCATACCATTAAGCCATTGGATCCCTGAATGCAAGGAATATGTCTTATTTAATCGTGTGTGTGTGTGTGTGTGTGTGTGTGTGTGTGTGTGCATGTGGGTGTGAGATGACTCAGTGTTTGCTGCAGAGGATGACCTTGCTATTCCTGGGTCCGCACAAGACCAGATTTGACTTTCTTGATGTGACAGTGTGTATATGAGCGGAGCTTCCCTCAGCTGTACTCTTTTATATCAGTGTCGCCAATTGTCTTTTTTGTTTTGTTTGTTTTTTCATTCCAAGTGCTATGCATACCTCAGAAGTTATGAATATGAAATCAGAGCTAGCTTGTGTTGCGGCCAGTTCACTCAGCCTTGTCAACCCCAAATATAAAAGGACACACCCCCAGGTTACACAAGCTTATTTCTTTATTCACCGCATGTATTCCCCGGTAGACTTCTCTAAACCTTTGCTCATGATGACTCCACTTTAGAGAATCTCATTTGAATGTGAGCAGCAAATCCTTACTTGACTATTTAACCTCCAGCCCATCAGACTAATCTGAATTTCAAACTCGGGCACCTGCACAAAGGCAGCAATTGAAACTGAACTGGAAGCTTACTGAGCTCATTACAGTTGTACCACTAGTTCTATTCCGGATCCTTTATAAGGTGTCAGCCTTGTAAGTGCAAGAAAAAGAGTAAATGTTGGTGTGGGTTGGATGGGACTGAAGACAGAGAGCCGGTGAGTGAACTGTTTAGTGATCTAAGTTGGGAAGGAATGTGGTGAGGAGGACATAAGGCTCGTCTGCCGGCTGGCGGCTGGAACCAGGCCTCCTCGGCGACTTCCCAGAGTTCTCACCTTTTGCCCGCGGGGCCAAGAGGTCACACCTTCCGTCTGTTGATACTGTAAAAAGCTTTGTCTTGTTTTATGGCCATGGAAAGGAGAATGTGTCTCTCTTCATGTGAAACACATTTTTAACCCCATTTCTTACCATTTCTTACCTAACTGTTATCACCTTGTGTCAAAGACATATTTTGAGGTTTATAGAAAATAGTTGCCAACATGCAGCATGAAAATAGAACCATAAATGCACAACAATAACATAAAAGTGGGGCAGAGAATGAGATATGCCTCAGTGTTTTGTTTTGTTTTTCTTTTGGAGGAGTTGTTTATTATTAAAAAAAAAAAAAAAAAGTAACACAATAGCATTGTTTGCCCAAGTTAATTACCCACATGGTCAGTTTTTTGGGGGGTTTGGAAAACAGAGAGTGTCTGTTGTGTGTTTAAGTGCTGTATTTACAGTGAGATACATGAATGGCCTCCTCTCACTGTGAGAAAAGAGACAGATTGGAACCACATGTCTGTTGCACTCCCGGCTCTCTGGGCTATTGACATGCACTTCAGAGAACCATCCGCATTCGGATATGCTGCTGTGCGCGCTCGAGGTCATTTTTATGCTTATGGGTGTTAGACTGGAAGACTCGCAGAATGACAGTCTCAAGTTATAGGGAGGCTCTGATTTAAATCGCATGCCAGTATTTGATGTATGAAACACACTATCTGGAACATGAATTGAAAAGTCAGCGCCTGTTACTGCAGAATCTCATCTTGGGTCGGAGTGACACAGAAGAAAGCCTCATACAGAATGTTGCAAAAGGGCAGGAAAAAAGATGACCAAATAATCTGTGTGCTTACTGCATTCCAGGTTATTTATACAGAGCAAAAAAGTCAGTAGACTTCATGTCTCTACTCAGTGGGAACTATTAAATTACCGCTGGATGTTTTTAATTACTTCACATAAATGTTGGAACACAACACTTCTCCAGTGTTGGGGGCTCTATAATGTCTCGCATGTTTAGGGAGGCACTGGCTTGCACTTAATCATGGTGGTCCCTGTGTGATTCTGGCATTGGAAATGTGGCTTTGTGAGAGAAAAGTGAGCATTCCTTCTGCTGGCGCAAGGGAGAGGAAATGGGTAATAAAACCAGAAAAAAAAAACCTCGGCGGCGTGCTGGAGCCAGTGATTCTGGGATCCACTTAATTGCTCTTAAATGAAAAAGATTTTTGGCTTCCCATTTGCTGTGTTTAAAGAAAGTCAAGTCAAATCCCACATGTATACCAGCCAAGCGGTGACTCTCATCCAGCAGTAGGCTATAAGCACTAATCCCTCTCTTTCAGTGGTGCCATCAGTAATATTATTATTAATATTGAGAAAGCTGCTGTTCACAGTCAGCAAACGCCAGAAGGGGCAAAAATTCAGCTCCTTTGCTCGTTTACTGAGGCCAATTCAGTCACCGGGGGAAGTGGATATCAATACTACTTTGTGTTGATTATTTTATCTCGGTGGTTGCTCAGACTTTAAATTTTGCTGTCAGTCTTGACAAATATGAAAACATATGAGTATCTTTGTCTTGATATTATCAGCAGTAATACATGGCGCTATGGTAATTCTATTTTCCTATGTTATGAAGTTTCCTATGTTATGTTATGAAGGAAGACATTTGCCTCTGGACTGAATTCATAACTCAAAGGACTTCATTGAAGTTGCAATCAATCTCCTGAGCATCCGTGATGTGTCTATGTCCACAATTCAGCATGTATCGTCCTCTCATAGTGTCATTCTTCAAGGGCATGAACTCCTGCTGAATAAAACATTTTAGCAAATCTCATTGGTGTTGAACATCATATGGCTGTTTTTCTCTACAAGTGTAAGAGTCGGGTGCGAAGATGCCAGTCAGCCAGCCATTAGGCCTGAAATGTCATGCTAAGCTGTCATGTCGTGTCAGCCGTTCCTTTGTACTCATTAATTGTTGAGAGAAGTGTGTCACATCCTGTCAAGCTGACTGCTGGTGTCCCTGTGGTCACCCCTTGGTGCCCGGTGCCCGACGACGCTATTGTGGCAGTGATGGCCGCAGAGAGGAGCGCCGGGCCCTGCAGGATGTGGGACAATACTGGGAAGGAAGAGGAGGGAATCCCGGAGCTGTGTGCAGGAGCCTGGTCAGCCGAGTGTCTCTGGGAGCATTCCCCCGTGACTTCTGCTCTCCCCCGAGGCCACACTTTGTCATCCTCCTATCTTTGCATGTGCAGGGAATGAGAATAAAGATGGTTTTGTTTTCTTTAGTTTTGATATACAATTCATTATTTTTTAAATAGAAACTCCTAAGCACTTGTGACATGGTGATATCTCCATTTGGTTGTCTTCAGTAGAATTCACCTGCTAGTTAAAAGCCCAAACCGGCAGCTCTTAATGGTTTGTACACAAAACATGGCAATAAAGAGATGAAATATAATCCAAATAAGAGATTTTATGGTACCCTCATGTGCGCAAAAGAGTTTCCAGACGGTCAAGACTCTGTGTGCTCATGTAAAACCAAAAGGAATTACGTAAGAGTTTCTCATGTGTTCATAACCAATTACAGCACAGTAAACACACATAACAGTGCTTCAGGATACTCACATTGACCTTTTTGGTATGATGAAAAACAGCCATGCTTACAGTGGTCATGCCATTTTGGAACATTGCGCATGAATCAGTGTTCCTGCAGTGATAGACAACATGGCACGGCTGGAGCACTAATGGAGAAGAATCTGCGGCCTTGGGAAGCGGTCACAGTCTGCTCATGCTGAGTGGTTGAAATGCAGTCACACAATAAAAAACATGCGAGACCAACCTTTAAAGGTTCTGCCTCTGGCCACTTGAAAACGTGCCTCTTAACCATAAAAGATGATGCACTGGGTTACACTGCAGACAAGCAGGGGAGCGAAAAAGATGTCCAAATATTTCCATGGCTCCTGTGGCCTTCTGCTTGCATAGTCCTGGCATGAGCTCATCTGTGTGCGGCTAGTTTGTGCTCTCTCAGCACTGTTCTTTCCCAGTCTGTAAGTATCAGTGTCGTAGCTAACTAGGCACTGACATAGTCCTCCAAGACTCCTCTCCCACCACCTTTGAGACTATGGCTCCACTCGGCATTGAGGGTTTTCATTAAGGCAGATTACATCTGTATGTCTCATCATCTAATTTTGATAAAGTGCAGCTCACAATCTCAGCTTTGTCTTCATATCTGAAACAGTGGTCATCCTCAGTCAGGGGTCTGGATGATCTACATACATTATAACCAGTAGTCATTTATTTCAATAAACTTGTCTGCGTTTTTTGTAGCATGTAATTATGACTTTAAGCAAGCTTATGAAACACTTATTTCTCTAATTCCCCTTCAGTAGTTATTTTTGTGAGCTCTGAACCAAATGGAAAAAGTTGTTGCTAAATGTTGACAGGAACTTCTTTTTGGTGGGATAAGCATTCTTTTCAACTGCAGTACAAATCTCCCTAAGAATGAGTCTCTGTGGTATTAACCAACCATAAATTGACATGAAATGTATTCCTGATAATGCAAACATCGGGAACAGAGGAGCCAGAAATAACTCTCTCAGGCAAGATGTGGAAGAGATTAAGACCCAACCGACGAGCAAGTGGAGGCGGGAGGTTCGGAAAATGAGATAGGGGAGGAGGAGAGGTAAGAGGAGGAGAGGAGATGGTGGCTGCAGGGGTGGTGGGGTGGGGGGTGGGGGTGGGGGTTGAGCGGCGGGGGGGGCGTCAGTCTGTAGAGGGTTAGAGAGTGAGTCGGGAGGCGAGAACTGAGGGGAGAGGGGGGTGGCCCTGTGAAAAGGAACTCATAAAAGTCACATTTGTTGGTGATGCATGAGGAAGTGAAGCCAGCTTTGGCACATGTGTCTGTGGTGCTAAATTAACTGTTAACACAAATAATCAAAGTGCAGGGCCCATTGAGCGCTGGCGCCAGTGAAATGAGGGGGAGAGGCTGGCTCACAGGCGCCGCCCTCTCTGAGAAGCTGCAGCAGACTAGCTAGCTAGCAGGTGGAGGTCCACCAGGGGCTTTCACAGGATGGAAGTGCTTACAAAACAGACCGGCCAGCCCACTGACAGAGGAAAGCACCGCTGCACTCCTGCTTTCCAGCTATTGTGTGGAAGTGTGCTTCTCTTTTTAGATCTTTCTTTGTAAAGCCCGACATCTCAGAGAACCGGAGGACCTGGCACCAGCAATTACCTCCACGACTGGCTAATGCTAATTAAAATTCCATTATTGTGACCTTGAGAGCCTTTTCCCAGTGTTTTGAGGCTGTGTGTAGGTTTGCCCTAATGACTGGACTTCCACCCGGGAGCAGAGAGCCTTGTTGTGATAGCACAGTCAGGAGCATTGAGGGCAACATGAGTGAGTCTTATGGAGAGTTTGACGATGCACTGTGGCCACAGAGCCACTTCCTGAGTTGAGAATATCTCTTCACTGCTGTTAACAATAGGCTGGTACAAGAGAGTTTACAAACACATTGATTTTGCAAAGTTAAATAAAATATCCTTTCGAATCTGCTGGATCACACCTCTGTCTGTTCAGTTGTTGTCACCCAAGATACCAGACAATATGGCAGGACTGTGATAAAGAATTGTATTAAGTGATAATCCTGTCTTAGTTGCTGAAAAAGGAAAATGGAGATGATAGATTTTCATTGTTATTTTTACATTGTATTTTTGTTTTGATTTCTTTCAACCTCATGAGCTAACTTCCATTGTGTTAAAAAGTAAATAGATCAAGATAAGTAGTATTATCAGCTCAGCTGAAATTCTTCAGCGTTACATGAGACACGAGATTGCATAAATGAGTATTTGAATTTGTGATCAAGAGAGAAAGTCTTTGTCTTTACAAGACCATTTGAGTTCAATTTTCTTCTTGCCAAAAACAGTCAACTCGTGAGGGGAAAATAAATATAACAATTTGGAAAAAGTAATACCCTGCAGCCTTGTGACATCAGCACAAAGGAAGCATGGCCCCTGATGCTCTCCACTTCCCATGCAGCCCACAACTGGGCTGTAGACTGAGGTTGCCTGGCGCCACAGTCATCATGTGTGTCAGTCACTTGCAAAACTCACTGTTTTCCTTAGAGGATGAGCTAAGCTCCTCCTTTAGCCCTAACGATTTATTTTAGACTCCAGCATCCAGAGACCCCCTTTCTTGAAATCTCAGTTTATCTTGGCCATGTTGTTTCAATATGAACCAATCAGCTTAGCCTCCAGTGGAATGTCCCCTGAGACTTGCCTTGGTTTCCCAATAGGCCCATTCATTTTGAGGACACAAGTTTAACATCTGGTTTGTATTAACGCTCCCTACAATAGCTCTCATCTAGGGCTCAGTCGCACACTAAGACGGGAGGGCAATCAGTCCCTACAGAAATATTATTTGATACTAAATCTTATCTAAGAATGATTGACTACATTCTATATAAAGTTGACCATGAGATAAAAATGATATTTTGCTCTACCTTGTAATTACAAGCCAATTATTCTCATGTTACAGTGCATGGATTTAACCCTCCATAGTTAGTGTCTCATTGCACAGGTAGCAGGGTGTCTTATGCTTGGTTTAGTTGGCCTCCAAATGTGTTAAAATTAGCCTACGGGCCTTCGCAGTGTGCAGTGAGAACAAATCTCTATGATGCCACACAATAACACTTTAATACTTTGGTAATTAGCCTTCACATTCCAAGTGTATCCAGATGTACCGTTGTAGGCGGTACATCCTCAGTGAGAACACACTGAACCAGCAGGTGCATGTCTCAGGTAATGGCTGCTGCTCCCAGTTCCTGATAACAGACTGCTTATCCTCCCCTCTTCCCCTTTACCTCTCTCTCTCTCTCTCTCTCTCTCTCTCTCTCTCTCTCTCTCTCTCTCTTTCTCTCTCTCTCTCTCTCTCTCTCTCTCTCTCTCTCTCTTTATCATCTGGACCACACTAGAAAGTGCAGTGTACTGAGGTGCCTGCCAAAACCGCTTGCCAAATGAAGAACAAGAGCGAGGGCGCTTTAAGTCTCTTATCTAGGTGTTAGTGAAATTTCTTTAAGGAAATAATTCATTTGAAGTGACCTTCAATTAGGATGCGCACAGTGAAGTGCTCTCCTTTCACCGCAGCCTTAACGCACTTTCACTTTCTGCTGATGCAATGGCTTATCGTTTAAGCATCTCAGACAGAGTGACTATTTTGCTTTTCATTGAAATTGTCCTCTCAACATTGGTCTGTCTGGTGGAGTTCCTGTTTAAGTTAATGGAGCGTTCTATTTTTAGGAAAATGAATTATTAGCTTGTTATCTATCATTTGCACTGACCCAGATGGCATTCTTGGTATTCATAAAGCTACTCAGGCATATTGTTTATGTCTGCTTCATTGGTATTTGTTCTGCTGTTTCTGTCTATTGTCATTGTAGAGACTGCACAAGAGCCAAACACTAGTTTCGACCCTGTAGTAGCTATCAGAAACAATTCTGTCAATAGTTTATAGATACTATTGGCACAGTTATTTGTTGATTTTTCCCTAAATGTAACATTATTTCTCTTTTGATCCTTGAGTATTCATGGAACCAAAGAGATTGCATTTCACTTTAACTCACATAAAGCTAAACACAACACAGTTCACTGGGTGGCTTCACTGAGTGACAAGGCATTCTCTCTCCAGTTTGTGTGAACAGGCGAATTCAAACACACAGCTCACATTATTGATGTGATATAATATTCAGTCACCCAACTTCACCTCTCTGACTACGCTGTTACCCATTAGAGTGAATGTATCATCAGTTGTTCCAAACAAAAAGCATTGGCATTTCTTCCTGTTGTGCAAAAAGGAAAGGTTGTACATTTCACAATCACATGACCTTATCATTATTTCCAGAGCGTGATTTAGCCTCATAATAACCAATGCTTCATGCCTGGATGAGCTACATCTGGACTTCCTCTGTAGCGTCTTCTTAAGTTAGCGCGGATCTCAAGCTGCGGTGGATTGGGGTTCCCGGGTCACTAATTCATGGGCGGTAACTGTGTGTCAGACTCCATATTAAATCCTGGCCATGCTCAACCTATGGCGTCTCTCTGAAGCCCAAACATTTCAACCTCTGACCTCCTGGGAGGCTTGGTTTACAGCCAGAGTTAACAGTGCTGATAGCATGCTGAGAACCTGCCCATTTGATCCAGGAGACAGCTTGCTGGGGACTGTTTTACAGCCAGTATCACTGTTGAAAACTATGGCACTTTCCAGTGTCCCAGTAGATTATCAAATGAAAAAAACGAAGCAAAACAAAAACAATCTTCTCTGGGTAATGATGGAGTTAACCCAGTGCATACCCTTTTTTTCTATTCAAGTGACTCTATGAATGAGGAAATCCAGCCTATAATAGAATTCCCATCTGTACCCAACAACAATCTACCATCTCCAAGAAGTCCATTTTCAGTAATTTAGAAACATGGCTGGTTGATATTGATGCACGTGCATCTTTAGTGTTTTAAAATACATTTTTAATTGGTTGGCTTAGTCCCACAATCAGTAAACCTGTTAAATGTGGGAGGTAATTTCAACTGGCAATTATAGGACACAGACTGTGTTGCTCATATAATCTTGAAAAGTGTGGAGAAGATTTATGGAACTGACAAGTCTCTTTCAGTGTTTTACACAAGACAGGAAACACTTTAATCTGTAAAGTACTCATGCAAGACTTTCTGGGAATTCATTGTGGATGAATTGGACACTTAGTTTGTGGACATGGTGTGGGTGATCATCAGGGATGGAAAGAGAACCAAAATATCCTACTAAGTACAAGTACTGTCACTTTGCTGCAATTTAGAAGTACAATTACGGGTGTAAGAATCTACATAAGTAAAAATGTATTCAGGGTAAAAGTTACAGAGTTACAAGCTAAAAAATCACATATGATCTTTCTCATGCAATACAAAAAGGACAGAGAGTTCAGTATGTGAAAAATATTTTGTCAGCTTTTTTAGGCAGTCACTATAATCTAATCAGTGTTTTCAGTCTACAATTCTATAATTACTTGAGCCACTGATGCATCAACTGACTTATAACACTGATTTATAACTGATTTATAACACCAGGAATCTGTCATATCAGAGCCCAAAATGATTTTACCCTGGATATGATGTGACAAACTTGAACAAACTGTAAATACAACAATATGGCATATACCTTTGACAAAGTGTTGCTGAGCGAATAAGAATCCAAGTTATCAGCTTCCCAGAACAGCATGAAATATGTTTTGGGTCATGGCCAATTCTATTTCCTTGTAGGGTAAACATCCCTTTTGACCCTAAAGAGTAGTAGTTTGCCCGGCCAAAAAACACTTAACGCTTGAAAAGCTCCATCGGTTTGCTCACAGGAGCATTTTTGGCTCCTGATTTGAGATAGGAAACCATGTTGGGCCAGGCTGGAACCAATGCTGTGTAGCAGTGCTTGAGTGTCCCTTTATAGACCATCTGTCATTTTGGTGGCCCAAAAATATTTTAGCCTTCGGTATGATGTCACAAACTCGCAATTGAGGCCACAACAGTTTGGTATTATTTCAACATGACATACTGCCTTCAAAATAGTAGTAATGGAACTGTTTCATATAGGCTATGGGACTGCTATTTCTAGGTCAACATCCCTTTTGGGCCAGACTGGAAACAATTTCTTTTGAAAATATATGAGCTTGTAGTTATAAATCAGTTGTGCCCAAAATAATTTAACGCATAGCTCTGGATTGAAAACACTGATAAGTTTATGGTGACTACCTATGCCATATGTATTGATATATAGCATAAGTTAACCGAATGCTGTTAAAATATGTTATTCTAAATAGCTGAAGTGAAGAATGAGTGTATTGAAATGTTTTACAGGGTGACAAACAACTTGGGAAAAACAATTGTAAGTCAGCAAGTAATGTCAGCCTTGTGATTCTTTCTCAGAAAAACAAGAAAAGAAAGAGATAATGTAATAATTAGAACAGATCTCATAATTATGAGAAAGACGTAAATATGATGAAAATGTTTTTTTTCAAGAGGAATGCGATATGCTTCCATAATTATTTGATCAGTGATGGAAAAAAACAGAAAATGCTCAATCATGAATAATTCCCATTATTCACAATAACTTTATTACAATGATGTTTCTTCTGCTATTAGCTATCCAACTATCTAGCAAGGTTAGTGAACGAGCTAGACAACAAGCTGGCAAACGCAAAGCAATAACACTGTAGCTGGATGGATGGCTAATGCTAACTAAGCTACTATCATGGATACATTTGAGCATTTAATATTAAAGTTAATAAACTCAGTGTTACGTAAACATGCTTTTTTTTGTAGCAAAGTACAATGTTCTGTCAAAATATACTAAAGTACTAAAGTAAGTAAAATTACTACCTTCAAAAATACTCAACAAAAGTACACAAAAAGCTATTGAATTAGAGTAAGGAGAGTAATTGCAATTTGTTGACTAGTGGTGGTGATCACCCAGGCATATGGATATATTTCCTGCTTCAGAAGTGTTTGCAGTACCATGAATTAAAGTTAATTTGGTTGTACACGCTCAGCCAAACAGCCTGTGAGTCCATAAAGTCAGGCTCTCAGCCGTTTTCAATGGAGCAGCTCCATGAAATATCTCTCGAAGACATCGCAGATAAGGATTCTGGCCGCCTGGTTTCTGGCTTTGGTTGCGAACAAGTACCTACAACTGTCCAAGATCATTACAAAAACATACTTTTGGGTGAACTGTTTGACTTGTGCTTTGATGCATGACAAGAAATAGTTACATAGATCATTGCGTTGATATACATTGCACGACTTCTTTGATGCGGACTCTTGGTGGCGCTTAACAGAACAGTCGATGCATTTTAAGGAACTCACACAAGCTAATGCAACACCATAAAGAGTAAACTGAGAACCCTTTCCGATCAAACAATGCTCTGTGAGAATGCAGCTAATAAGCTGTAAGTGGCCATTTAAAGGGTTCCACATTGACTGCCTCATCCCAGACTATTTTACCACACATTTATTTCCCAATTAGCAGTAACCCTGTGAATGGCTGGCAGAGGATCGTGCTAGCCACTCCGAACTACAATTAGAAGCATTGTATTGATTTAGCATTGTGGAGTCTAAAGTCCCACTCCTGTGAGGGTTAGTGTTTTATTTGTCACCTGGGAGCGAGGCTCTGAGGCCAGGTCACAGCTCCGCACAGCAGGGACCTAGTAAATCGCCTGTTGCTGCCGCCTCGGCTGACCTGCAACAGGGCTGCCATTCAACCGTCCTGTGAGGAATGTCTCCTGCACCGGTGGGGGGGTTTGGACGGAAGTTAGATCTGGTTTAAAGGGAACAGACGGATGAACCGTGTGCGGACAGTGTTTCCTTTGAAAAGCCACTCAAAGAATCCTTTGACAGCGGCTCGTGTCAGCTGATTACAAGTCTTTTGACACTTTTATCTGGTGTCTAATGCGTTTAACTGAAGCACCCGAACCCCCATATTATGCAAGATAATATGGGAAAAATATTCTATAGTCAGCTTTAGTTGGGCTCTGTTGCCCTACTGGAAAATATCTGGACATTTACTTTTTTATGTCCTAAGACTGAGTGATAAAATTCATAATCCGAAAAATAATCAAGCTGTCATCCGATTCAAGTGTGCTCAGGAATGATCATGTTTGCTGAAATGATTTAATTTTGTATTATTTTCTTTATCCATTAAAAACTAGAGAGGTTAACATTCATCTTTTTCATTTGAGACATTATCAAGAGAAGAGGGAAATGTCTACTCTTACAAATCACATACAACCATCCATTTTATACACTACATCACTAAAAGTATCTGAGTTGAAGGCTAATAATTCTCTCCAAAACTTTAGTTTGCTCCTGTGTTGACCCAGAGCTTCCTTGAATACTTTAGGTTACTTCTGTGCAATGCTGGTGTAATTGTAGAAGTAATGAATATAATGCTTGCAGAAACATTATGATGACATCTAATTACTACTCAGTGGGATTGCTAGTGTTATTACATAAAACAAATATTCAATAGCACCCAGGAGTCAACGGAGGTAAAATCTTGAATTGATAGAAGAGGTCAGTCCGGACTTCTGGCTAAAGATGGAAAAGTGGTGTGAAGCACTCAGACTCGCTCCTCCGCTGCCAAAAGCACCAAGATTTGTGCGTCATCAAATTACCAGAAGTGTTGCCAGTCTCAATTGTAGGGTAACATAATGACTGTGCTTTGCTGTAATAATGAATAATTGCAATTCTAACTGCATGGCATATTTGTCTTCAGCGCTGTATAATGTCATTATACCTCCAAACGTTGATTTCTCTCGGTTGATCTCAGTTTATCAGTACCATAACATTTCAGCACATTGAGACAAGATGATTATTCAAGCTTTTATGTATTTACATATGGGAATAACTGTCATAAAACATAGCTCTACAAGCGAATTATCATATTCAGGCTTCTGCAGAACTAGCAATGACTATCATCCCTGTATTCTGAATTATTCAAAGTGCAAATGAATAGAGGAAGACTTGAGCAAGAGTTTCTCAAACAGTCGATATTAGTGCCTCCAGCTTACTGAGACAGTGAATAGCCCATGACTAGTGCACAATTAGCTGTAGCAGCAGGGGGCCAGTCTTAACAATGCTGTTGTTTTCCTCTTGCCATTGCTGTGCAGTTTTACGGCCATCCTAAATGAACCTTATTTGGGTTCCTGACAATTTACACCTCTGTTTTAGATTCTACGTTTACAAGGTACATGGTCAATGGAGATGATGATATAAAAAGTGAGGAAAGACAAAGACAATAAAATATTTAGCACATTTATTATTTATTGCAGCTCAGCTGGTGAGTTGTTTCCTGATTTTTGCAGATGTTTGACAGTTGCGCACCCTTCACCATGCAGTCAAGATCTGAAATATTCCGTTTGTAGTTTGCCGTGCTGGAAATCAATGTAATGAACGTTACACCTTCAAACCCAGTCAGGTGTCTTCTAACGTCAGATTTATGAATACACTGACGTTGCGACAACCTGCCAATAGCAGCTAGAAGTGCTATGAAATGGAGCGTGCTGAGGCGGCCTGTGCCAGCTTGTGGTTGGGCTTGTGAGTGTGTGTTGCCTGGTAGAATCGGCCCAGTCAGGCCTGCGAGTTGAAAGGGTGAGGGAGGTGGTGGCAGGGTGCGGCGCGGAGCAGTCAAGGATAGACCTTCAGTGTTTGTGGAGCAAGGGAGGCCGGCCAGCTCGGGTTCTGGGGGGACTAAGGGGCTCGTGGGCTGGCTGGGGGGTGTGGGGAGGGCGGCGGAGGGGAGGAGGGGTTTTCTAGCTTAGAGACTGTAACTCATTGTAGCCTGACTCCACTGGCTTGGGTGGCAAAGATCGTGAAGTCCTGGACATTCATCAACCTGCCGAGGAGGGCCGACTGACTGGAGCCAGGGCCTGTTTTCTTCCCCCTTCCTCTCCCTCTCACCGTGTCAGTGGGATCCAATGCAACTGTGCCGCAGCAGCCGCCCCGAGGAGACAGACCCGGGTCAGTGCAAATAATCAGGCCTCTGACGCCTTGCCTCGTTACTGCGCAGGGGGGGAAAAAACCCCAAGCCGAGTGTGGGGGATCCCACAGGAAACCCAGGACAGGGGTCGCGCTCGCAGTGGGTCTGTCAGCTCGGAGAGGACAAGGTTAAGAAGTGGCCATGCTCACCAAAGGATAACAACACACAAACACCACTGAGGCGATACTAACAATAATATATATATTGTTGTGATACAGCTTACAACCAGGCTACAGTGGAATCAAAATATGTCCATTGACTAAGCAGCCCACTCCTTGTAGCTTTCTCATGCTTCGTATTCCTTCAATGTGACAGAAACATGGCTGACCTTTAGTGAAACGCATCAGATGGGAGGAACCCACATCTTGAGCGGAGCTAAGCCATTAGTCTGGACATGGGGGCTTCACCCTGTAAGTCATCAGTGGCTTTCCTATGACTTGGTCCCAGTGATAACCGCGCTGAGTCAGGGCCTCGGCTCCGAGCATGGGAAAATGTAAAGGGTGGAATGTGCGGGGGAAACACTGTCTGCTCTGATGACACTCCAGAGTCTGCACTGTGTCCTTTATAAACCAGCTCTATCTTTACTATGACTCAGGCTTTTATGCGTTCACATTAACTGAGTGATGTTATCGTTATCATGCCCCTTGTTCTCTGAGTTCGCTGAGTCCTCCATATTTTTATTTTGTTTTTTGCATGTTGTTTCTTGCCTCTTGTGTAAATAAAAAAGATAACCACGTCACTGCAAAGTCAAATCTCACCTTTTTGAAGCATCTGTGTCGGTTTCTGTTTCATTTTAGGGCTTGTTGGACTGTGATGTTTCTTATTTTATGTGCCTGTATCATTTTATCTTCTCGGAACTGGAAGCCAGTAGTGACTATCATGATTTGATTTAAAGCATGCTGAAATACTCCGGCTAAGACCCGCTTCCGCTCTCATGTCTCCGTTTTCAACAATGAATAGATTTCTCTGCGAAAGTCATCATTTATTCTCCCGTCGACGTAATTCTCTGGTGCTCATTTACCATCACAATACTGAGCCAACGGAGCTCATTATCCCTTTGTAAGACAATATTCAGACATTTGCTACACCTTTTGTGCATGTTAACAGTGTCTGTCCCTCGCTACTCATCAGGTTCCTTCTCGGTTTCGGGTTCTCACATCCAAATATCCTCCCCTGCCCTCTCTTTTCTCCCCCCTTCTCCCCCTCCCCCAGGGTCTCATGGGAGCTCAGCAGTACAAATTTCCGTTTATACCAGTGGCTGGGGCTGACGACACCGCAGCGCTCTACCCCACAGATTGACGAGCCCTCAGATGCCGATTTACTGTACATGGCAGCCACTCTGGAGCCGCCGCACATCTGGAGTGGAGTACGCTTACTGAAAAACAGGGGCCAACCTTGGCCCAAGCAAGTGTAGCAGAGCAAAACCGATGAAAGGCAGCCCCCCCCCCTCCACCCCCCGCCCCCCCACCTCCTCTTCTCTCCCTCAAACCCTCCTCTCCTCCACCCCCCCCCCCCCCCCCCTTTTCCAAACCCCAGATCTCTCAAGCTATTACAAAGGCCTTGGAAGGACTGGATTCTGTAAACAAAAACTTGAGAGAGGCATTAAGAGACATGCTTCAGCTAATGATGTGATTGTGGTGGGAATGTCTTCACCGGAGCTGCTGAAATATTCACTTTGAGAGAGTATGTGTGTGTGTGTGTGTGTGTGTGTGTGTGTGTGTGCGTGTGTGCGTGCGTCACAGTGAGCACAGTTGATTCTTGGGAAAAAAAGCAGTGAACTTTCAGCTCTGACAAAGTCTGCAACAGGAATATTTCCAAATGTGACAACTTGTAGTACTAAAAAATGAAGGCAGGGATTTGAATCAACCATGGATTACATACTGTATGTCATTTATTTTCTTTAATACTTACATTTCCTAGGGATCCATTTTATATGGGTTTCAAACATGGCAAGTAAAATCAAGTAATTTTAAAAAGTATTATTAAACTTATGGAGTGTAAAAAAAATGAATGAGATGTCTTGAAGATTCAGAATGATTTCACAAGCTGATGTGACGTCCAAAGACAACAAAGGAAAGTGGTTAGTTTCCTGTAGGAACCTCATATTTTGTAATCTCTTCTTTTGCAACTGACAGCTGACATTGTTCCCCACAAGAAAAAAAAAGGGTTTCATGAAGCTGGGACTCAGCCAAGCCAAGGAAAGTGCATTGTAAAATGTCAAGAATACCTCTGAATCAAAGGAGAAATCAATCTGTTCTTGTCATTGTTTGAGATGCAGGGGTTTTTGCAGTATTCTTACAGTATAGTTACAACATAAAGTTAATATTGACTAAATCCCTACTACCCATTTTTTTCTAGATTTTCCCTATATTATTTTATTCAGGTTCTCATGTTTAAAACTTTAAAACAGACAGCTCTTCTGTCTTCATTCAACTTGTATTCTGCAGCTGTATTACTCTCAGTTCTGGTTGTTACTGAGCTCAAACAAGGAGAAGGCGTCAGTAGTCTCTCCTGTTCACCATGTTGAAAGTGTGTGAGCGTGTGTTTGAGAGAGTGTCAGCGCGTCTGTGTGTGTGTGTGTGTGTGTGTGTGTGTGTGTTTGCGCGCGAGGTAAAAAGTGTCAAGGAATTCATTGTCTGTTCTCCACCTGTTATTATTCTGGTCCCAATCAACCTGCTAGCCAGTCTGGAGCCAGTGGCCATCTGGAAACACTGCTCTGTTTATAAACTTGGCAAGGATCAGCACTCCGGGGCTCTGACCTCCCACACAAATCTGGAAACAATTAGAGCAAGACAGTCTGGCTGATTACTGCGAAAGGGCCCAGCGTGGATCCCACTGACGGCTGCGGGGACGCCAGAGCCTTGTTAGAGAAAATGCAAACTCAGTTTTACACACAAACGCTCTCGCACTGTGAACACACACACGCTTACACTTTCCCGATTATGCAGTCTTTCTTCTTTTTCCTCTGGAGTGTCTATTTTTGTATGTATGTACTGTTTCTTCTTATGGACAGATGGGCAGACAGAGGCAAACACACAGCCTCCCACACACACAAACAATCACAATTTATTGATCTTTTTTACATTGTTTATGAAATGACTTGCACCTCATATTTATTTAAGGAAACAGACTCCCATAACCTCCATCCACATGTTGACTCATGCTCATGCAAACTGCCAACATAAAATCCTACAGTCTAAATTTAGACACGGTGTTGGAAAAAAAAACAAAAAAACACATTTTTTTTCAGATAGATCATGTTTGCTTAACCTTTCCCTTATATTTAGTTGCCATGTGGATAACCTGCGCTGTACAGACCGAACAAATCTCAGATCCATCATACATCACACCCTCACCATGCCTGTATAAAACCAAAAGGCTTTTACTTCCAGAGCCTGGGAGCATTTTCATGGAGAGGCCATACACGGGTCAATTTGGTGACAGCTCAGAAAAGGGGTTTCCCTTGCAAAAGTGCAGGGAGTGACGGTGAGGTCACTTCAGATCATTTAGTTATTGATCCGTTTCCTGGATTGCCTGGATCCTTTTAGCCTTCTCTGAAAGATCGTACAGAAATGTGATTCATATCTGGCAAACAAGTGCTTAAATTTCTGTAATTATTTGATTAATAACTGATTTATATGGATTATATTTATTAACTTTCAAACAATGCAATGTAATGCAATTGCAACATAATTTGTGCATATGAAAGCACATTATTAAGGAATCAAGAGTTCCTGGAAAACACAGCAAAACAAAAGCTCTGAATCTAATTTTCCAAAAAAGACAAAGTATTTCCTAGTTGCGCCGCTGTAAATTGATCTCAGTACAGTGATCCAGGGTCAGTATAATAAAACGCCTCAAAAGATTAATTAACAGCACATTGTTTCCTGTATGAAAGGTCTTATTCATTTCTCACGCAGTATTCAGACAGATCACAACCAGCCAAAACCCCCAAAAGCTTGATTGGGCTAGAATCTGATTAGAAATAACCACCACACATTCATCACCGGCAAATATCAAAGCCATACATCTTGCAATATTGGCAAAGTAATGGAAACTTACATGATTCACATTTTGTTGATGGTGTTTGTCCAACAGTCTCTATCCCACTGTTTACCAATACTGTTTTTCATTTTCCTAATTATTCATATTGTGCATTCTTACTCCCACAAATGAAGAATACAGTATGTAGAATATTGAGCGTAAAATATTGTTTTTCCTCTTCCTTTAGAGAACCGATAATTAAGAGGATAATGAAATACATGGTAATAATGATGGTGAATAATTGCTCTGCCTACTATTTTCTCTCTCTCTCTCTCTCTCTCTCTCTCTCTCTCTCTCTCTCTCTCTCAATTTCTCCCTTTTTTTCATTCTCTCTCACATACTCACTCTCTTTTATAAGGATTTATGGTATGCTGTTGCACAGTGCATGTGAATAAACCAGGAGGGGCTGCTTTTAATAAGCAAAGATTATAGGAAATGGGCCCAAAGCCCAATAGAACATTTCCAGCTGGAAGTCCATCCTCTGTGCTAGAAGGGCTACAGCACACCAGCTATAGTTTAACAAGGAGAGAGACAGAGATTGAATGCAGATACTGCATTACATGGTACTTTCCCATTTCTGTTTCACTACTTACGCTGCTGGCCGTTTTCTCAGCACCGCTCCTGCGCTCCTGTGGTTCCTTCAAATACCTATCTAGTCCTAAATCATTAAATCGCTCCAGTTAATATTGTATGAGAAACGCTTCATTTCTAGATCATTATAAATACTGCAACATTGTTATTGCCCTGCAGCCCTAACGATAACTACATGTGACATATCGCAACCTGGTTTATGTTAAAGGTCAGAGAGAAAAGCTTGAGTTTTCATGAGCAATTTTAATAATGTCAAGTGACTTATGAATCACTGTCACTTTGATAACGTGACATGGATCCAGAAGTTTGTAATAGGTCAGTGATTCATGGCAGCGCTGCAGTAATCACTTCCTCTTACCACTATCCCTTCCACTGAATATCAGCAGGCCCCATGGCATGATCAGCTATCAATTATGATCACTTGGTCATATGTGAACTCTAAAATTGGAAACCATGCTACTTCTTGTGAAATTCTAGCTTCTTTGGCAGTGCCAGCCGCGTTTGGCCGCATGTATGGTAAATAGTTTATATATACGCCTCGCCCCTTCTCCTTTTTGAAAACTGTAAATGTGGAACAGAAAAAGAGTGAAAACAGGATCCTGATCGGAAAACGTCTACGTCTGGTGCGTAGAGCTGGTGTATTTTTGAAGTACCAGAGGAAGAGCAAGGGCAGTGTCCTTCCTGGTTTTCTACAGCTTCCTGTACGCGTCCCCCGAACTGGAATTTGATTCAGAGCCACTTGTTACATTCACTCCCAATGCCATTGTTTCACTGACCATTGATCTTCTGAGATTTGCTTCCGCTGACAACCCAGCCCTGTTGACTGACCCGGAGGCCCGGTCCCCTCCTGGAATAAGCATCGCTAACCGCCATGTGAATCATTGCTTGTGGCATTCAACACGCCTTGCATCCAGACAGTCCACCTGCCTTCCAGTAACACGCTAGAACAATGTGGGGAGAGTCTGCCAGGTATCATTATGCTATGAATACACTGCCATGATGATCAATATCACACAGGCTTGGGTAAAGACAGGCTTAACAATAATATTTAATTGTCTGTGATTTCAGCATCACAGGCACATTTGTGGGGAGATTGCTCTTAATAAAATAGAAAGAAATTTCCCTCAATTTCTTTGCTAATTTATTCAGAATACTGATACATTTTTCAACAATATCCCTGTACGACCGTCCAAGAGTGTGTGTATAACACATGCTCATTAGGAGGAAACCACGCACCTGTCTGTGTGAGACCAGGTGTTCCCTACAGGTGGTGCACTGCAGCTCGGCTCCAGCTGGTGGCAACAAGCCCTTATTTCATCAGGTGCAGCAACCGCTTTCCTCTCCTCCACACTGGAAGTCCTTCTCTGCTATGCAGAGTCATGCCAGGAGGCAGTTTAGGTGGCTGCAGGCGATTAACATTAATGCTCAAAAAGTCGATCAACAGAGGTGAAAATATTAAATACTCCTTTGTGCATAGGCATTAGACTTTGCATTAGGCACCGACTGTTTCTTAGAATAGCTTTAAAAATAGCACACCGCATGGGACAAAATCAATCAATTCATTTCCATTCATTTGTTTAACCTTTGTTTAATGAAAGTCAATTAAATGAGGTGTGTGTGTAGAGTTATTTCAGTCATCCAGGTAGTAAGATGTCCAAAAAGGAGCTGTATTGTAGAAATTCAAGTTTTCTTCTATTTATATACATATACGGTATAATAAAAGATGTTAAATTCAATATTATTAAATTAAATTTCATATTGTTTGAGCGGTTGAATTTAAGGTTTTCAAAAATCCATCCTTTTTTTGCAGGCAGTTTTCAGACTAATCCCAGTCAATGCAACATAACTGGACTTGGTCTTGATTGGCACCTCTCACTAAACAATTGTTAAAATCCTTCCAATCAGGCAAGTTTGCAGCAGTTGGTCTGACATTTCCCTGGAAAGCCTCCACTGAGTAGGTTTGCCTCATTTGAATTGGAAGAGCTGGTGTTGTCTGCCAGTCAGGGTCCAGCATTGTGACTGTTCCGCCTGTGAGCACTTGGTCTTCAAATTCACTAAATAAATATCCATTAAACTAAACCATCACATCACAAATAACATCATTCTTATCCTGAGCTACAGTACATTTGAAATTAAATCATGAAAAATCGAATAATACGGGAACACATTCTTATTTGTTACAGCGATGACCTGGCACAAGACAAATGACCTCTTTGTGGGGAGGGATGGATCTTAAAAAAAAAGAGGAAAAACACTAATCTAACAATACACATGACATGGAAGATGTGAAAACTAGACAAGTGAACACCTGTGAAGAGACAGAGTTGTATGCAACAGAGCAGGGCAAAAAGCGAGAGGGAGAGCACAGTGAAAACGAGAACACGCTCAGGGAGAGAGGGAGTGGAATATGTTTATTATCAAGTCAAGTCAAGTCACAAGGGGTTCAGCAGAGGATGCCGGGCTAAAGGAACAATAGCTGCAGGGCGACGGGCTCTGTTATGTCCAGTGGATTCCTGTAGGTGGAGCGGATCCTCCTCCCTGTGTGTTCCAGGCATGATCAGTCCCTGTGTCACCATCTGAGACGCTGATCTGTCCTGCTGTTATCATCAGTCTCCCAGTTTATAGCCTGTGAATATTGGATGTTACACAGTCACACCAGCGAGTCTGTGTGATTAATGTTTCAATTAAAAAAAAAAAAAAAGGCAGAGGAAAAGGTTACCGAGTAGAGCCTGGGAGTAGGTAATATTATTGGGAACATTTTCTATTTGATTATATTGGAAGTGAGTTAAGGAAAGTTCCTCTCATAGCTCAAGCAGCCCTGGACAGCTGGAATGAGGGCGGGGAAAAAAAAGAGCATAGCTAATAGGGAGGGGATAAATATTAGAAAAGTGGGGAATATACAGGAGGTATGAAATATTCTTATGAACATTTATGCTATTAAATGTTTAAGGTCAGATCTGGGGGATGATATTGCACCGGCTCTGGTCTTAGTATGTTGGTTTTTTTTAGGAATATTTTTCCGCAGTGAGCCAGCTAGCGATTGACACCCATGAGGAAGCAGGTGTTTCAGATTTGAGTGGCAGGTGGTGATCTATTTCCTGCAGCCAGAGCGAGCCTCCCAATCCATCTATAATTTCTTATTACAGTGTGATAGAATCCACAAAAGCGCTTAACTGATTAAGAGCCACTTCCCCTTTTATGGGTTCTATTTTATGGTACGCTTAGATGGAGAAGCTATCCGAGCAAAAACATTTATATTACACATATCAGGTAAACATTAAAAGATGGCAAACAGCTCCTTTTCATCACTAAAACTCTAAGAATATCCAGTAGAGGCATTTTCAGCAGGTGAAGCCGGTATTCCATTTCCACCCTTCAATAAAATTGGACAACCACAACACATGATCCTTGTTTGGGAAATCAATCCCACCCTTGTCCTAGAGCTATGATCCCTAAACACTAGCTCTAAAAGTATTTACTAAAACAGTGGTGGCTGCAAGCTGCATGTTTTAACTTGCAATCTGTGCTCAGATTCACAGCTCCCAGCCCAGGAATGTAGGGCTTTTCTGCTTGCTTGGGGTGGTGCTGTCTCTCCCACTGTCAGTCTATCATTATGCCAGAGTTGTCGCACACACACACACACACACACACACACACACACACACACACACACACACACATTCACACACACAGATGCACACGCACACATACGTACAAATACAGCACGGTACTGCACTGTACACACACACACACACATCCCAGCAAGCATCTCACAGACTTGCAGGAGGTGGCTGTTCGATGTCAACCTAAACAAAAAAAAATGAAATTTTCACCATATGATGTTATGGAATGGTAAATAAAAATCCTATTCCAAAAAGCTTTGGAAACTGTTTTGAACCGATATCAGAAAGATATTTAGGCAAAGCGACACAGCGATGGACGACTACAGCTTTCACTTTAGCGCTACCTTCACATGGGGGTTCAATGGTGGTGCAAAGCTGTAGTATCAAGACCAGACCAGAATCCACTCAATGTCAAACTGTTCTCTGGGATAGTACTGCACAGTGAGACATACACACACAAGCTCGAGTGCACACACACACACACACACACACACACACACACACAGAGTCGATGCCTTTGGATGGATTCTCTACTTGGGATGATGAGCACATCTGTATTATCTCTGAAACCCCGCTGATCAATGAGACTACTAGATGAAAAGAATAGGGTAGAGGGTTCTTGTTGTTATGGCACAGACGGTGATTCCAATCGATTTGTGGAGAGACACAGGGTCCTCCACCGAAAATGTGGACTATTACATCCTCGCTTCAAATGTCAGCTGATGTTTCTTAGAAGCCCACGGAAAAAAACCCAAAAACCTTTCTCCAACTCCTGTGAAATGTTTGGACTACTGACCCATCCTTCTTCCAAACCAAAGTATGGACAATGATGAAGTCTGCACTTTCTACTTGAATAATTGCTTGTGTGTGTGAGTTTTATGTATGTCTTATATCTCTATATATAGTCTATATATGTCTGTAGTCATGATGTATGCTTGTGTGTTTGCGTATGTACATCATGTTTGAGCATGAGCACATGGGGTGTGTGAGTGTCTGCTGTACACATGTGCTTTCGCTGACATGATCGTTCCGACAGACGGCGAGCGCTGCTGTAGGTCTTCAGCTGACATGCTAACACTGTTTCCCCCTTCCCATGGACAGGTAATCCAATGGTCAGGTCGCCGTGCTCCGGATATCTCAGAAGACACTCCACTCTATCTCTCTTGTCTATGCATTATCAATATAAAATGAGAGGACCAGCAAATAGAAGAGCCTCACATTTGTTCACTGTCACAAACTGACTGGCGGAGGAACATGAACGAAGGCTTTGATGGGAACGACTGTAAGCGGTTTCTCAAATCAGTCAAATTACATTACATATGACTTATAGCTGTATGTCCTCGCACAGCCTCGTTTTTCTAAATTCACAGAAACATGCAATGCTGAAAGTTTTCCCAATTGCATCAAATATTTAGACTTGTTATTTTACAACAACAATAATAAAGTAGTTTTGCAAGCAATGAACTATTAACCTTTGCCTTTGGGCTCTTCACAGAGGAACTTCCTGTTGTTTTCTTAGTTACACAGATTGAAAACTCTGCAAGGCCATTCAAAATAAGCCTCCTCTTAGCCATAGGCTATGATTACAAAATACCAGATAGCTAGAGGCTACATGGAGATATCTTCAAGATAAGAGCTAGTTGAACCTGTCTTCTTAAAAACCGCACATACGTCTTCGAAGAGCTCATCGGATAGCAGTTAGCTAACTGTCTCTCACGTTGTGAAACAGTATTATTTAGTGGTCATCATATTTTTAAGCTAATGCCTATCTGCAGTTCTACAATGATACATTCTTACACTGCATTAAGAATGACAAACTAAAAATCTTAAGAGCAGATAAATCCCCCTTTGAGGCGAGAGTGGTCAATTGCATAAGCGATTCTGTTATATATTCTTTGGTAAATACCTTGCTGGCAGCACATTTTTAGTTTAAACTTCCTCTGTTTGTGCAGATATATTTCCCAGTTGTCAGAGTTCCTCGGTCCACCATGCAGGTACATGTCTCAGGAGATTGAGTGACATCCCCTGCTTTTAAGAGGATTTTATTTTGTGAAGCCTGGGAGATGGACCATGGCGCTAATCTATTCTGACACTGCCATGCTGGTGGATCTGCTATTCATTCAGGCAAAGCAAACAGAGAAAGGAAGGCAGATCGTTTTGCTTACTCTGCCCTCATTGTTAAAACCTCCATTCCTTCAGGAGTCCCTCTGTGATAATTGCTGCAAAACTTTGTGTTTGAAAATACGTATCATTACATTTGCTCTACTGTTGAATAACATCAAAATCCTAATACAACGTGTGCTGTATGCCCACACAAAAACGTTCCTGCTGATTTAATGCTGCATACTAGGTTATTTAGAGAAAAAAAAGAAGGTATATTTAAATTCCTGCAACTGCATGTTGGTGGGTATAGATGTGATCTTTGAATTTCCAAACCAGCATGAGGGCTACAAATCTTTCACATCATCTCATCATCATCGACACACAGGCTGAAACAGGCTCCGGATCTTAAATTTCACGGCTTTAGATCGAACTGCAGAGCGTTTCTGACGTGGGATTTTTGATAAGTGCTGGCTAAACACCGCCATGCCGAGGAAGCCCACTCTCTGCGGCGTGTCAAAAATAAGTTTGCATGGAACATCTGTGAACCTGAAAAATTATTGCCGGGGGCCTTCTATTACCACTCCTACAACAAGAAAACGCATCGAGCGAGCGCGCCGCACATAGTGAGTCACGTATTCTTCACAAGATTCTTCTGTGCATTCTTCACACTGAGCCTTTTCATTCGTTCTTTCCCACTCAGGAGAGTCTTCTGTGCAGATGATTACTTTTAGGCTGTGATGACAGGAATCCCACCTGACTTGACCAGACACGCATGCTTGCATTGCTCTGAGGTTTACAGTACTGCATCAGCAGCTACAGGTGCCTGCACAGCATAAACACAGAAATGGCAGAGTTTTAATCAGTTTGTCCTCACACACACTGGAGCAGGAGGCATTCAAGGCTGAATGAAGTGTGGGGCTTAATGAACAGAAAGGATCATCCCAGTTGCCACATGAAATACAACCAGGCACTCCACAGATATGACTGAAAAATCCACTGCTGTACAGCTTCCTAAGTGCTGCCTTGGTTATTATGTGCCCGTTAAACTCCAGTTTTAAGCTTAGTCTGCTCCCATAAAACTAACATTTTGAATTTTGACTATAACTGCTGAGAACTCTGTCAATGATATACGACTTCATTTTACAGTGGCTAAATGTTTTAGTGCTTTTCTGAGGTGGAAGATAAAAGAGGCATTCTCTGGAATTGTAATTGCTGTTATGATGTATTATTCTCCGCATTAGCCTGCATGACAAGTATCAAAACAATCCTATAATTTTATGTTCAAGCCCTGGGATTTTCCAGTTCCTCTAACCGAGCTTTAGAAGTGCAAGTCATAGTATGCGGATCTGGTTAGCTTTCTGAGCAGGGTGGTGACTGAGTCTCCAACTTGTCCTGACAATTCGACAGGTTGGGTACCTCTCAATAGAAACACCTCGGCAGCGTCACGTCTGCTACCTGCACCTGCCACAGGCAAGTGCCTCTGCCTTACAAAGGCATAACTTAATGCCGGAGCAGGTCCCAGCCTGCATCCTCTCCCCCTGCATCCTCTTACTCAGCCTGGCTTCTTGTTCTCTGTGCCCTATTGTCAGACCGCTAGGAAGGGAAGAAAAAGTGGCTACTTGACCTTCTTTGGTCACGTTCTTTGCCATGACTTTCAAATGACAGAATATTGTTTGCCCTGGAAGAACAGTTGGATTGGTTCCAGTATTGGGGGACTTTGTTGCAGAATTTGAAATCCTCCTCCCAGCTGATGCTATAGCGCAAGAATTGACTAGAGCTGATAATGTTGTTTACAAGCGGCTCACAGTGTGTCTGGTATATTAGCATATCCAATTCATTTTCTAAATTGGCCGTGTATGAGCCGCGATCAGGTGGAGATAGTGTAACTTTTTTAAAGGGTTCTTCCGGAGAGAGGATGCTGTGTCTCAACAATAGCACAACCGCAAGAAGAATCAAATTCAAATTTCCCTTGCTCAGACCACTGCCAAATGAAAACACTTTAGCAACAGTGAATCTGTGAGACAAAAGTCAAAGCAAAATCCTTCACTGCTCATGATAGCCCCCTGATGCATGCCCAAACAGATATTATTTTGCATTCCTTTTCCTTTATCTCCATCTTCCTCCGAGTCTGCTGCCAATTACATCATCAAAATGCTCCAATTCCTGCTTCCTCCCTCCCTTCAATGGCTGATCGCCCCGCACTGGGAGCGAAAAAGACCCACTGGGGCATAAATTTAGAAGGTACATGTATGACTGTATGTAGTCTCAGTGGACAAAAAGGAGTTATTAATGCCTGGAAGATATGTATTTAGAGCATGAGAGCATTATTCTACTTCAGAGGACGCTGCTGGAATTAAATCCTTATTATTCAGGCAATGGCTGAAGTGTATTTTCCAAAGTAGTTCATATAAAGTCCTACATTTACAGTCTACTGTGTACTGTAGGCAGTATTATATGGGGTTGAATACAGTTACAGTGTTTGGCCCAACTGAGAGACTGAATACCGTGTACATCGAAAATTCCCTTTTATAATGAATTGCACAGGCCGCCTTTGCTTGCACAGTGTTTTGTTTTACCACTCAATGTATTATTTTATTGTATTTTTCACTCTTGAGTCTATCTTGAATGATGGACAGGAATATGGGTCATAAACATGACAAAAAAAAAAAATTGGTTGTTCTTTTCTACCGCGCTCTGTGAAAAAGCAAAGTCATTTGTCATTGATTTCTCTCTGCCTTCCCTGAGATTACCATTGCTCCTCCATGACGCCCTGTACCTCTGGGAGAGCAGAGAAAAGAGGGCAGCTACACCTGCGGCTGCTGAACAAGTGTATCACTGTCTGGGCGCTCTGTCCTGGCTTGTCGGGCCCTCTCGCCTGGAATGTGCCGATGAGACAATCAGGTGCAATAGGCGCGTGGCGGCTTGCTGCAGGGAGAGATAACCTGCTCTGAGACACGCAGCAAAGAGCGGCAAACGACTCCAAGGCGCACTAGCCGGCCCCGGACGACGCCTATCCAAAAGCCCGGGACGTGCCAATACAGAGCCGGTGCGTGTGACACATCGCCGAACACGGTGGCTGATTTCTAAACAGCTCTTCTCTTGGTGTAATGTCTGTAGATTCATCGTGTGGGCTTGTTTGACTATCCCAGTATGACTCACTCATGGCGAAAGGGTGGAGTACTGTGAGATTTTGTTTAGCCTGAGGGAGAGAAAAATTCATTTCTATCAAGAAAAGGTCATGAGCAATGTTCCAGCTTCACAGGAAATGCATCAACGCACATAATTGGATAACCCATCAGTTTTGGGGGCACCTTGATTGAACTGACACTATTTGCTAGTGATATTTGGTCAGTTTTATTGGAAGTTGTTCTTTAGCTGCATAACAACATTGTTTCTGTAGCATCAAGTTTGCATTAGCATGTCATTACAAAACAGCTCATATTTAAATATGGTGTAACAAGGTTTGAGATTGAGTTGTTACAGCAGTGTAAACTGGAACAGTCCCATTTCACTTGTGGAAAAAAACAAACTGTATGTCCACAAATCATATGTAAAGATAATTGCTAAGATGCCAGTATTTGATATTTTATTTATACCTATTATGTGTATGTCTGTGTATGTCTTTTATGTTTTAACTTGTGAAGCACTTTGTGACACTTGTCCTGAAAGGTGCTATACAAATAAAGTTTTACTTAATTACTTACTTACTTACTTATATAGTATAATAATTAGCTTTATAATAATTTAACATAAAATGTGATGTGAAGGCAGTGCACAAGGTTGTTTTTCACAACTTCTATCTGATTTACAACTAAAAATAATCTTGTTAGGTTGTTTCTTTGGCTGGTGAATGTTAAGATTTGTGTAACTGATATAACCGATCATATGACCTCCAAACCGTTTAATTTTCTGAGAATTATGAACTTCATGTGGTTTCCCCCCCAGCCGTAGCCGCCCCCCATAGTTAAACAACTTAAGTGTTGGGCCACGATGTGGTTATGTGGTCTTTTTTATGCAAGACATCGTAACTTTTCACTACTAGTGAATTTAGATTAATGGTTTGATAACAACAGGTCTCATATTATCTTGAGGCATATTTGTAAAACTCCATGATTTCTTTTTTTCTGAAGGGAATATTATTTACCACTGAAACCCAAGCGGTGCTTTTGGGGAGAAACGACCCTTCTCAAATGTTCATTTTTCCAGAATGTGTGTGTTTTTGTTGTCTAGGTTTTCCTTGGTGGCAGTGAACAAAGCGTTCTACTGTGGAGTAGTTTCAGCAATCGCAGACACAGTGTCTGTACAGGGAGTTCCTGTCCCTGGCCCAAACCCACAGACCAACAGCAAAGAAGGACAAGGTCAACTATTGCCTCTGCTTTCTCTTGGCATCAAGGCAGAGGAGATTTACCTCACTCCAAAGTTGTATTCCTTAAAGCCTCATGTCAGTGGGCTTGCTTTACAGTGAGACATGAAAAATAAATCTTAATGAAGCCCAAAAACATTTTTTACAGCGGTGCTTTATCAAATTCGCTCCAGTCAGCAGCACTCAGAGCAACTCCGGTGACTTACAGGTAGTGTGCTGCGCTGCATTGCTTTGCTTGTTAAATATTTTATAGCCCATGTTGGTTTAACTCTTTGCTTGGGTAACCAAAGATGATGAGACAATTATCAGAGGTTGGAATTCCAGACTGTGCTGCACATGATAAGGGAAGCTCAGCAGTTGTAGAAGATAAAAGCAGAGACACTCACCAATGAAAACACCAGGAGTCTTATCAGATTGTGATAGACTTTGTAGATCCTCCCTAATCTGTGTGTACTGGCTTTGAAACAGCTTTCACTGTCACTTTAACAATCTCTGCTTTATGTGGTTCATCACCTTGGACTGTGCTGGAATTCGTGTTGCCGATTTCAAAATGAAAGCTTTTTTTTTCTCATTAAAGACAATTGATTAGCTTTTTTTTTCTCAAATTAGAATCACTTGTGCACTCCCATGCTGTCCAAACTAGACAAGCAATTATTCTTTCTCAAGTGAGAACATCTATTAAAATTGGATAACAGTCAAAATTCATTGTAGCTAAGCCGAGTGACAAGATAACTATCCTAGATATACTTAGATTTCTTAGATGTTTGTCTGCTTTTGCAAAATAACAAAAAAAAGAAGTCTGCACATGGGACACAGGAGTTCATAATATGTCTATTATAAGTTCAAATAATGCATAACATTGTGTAATGTGTAATAGCCTCACAGGCTAGTACACATGACTCAAGCTTCATTTTTCTGTGAGCTTACACATCTCTAAAAACTGGACCAGGCCTGGAGGGGGATATCTGGCCTTTTGCAATGCAGTAATCTCCAGCGTCATTTTCATTCTAGATTACAGGGTCCATGCACCAGTATCTGGGAAGCTGGCTCTCACAAGGCCTAATGGCCTGGGCAGAATTATGTGGAATCTGACCTTTGACTTCATGCTAACACTGACATCATCAACGTGTTTGAAGCTGGAGTAAGAAGATTGTACAACATGATCTATGACAGAACCGGTGTCATCTATCATGACATTTAGACCTGACATTCTTTGATTTTTCTTTTTTTTTTTTTATAGTCAGATTGCTGCAGCTTATTGGTATTCTCAGCGCTAAAACAAAAGCAATGTTTTGGCTACTGAGCAGGCTAGAGGGAGGGGACTCTCATTATCAGACTCTCACTAGTGTGCAATGTGTGACCAGCTTTTTTGGAGTGAAGCTGATAGAACCGAGCTTTATTTTTGAATCCTCTAAGAGAATTACAGCTGCTGAAATGTAATTAGCAATGCAAAGCCACGGACTTGCTCTCAAGTTTTTCGTGGAACAAGGACATTTTTGATGGACAGCAAAAACTCACTATGAATATATAGATACTGAATATGATTGACATCTTGCTGTCATACTATATCAAAAAATGGCTCACAGCTTAAAGGGATAATGACATCACAAAATTTCACTTCAAAATCAGTTTGTCATGAGCTTTCAAACAGCAAAATTGACATAAAATACCTTTTATTTTAAATTTTTATATAACCTTTATTTAACCAGGTTCATGGGAGACGTGGCCAAAACACTGACTTCTTGTCTCAAGTCACTGGTTGTGTAGCATATTCTTAAACCCAGAATGAGTAGAAAATGTAATTGTATATTCTACTATGTACCTATGCAAGGACGCTATAAGGTGGGGGATACCATGAATGATCCAGGGGCCCCCCAGAAATGCAGTAGCCCTGTAACATACCAGGGATTATAGATTTTTATTGTGTCAGTTTTAATTAAGATCATTATGTTGTACTATACATTTGTGAAACATACTTTTGTCGGGGGGCCCAAGATTCCCAGCGGCGCCTCTGTGCCTATGTATTTCCATACATTAACAAAGCAAAATGAAATGCAAATTTCACCAAACTGTCCCTCTGAATTATGCCACTCGACAAGAAAAGTGTAGTTCCAGATGTACTGCTTTGTGTCACAACTCTCAGTGAGGCAAAACAGAGAAAAAAGTAGAGAGAAAAAAGCACAACAGGCCTGTTGTACTTGATAACAATACAATTATAGGACATTATTGGCCATGGTTGTGGCTCCTTTTAACAAATCATGCCCATGCAAGCAGCCCCCCTATGGGATCTCCCTTGTCTGCACCACATCCTTGTGAGTAAGAGCAGCTCCAGACGCTGATGTGCTCCTGGCCCTGCCTGCTCCTCCACACCTACCCACCGTGTCATCACGGTCAGGGCCACTCACTCCGCAGTAATTACCTCAGGCTGACACACAACAAGGGGGATGCCTTCAAGTAAACACAGTCCAGATTCTGGCCCAGCTCACTTCAAAGCTGGAGCATGCTGATAACAAAGCAGGCCCTGGAGAGTCTCTCCTCCCCTCCTGCGGAGAGGACGGCCGGGACGCGTGGGGGGGGGGGGGGGGGGGGGGGGGGGGGGACAGCGGTGCTGGTGTGAGAGAGCGGAGGTGTGAAGTGCCTTTTGACAGCACAGCACCTGCTGCTTCTGCGCCACCAGCCAGCCCCTGCCATTTGTCTCGGCTGACCAGATAGCTTGGACCGGGGATTAGTGGAAGAGGGGGGTTCAACCAGGAGGCATGTAGATGGGGAAGGGGAGAAGGGACCGGGGGGGGGGGGGGGGGGGGGGGGGGTTGTGTTGCCCTCCTGTGTTCGGACACTCCCTCTGTCATCCCAGTGGAACATTCCAGCTGTCTGTGGCAAGTAACAGCGCTGTTGTGGGATGATGACGCATCTGCTCCTACCGGCCCTCGTGGATATCCCGTTCTGGACTGAGTGGCATGTCTCATATCGATGCTATCTCCAGGGATCTTAAGCCAAGGCATGTCACAGCCGCTTCAATCACAGAGGCCTAAATTAGTGTTAATCTGAATGTCGTTAGCATTATCTCCTAATACAATCCAAATGGTGCTTGTTGCCTTTAAAGTCTTGCCTTATCCCACATCAGTCAGTGTCTTCTCAATCTCTTATCAGTGGTGGTTTTCTTTGCGGCTCATGACACAGCTGGATCAGGACTCCTGTGATCAGTCCACTGGAATGAAAGCATTGGTGCAGACCAGGCAATCTCTGAAAATACTCAAAGGCTGTGGTGGAGTCAGAGGAATGCAACAATGACAGAAGATATTTATGGCAGTGAAGACTGTGACTACTAGCTGGAAAGACAAACAATCTGTTTCTCAGAGGGGGTGGATTGTGATATTGATGCACTGTTTATAAGAATCGTAATTGCAACACATTACCCCATAGAACAGAAGTATTCAGCTACTTGGCTGGTTATCTTTGAAATCTTAGAGTGCTGAAATACTTCCGACTCTTCTTGAAAAACAGGAAAATAGCAGACAATCCCAGAGGAGTTTTCACTTCACTCTGGACCATTTTGTTGCATACTGTTATAAACATTGCTGTATCTATTCTGTTATTCCAATGATAACTGAGAAATCTGTTGCAAGCCAATGGTTTTCACCGGTTCAACTGAAATAGTTTTCAACATGACTGATGACTTTATGCCATTTCGGTTAAGTATGCAGATGGTATTTCATGGTGCATATCCTATTGAAATGTGCCAACATACTGGATTCATTGTTCTGTGTGACATGCACAGAAGAGTGGGAAGAGTACCAAACATATCATATCCACATGGAATTAGTGTTACTTTACTGAAAGTTTACTTAAGTAGAAGTAACATTACTTTTACTTAAGTAAAAATAAAAAGTAGCTCAAAAAGCTTTAAAATGTACGCAGAGTAAAAGTTGAGAGGACAGAGGTCAAACTAGGTTCTTTTAATAAAACAACTATAAAATAACCTGCATTAACATTCCATCAGTGTGGTGGAAAATCAGGACCTGGACATACATGCAGCTTTAAATTGGTTTTGTTAAAAAAAGACAGCACAGAAAGACTGTATTGGTAACATGGCCCTGGGACACTAACCAGGTAAAAACATAATAAAACATACCTTACAAAATCTGAAATGATTTAGACTATTTTGCATTTTTGCCTATAAGAAATCATTGAAATTGTTATTTCAAAAATAAGTTATATTTCAAAATACATATATATATATACAAGATATGTATATAATGACAATGGCTCTACTCATGCCTTGATTTACATATTCATCATCTTGCAGGAGGTTGCGTATCCAGGGTTGGAACTGGCAGAATTGGATGCACGCATAGACTTAAGCTCAGTGATGCTTGAGGTCTGAACTGTTATTGATCTGTGATAAAAAGAAAAAAAAATGAAAATGCCCATCCCCATTGATGCCACCACATTGATGTTTTCCTTCCCTTTAGCTATCCAAATAGCTCGCAAAGGCTAGTGAACTATAGTTACACAAGAACCAGGCAAACACAAACCAGTAACACTGTGGATCATCATGGATCATGGATCATTGAGCACTGGATGTTGTAGTTTAGCCTAACATTAACTCGAAAATGATTGTGCAGATTTGATGCAGATTAAACAAACAAATTTGCATTCTGTAATGAATGTAATTTAAAAGTACTTGAGTCAAAACAAGTAAAAGTTAAATTAGTGACCTCAGAAAATACTCAAAAATGTAGAAGCACACAATACTCATTAGCATTAACAAGAAAAGTTGTGATTTGTTACTTCCTCCCTTGGGCATGCAGCACTATGCAGCAGTAAAGACACAGATTTCTACATTCCCATGAGATCCTTGTTGAGCACAGGAGTCCTACCAATCCCCAGAGAAGCTCCTCCGGAGGTTCATGTCCTGTTGGGGCTTGTCGGCTGAGTACAATACCCAGAGTCTGAATAATGTGGCCGGGAGCTAGTTTATTCAAGCACCTTTTGTTTGCGCTCCATACTCACCTTTTCCCTCCACTGATTCTCAGATAACCACAAGACAGAAGGGGAAAAATCCAAAGCATCTCCAGAGATAGCCTGCCACAGGTCCTGCGCAGAATATGTCTGGCTGGATTTCAGACGGTGTGTTGGTGATGTCATAGTGTGACAAGGTTTTGGGCAAAGAAGTCCATTCAAAAAAATAAAAGAATCGGCATATTCAAGCCCTAATGTGATGTGGATGGCACCTAATACCATTCAGAGGCCCCCATGTCATGCCGCACTATAGGGCGGGCCATTCTCAAGCCCCCGGAGTATTCTGTTTCACTATTTACCCATAAGTTAAGAGAGGTCATGCAGTAATATGTGTGTCCCTGAACAGCTGCTCTTTGATGTCGGTACCTGGGACTTGCCAGGCATCGGCATATTCCTACGAGACGCTCACACAGTTTTGATCCAGTTACTTTTTCAGACTAAAAAAGCCTCGAAGCCTGGAGCCATGAAGGAATTCTATCATTCAAAATTTCACTTCACGAGTAAACAATCACTCAAAATCTAAAAGGCTGCATTTTAAAACCTCCAAATAGTCCTTTCACTTTATTTTTTTTAGCACATACAGTGTAGTAGACAGTGTTATAGGTGACTCAGAGAGGTGCTGGGTGCATCGCTGATATGTTTTGCTGTTTTGTTGAGGCTGTTCATGCTGTTGCTGTGGAGTGTAAAACCACTTAGGAACGGCTGGTGGCCAGACAGCTCTTCCCAGCCCTGATTCATCATAATTAGGTCACTGGCTCGGTCTGCTGGCCTCCCAGGGATAGCCTCACACTCTCATATACACCACTATGCACCGCTGTCACTGGTCAGAGCGCTTTCAAAAAGATATTCTGTGATCAAAATTATACACACTGGCTGTACAAAATATGAGGGACATGTTCCTGATATTGAGCTGCAGCCTCTTTGGCTCAATCCTAATCAGGGATGTCTCAAAGCTTAAAAATCCTTCTCTGCCTCGCCTGCTTCTCTTCTCCTCCCTTGAGATTGCTATAGATTTGGGGAAATCAATAAGGGATAATGGCTTTTACCTGGATTCACCCCATCAGTGTACTTGAAACTTGTACATGAGAAGAGAAAGTGTCCCTTAAATTTTGTACGTTCAGTGTCTGCTACAAGAAGTAAACACAGTGAGAATATTAATTTGAGTAAATATTTTATGACACAGCTGTACGATTAGAATACAAATCCTTTTTTTCATCACATATATTAGTCTCTTTAGAGGTCTGTACATTCTCTTTTGCAATTTCTCCTCCCACTTTGGATGCGAGTCAGTGCAGCCACAGTTGTGATAGGCCCAACAGCTGGTAAATATGCCATCGGAGTCCTGAATTGGCTTAGGTCTACTCACCGCTCCTCTGTAAAGGGCGGAATTGATTGTGAAATAGTGTGTGTTAAATGATCGGTTCCAAAACTGCAGATCCAGTATGAGGATAAAGTGCTGTTGCCTTGCCTATAGCACATATGCTAGATGGAGTTCCCTTGAACGATCCCAGAGGACAAACACCCAAGTGTGCTGTAATTAAAGTGAATGTTTAACAACTCAGCATAATTAGAGGTTTCGCAGCTTGTCTGTATGAAGATATTGTGGGCTGTTTCACTGCTATTTCTCTCCTATTTCATAGCTTTCCCCTCATAACTCAGTCATGGATTGGTAAGCTTTTAACAATTTGTCATGACAGAAGAAATGCATATAATTAGGTCATGGAAAATGACAAGTATTGAGCAATTGTTTGAGCAAGACAGTACGTGGGCAACTCCAGTGGGATCAATTCACTTGTAACTTGTGATGGCTGTCAAAAACTTTACCCAAAAGAAGCACATCAAGTTTTGTGTTGATGTTTTAATAAATGAGGAAAATATGAACATTTTATATTTTGAAAACACCAATGCTGAAAATTACCATCCAAAAAGTCTTCTTATCATGAATATTACATGAAATACCCCTACAGACGTGATTAAGTGAAGCAAAACTGAGGAAACAGTGATATACAGAGTTTGTTTAGCAAGAAGGATGAATCTTGAATCATTTTGTTCATTCGTGGCAAAGCAAAAATGTATTGTATTGATTAATGTGTAATTTTTGGAGCCTATTTGTAATTTTTGGCGCCTAAATGTCAATTTAGATGCTAATCTAATTGCAAATGAGATCGTATAGAGCAGTCCAGATTGCCAGATCCACATTTGCATGCATGTGTATATTGAAGTAGCTTATGACAGGAATTTCAATACATCTCAGTACATCTCATTGTTATTCTTTTTCTTATTCTATAGCGCTTATCTAAAAACAGAGTTACAAATTGCTTCATATAAAAACATAAGAAATAGCACAACATATGGAATAAAAATAAGCAATAATTGAATGATCGCTGTCAAAAACCAGCCGCAAGTTTCTGCCCATCGGTTTAATGCTTGCAGACAGACTTCTTAGTTTATTCTGAATTATGCCTCTGGAGATGGAAGGATCAAATAAAATTGTTTCAGATTTGATGTGATTAAGTTGTAAAAAGTTCTGAGACCTTCAGCACTTGTTTAGAGTGTCGAGGTTGTTTGGATCGTCGGGGTAAAACAGGAGTTATTGCTCGGTATCATTGGCGTAGCAGTGAAAATGAACATTGTGCTTACAGATTATAAGGCCAAGGGGGGAAGCATGTACGGTGAAAAAAAAAAGGATTGGACCAAGAATTGAGCCTTGCAGCATCCCGCATATGATGTTTCCTGAAGAGGATGATGAGTTGCCAGTGGTGACAGAGAAGTTTCTATTAGAGAGGAAGGAGATGAGCCAGTCGAGAGCAGGGCCGGTGATGCCCACGCACTGCTCGGGGCGTTCAATTAAAATTGGATGATCAACGGTGTCGAAGGCAGCACTCAGGTCTAAAAGGATTAAAATTGAGCAATCTCTCCTCCTTAAAAGAAGGCCATTATCATTATTAAAAGAAGGCTCTCCCCATGTAGTGTAACAGTAGTGCCGGAACACCCTGTGAATTTCCAGCACCACCTTGTGAAATTGACACCCAGTCAATCGTCCCAATCAGAAATTCATTTGATAATACCGATGGCACTCCAGCACCACCTTGTCACAAAATGCAAAGGGAGATAAACCTGCGAACGCATTTTTCTCCTGAATGGTCTCCATCTCCTGTGAGATTTGACTCTAGGGAGCTGCGTGCTCGAGGAGATAAAATCCAAATGAACTGACATCTGTGACGTCTGTAACAAACCATGCGGTCACACTGTTCACCTTGTTATAGTTTCCACACCTGCATAACACAGAGTATCTCTAATTGCAGCTGTATTTATCAGCTGTTCTGCATTTTGAGGCTGAACTAAGTATTAATTTAATTATGAAAAACTGATTGGACAGTTTAGAGGGTTATGTTGAACTCAAGCTGGGAAGGCTTAACATAATGATATAAGATGCCTGTGAGGTTCAAACTGCCCCAATGAGGTATAATTGGTCATAAGTACAAAAAGAATATATGCAGATGTAGTTGATCATTAACGCAGCATCAGTTTAATATACACTTTAAATACAAAGCACGATGTTCACAGGTTAACCATAATGATTACCATCATTATAATGGAAACCATGTCTTGATGAGGACATGTCTCGAGCCTTCAAATAATCTGTGGCTACAAAAGGCCATGTTGTTTACAGAGATGATCCTTTACTTCTGCGGTCATGAGGTTTGTGAGTTGCACATTAAGGAGGAAATACAATCAAGTAAGTATGATCACAGGATCCTTTGACAGCTGACTTTTGCTCGAGAAGAAGGCAACAAGAAAAGACCACAGAGCTATTGATTAAGACAACACAGCCTCGTCTGTCTCGGCTTGACTCTTCTCTGTAGCGCTCATAATGACACGCCGACCAAATTATTCCTGACCCACATGGAGGGTCAGCTACCATCTCTCTGTAAATGCCTATATTCTGCCACACATTAAATTGGCCGTCATCTCCTTTTTTCTTGCTTGAACGTTGAGGCGACTTTAGCCATTAAAGAACTGTTTGTGCCCCATACATTAACCTTTTTACTTTAATGAGATAAACACATGAAAACATAACACACAGCAAAACTTCAAAAGAATTCATCCACCCAAGCGCTTAAATTATGCTTTGCTAGATGTGCATGAATTCAATTCAACAACAAATAGAGCCTCAGTGTGACGGACGCTACACAATTAGAGGCAAACAGTATTATCTGGAGAATATGCACCTCCAGCTGAAAAGCAGCACCATTCTAAATAGCTACCCAGTCACTTGAGGAGACAACGGAAATGAAAGAGAATAGTCTTTAACAAGATGCGGGAGCTCAATAAACAGGCAAACATTCCTCCAGGCGGTTGGAGTAAAGGGGAATACACAATCATCTCCTTTCTGATGCGGCGGGGTTAGAGAGGAGGGCTGCGGATCACGCTCTGGCTAGGACAATCAAGCCTCAGAGGACGCCCTTAACTTTATTTGTTCCACTTGATGGTCATAAAGGAATCATACTCCCCCATTCACCATAAAGTCAGCGGGTTTCCTGAAAGATGTGCCCTGCTTCACATCTAACCCAGTGTTCTCTGGGGCCGCTCGGAAATTTTATGTAGCCCCAGGTGCTTTATCTGTGTCAAGTCAGGCGTTCATTTCACATGTGATGCGCTACACATGGTATAATAAAAATGGAATGAATTCAGGATTTATTAACATCATTCAACGGGAAAAATCAATTAAACTGAACTTATTATGGTGAAATAGCTTGTTTTATTTGTACTGAATATTAGAAATGACTTAAGTTAGCCTTCAAATATTTTAATGTTGACTCTTGGGAATGAATGAAACAAATTAAACCTTATCCTCATAATATTACAGTGCAGAGATCTTTTTTACCTGATTTGCAAAACAGCCAGTGAATACCTGCATTTGGACACTGCAGATTTGCCAAATTATGCACAACAGCGTGACTATTAACAGTTTCCACCCCTAACAAATATTTGATCTTACACATCCTATAATAGCAAATGCTTCAAAACAAATGAGCCCCTACTTCTCCACCTCCCCCTCTCCTCCCACTCCCACCACAACTGCTAAATCAAATATTCATGTTAGAGTGAAAAGCATTTAACGTGTTGTTGTTATCTGAGAAATCAGCCAGCTAGTTAATTGTTGTTGTAAAAGGAGAATCTTACAAGATCATAAGGCTAATTAGTATTATTATTATTGTGCATAAATTAATTATTGTTTTTAACTAGGATAATAAGGTCTTGTCTATGCACTGAAAGGTATTTTAGCTTCCCTGAAGAATGGTGAGAAAAACAACGCTGCTACCACACCAGTGCAGCAATTCAGAGTGCCCCCTTGATGGCACTTGCCTTTTATGAGGTAAAGGATCTGAATAATAGGACCTGCTGCTTGTAATGTTTTCACATTAAATCACGGTTGAGGTTCCTACAGTATGGACCTGTAGCTGTGGTTTGTGTCGGCGCTGGTGGCTGCACCTGCTTTTCAGCAAGGTTGAAGAGCCTGGAGCCACCTGGGCCAATCCAGAGAGCGGCGGAGAGCACCTGGAATAGTTTGACGATGACTCACAGCGAGGAGGATCTACCTACCGGGGAGTTCAGCCCCTCACGGCGAGCAAAACAAGTGTCTATTTGTCAGATCACATCTTTCAGGTCAGCAGCTTTTGGGCATTAGGGCAAACGGGGGAACACACTCAGGGTTTGTTAGAAAGAGTTCAACTTTGACTGTATCCCTTAAGGGATTGCACTTTTTGTGTTCTTTCTATGTGCTGCAAGTAGACAACATATGGTAAAAGACAACAGAATGTAGCCCGAGGAAGTCTATTTAATCCTCGGTGGCAAACATCCCAGAATTCAAGGAGGTTGTCAAAGCAAATGCAAATTTGAGATTTTTGTGAAAACATACTAGAATCTGTGCCCTAGCAGTGATTGCTGATTGAGTAGTGAAATAAAAAAACACATTTGTTTCAAGTTAGTTTTAACTGGTTTGATAACCGTGTTAACAGTTGGGTATTTAAGAGATTCTGTCAATTTGGTTAGGATTGCAATAGATACCTTTCTACAAGAAATTAGTTCTTGCATTGAAAAGTTACACTTACTCGGGTAAAGAAAGGGCCATGGGTCCTCAAAGAGTATAACAAGTGAGTGCAGATCAATATAGCTAGTATGTGTTAAATTTCAAGGTTGTTTGATGTCTGGACAGGTTCACAGGGAACAGGTTCAGTCTTGATTCAGAGCTGAGTCATCTTACTCCTCATTTCTACATCTCCATAACATGAGACAGTTCTAGCTGGATTCAGTATCTTTTGGTTTTGTGAAAATTATTCATTGAATTATGTGACAGTAATGAATCTCTCTGAATCTGAAAGAGCTGCTCTGACATCAAACAAAGAGGCTAAAGGCTTCGCAGAGAAAGCAATTTACAAATTCCAGAATTATACAAAATGTCATGAAACTTTATTTTTCAAAGCATCATGAAAATATGAAAATATCAAAATCATTCATTCAGCATCACAGTTTTCACTGTTAATATACAATCATCTCAGTCACACTTACATTCAATATATAAAAATATAAAAGCAAACTGTTTAAAAATACATAATTGCCAAGTAAAACTGAGGCACTTGAAAAACTGCATTGCTATTTTGAGTGCTGGCAAATAGTTTCTGACTAACGACTGTGCAAAAGTTATAATAATTTCACCCTAAAAATAAGTTTGCACTTGTTCCCTAAGTAACAATGGCTTCAATATCCCACGGTGTTTATCTTTTTACTGTCGTGTGTGTGGGGTTCATATAAAAAGTTGAGAGGATTCCATTATAACCAAGACACAGCCATTGAGAGACATTGGTACAAACATTAAAAGATAACATTGTGAATGCGTATAAAACATTTCTAAACATGCAAAAAGTGCATGAATAGCACAGGTAGGTGAGTACATGGCATGACAAAGCTCAACACTGATTGCAATCGTGGAAACACTGCTTGAAACGAGAAGCACATGGCAGAGCTATTTATACTCTGAAATGGAATAGATCATCAGTCATAGAAAAGTCTGCATATTTGGAACAAACCCTCAATGTGATTCCCTGACAGTTCTCCTGGGCCGGTTTCTGGTGGAACAGCATCCCAGTTCAATGTGCTACACAACAACCAGATTCCTCATGCTTGTGCAGAAGAGACATTCTGGAGAAGGTTTTGGAACAGTTCTTGCATTGGTATTTTTTCACATCCGAATGGGTCTGTAGGTGAGCCCTGAGGTTGGACCTGTCCGCGAAAGCCCTGTTGCAGTGGGGGCAGGAAAATGGCTTCTCTCCTGTCAAAGAGAGAAAAGGACATGGTCAGTGATCATACACAGATATACACAGACATGACAATAGTGTGCAGCATTTACTCCGAATCCAAATGATGTTACTTAAACATCCTGGCCTAATGTTGTTGGCCGGTTGCACTACACTGTGGCAAGGAAAAACACTGTGTTGAATGTCATGCATGACATTTGTTAAAAGGAAAAGAAAAAAAAAATGTTATTCCAATCTGTTATTCTATTCTTAACACAACACCAATAGTTTGTCTTTGGGAAATAATGTTGTGCGTGTGAAATCCTCACTTTTTTTTTTCTCAAGTTGGCTATATGCAGCCAACTGACAGAGATAGACAACTGAACAATTGCTGTAAGCAGTGCAACAGAATGCATTGTATAATTGAATAAGATGGGTGTAAAGGTTAGAAAATAATGTGACAGGTTGAATAGAAGAGGCTGTAATTGAAAAAGCCAACAACAACTCTGTTGCCTTGCCCCTTCACCCAGGAGGCCTTTCCTTCTGGTTCACTCACCGGTGTGCGTCCTGATGTGTCCTTGAAGCAGCCACGGTCTGGAGAAAGCTTTGCCGCATATTTTACAAACACAGGGCAAGGTGTGAGTCCTGATGTGCATTTTGAGCGCTCCAAGGCTAACATACTCCTTTTCGCAGTATTTGCAACTGAAGGATTTCCTCGTTTGGGCGTCGCAGTGCAGCTGTTTGTGCTTCAGCAGTCCAGAGTACGTGGAGTAGGACTTGCTACACAAACTACATTGGAATTTCTCAGCCTCCACTCCATGAGGGTCTATCAGCTTGGGCAGCATCTGCTCATCTTCATCACTCCTCGGGCTCTCGGAGCCGCTGTGGTCTTTGGAGGAGGTGTCGGAGAGCGATGAGGGGTATCCAGAGATCGGGGATAGGTCACTGGGAAGCGGAGACAGCGGCAAGTTGCTGGTAGTCCATACTGTGATGGGGCTGTACGCTGCCGGGCTCAGGATCTCCGGTTGTGGGATGACAGGCAGGGGAAGGCCCTTGTAGATATACGGTGAAATGAAAACTGAAAATAGACAAAACAACATTAAATGAGTGACATGTATTTCTCTGGATGGCAACCTGCGCCTGTATGGAAGGACTTCCATACAGGCTCTATAAAACTATAAAGCACAGATTTCAAAGTTGGCCGAGGTAAAAATTAAACTTCTGAAAAATCAAAACATAATGAAACACGATGTATCAACGTGACTGCATGTAAACAACAACTCGCACAAGTTTGTAAGGTTACACTTGAGCTGCAGATTCAATCAATGAACTTTGAAAACTTTACCTGTGGGGCTTTCCAGCTCACTATAATTTGGCTTCTTAGCGGAGTTTATATGTTTCTTGACCAGAAAAGAGCGTGGCATCTTGGAAAACAAATGGGAAACTTTGGAAAACTTTTGTGTGGAAAATACAGCGGTGAGCGACAGTTTACTGTGTGAAGACGGAAATCCCTACTGCATAGTCCAGTGGAGTGTCATGGTGCTGCGCTGTGCTCTTGGAAACAGTGCAGTGGGTAGCTGTAAAGAGCTGTAAATACTCCCCTATCAGGTGCATGGGAGGGGCCAGCTGCTCTCATTTACATATACTGGGACGTCAAGCCAATTAAATCGCGCTTTTACCACAGAGCTTTTAGAATACACTTTTATACGTGCGCGTAAACCCCCTAATGGGCGGGGTTATAGCCACCTTCTCTAGTAAGACAGGTGCTTTGTGGTAGACCTGTGTGTGTGTGTGTGTGTGTGTGTGTGTGCGTGTGTGCGCGCGCGCGCGCGCGCGTATGTGTGCATGTATGGAGAGGGCTACTTGGATTTATAGCAATGAACTAATTCCTTTTAAAGATACATACATTATACATTATAAATTACATTAAGCTGCTGCTCTTACCCAGAGCGCCTTACAATGAGTGCAGCCACAGCAGAATAACCTTAAATACCTAGATCACCAAAATTACAAGCAACCAATGTTGCACTCATGCTCTGTTGCCCTTAAAATCTTCCTGCAACCACAGAATGATAATGCAAGAGTGAAGTGCCAGGAAAAGAAATAGAATAAGAGTTGAGGAGAGAGATAAGGGTTTTTTCATCACCAATGCAATCACTGGAATGTACAAGTTGTTGTTGATGATTGTTGTGTTGCAAACCTCTGGAGACGTGTGTAGCCTATGGGTGGCATATTTAACTTGGAGAACAGCAAAACAAAAACATCAGACAAGTTGACAATACTACTACCACTAATAATAAATGTGGTGGCAGTGGTGATGATTGGCGGAGATGAGTAAAGTTTATTTTCTATGTAGGCTATATACATATTTTAATATCCATTTATCCAAATATATTGCATAGACAAATCTGTGCCTTCACTGGTGCAATGCTCAAACCAGGAATTGGACTGAAATGCATCCTGCCATCCACATTGTTATTCTGTTTGCTTGCCAGAGAACGGGGTTTCCTAATGCAGTAGCGTATGGTGGAAACCACACGTTTCCTTGCCAATAATGCAATAAGGTATTCCTCCTTGAAATGTAAATCTAAGTGTAGTTGTCTCAAGGTCAGACTTGATAGCATAATCTCATTTACCACTGCTGCTGAACTGAATGAGGAGAGGCAAACTTAGCAGTCTACGCCCCCTTGTGTTCAACTCACTTGAATGGGAGAGGTGTAGGTTATATATCTAAATTAACAAGGCAAAGGAAAAAAAAAACAAAGGCAAGGCTTAGCTGGGAATATTGAAAAGCAGCTCCTGGAGCAGTTGGATTGGCTAGGTCAGCAGATATGAAAAGCTCCTTATGTCTGGGGCAAGCTTTAAGTTAATTGTGAACTGCTTATCTTATCTATAAAACATAATTGCAGATCATGAATAGTTTCCCTTTGTGCCTGGTTGGATTATAAAGGGAAGGGAAGGTTATCTCTGCATAATAACTCTTGCCTACTGTCACACACACATAACGCTCCATAGAATGAGCGTGGCATAACATGGCAAATAGGTTGCGTGAGCAACAGTGATGTTTTGTGGTAAGCCTTGTGCACTGAATGAGATATTATTTTGTAATCAATGTAGCGTACCCAGCAAACCATATCAAAGGGAAGCAGAGCATGCATGGCCAGGTAAAAACGGGCTTCTCTGCACTTCGCATGCCACTGAATTCAATACTGCACTCTGCATTCAGAGCACAAGGATACTGCAAGACTGACAATAATGAAGGCAAGTAATAATTTGGTGTGCTGACTCAAATCATATCACTGATTCTAAATAGCATAAGTAGTTGATTAAGACCATAATTCCTTAACAGAGAGGAGGTCTTGCATCCTTGGCCCTGTATTGTGGCACGGTAGCGTACTCAGGGACTTCATTTAGCTACACAAATTCACCTGAAACCCCAACTCTTTTAATTATCTGGTCAAGAACAGGTAAGAAGTTTTGTTGGACACAGCATGAATTGCTCAGTAGAATATCCAGCTGTCTGTATGGGGATGTCAGGTTGGAGAAGGGTGCAGTGAGGTCAAGTCCCGCTTGTTCACCAGTGGGTGTGTGACTCAAGTGTGTAATAGTATTACGAAGCCTTTGCTGAGACCTGGCAACACCTCAAAGAGATATTAGATCCATTATAGGGGCGTACATTAGCCATGGTTTGATAACCACAGTTAAGCCATTATGGAACAACAGGACTGGAAAGCCTTGCTCCGAAAAGAAATACAGAAGGATTACTGTAGTTTAGTGATGTGTGAAGTCACTGAGCATGCCCATATATTATCTCAAAATCACAGCATTCCCCTTGGCGTGGCCCATCAGACGGACCTATTACCTATCCAATGTAGGACAGCAGATCACCCTGAAAACAGCTGTAGGCTGCTGGGACATCAGGATTCAGAGAGCAGAGGTACTGATCCTGCTGTTGGTTTTGACCCTTATTATCAAGCCTCTCACAATAACAGTGTTGATCTGGGTTGATTTCCAGACTGTGAATAAGCTGATGAGAGGAGCATGTGCGCTTACTTATCCCGGATAGGTTTATGAATAAGCTGTGGCTCAAGGACTTTCTCTGACGTTCATCTCAGGCGGCTATCACAGAAGATCCAATAGGGAAACGGTGGGAATCTTAGCTGGCATGATAACAGAATAGAAAATGAGCTGCACCTGCTCAACCTGCGCAGCTGCTCACGCAAGGGCCTCAGGGAAGACTCTCCATACACTGAATGCATCTGTAGCCTAATGTGTTGAGGATCTGCAAGTGTGTGGCTGTTCAGTGACTACACAAACTGAGTCATGAGAGCCTGACTGTGCAACAATGGGAAAATTAACCCGTGCTTTAATACCATTTAGCCCAGGAAAGTTAAGCCTTCGAGCAAACACGCCGTTGTCCTCTATGCATAACTTTGAAATATCCGTTTAGGGGAAGATAAGGTGAAACAAACTCTTCTCAGTTTTCCTTTGCAGTAACCTTTTGTCACATTTGCTCTGCATGCTGACAAACCTGGGTAGGACTCCCGAATGAATTCATAGGACCGCAGTGCACGCAAATATAATTGGCCTCAAACCACGCTTTGTAAAATGTATCATTGTGTGTTTAGCACGGATATAATGTAGGACATAGCAGATGTCCCTAAAATACAAAAAAAGTAAATTCATCTAATATTTATGGGTACAGAGTTGCGCGGGTGCCCTGGGTAAATGCATAACTGAGTCGATTGACGCGTGCGTTGAAACAAATCGCATGTGATTTCCAGCTTCAGTCATTTTGGCAGCACGATGCAAGAGAGACATGAAACTGGAGCCAGTGCCGGGGATGTCGACGGAGAGGAACCGCTGAAATCGTTGCTGCCGAGGAAATATGGAAAAATCTTGTTTTCCATGTAAGTGCGGGGTGTTTGTCGGTTTCTGCACATTGCTACAGTGGTAGTGGACCAGGATGCCGTGTGGGCGATGCTGCCACAAGGGATACATTGTGATTTTGCAGAGATGTTTTAGCAACCGTTGCATAAATTAAATAAGAAACCATCTCATGAGGGATTGATGTTCCGAGTCTGAAGGGATCTAATAACACATCACCACCTGTTACTAGAAAATCAGGTAAGCTTCACAGACCTTTTCGCTCTTACATTTACAGTGCTTCATAATACAGTGCAGTTCGCACGTAGGTGGTTAATTATTATGAGCATATATAAATAAAACGAAACATTATTCCATTTACGATTTACTTTTTTGGTAATGTAATTTGCCTCCATACTGCGCATCAAGATTTACGTACCAATAACCTACAATGATCCGGTGAATAATAAAGCCTTACAACCTATAATAATCACGTTTGTGCAATGCACTGTGGGGAACAGTTCACTTATGATGGGCCTGATGATGAAAGACCGTTTCATTATTGTATGATTTGCATGAAATGTGTGCTTGCAGAAACCTATACATTGCCTCAGTACTGGAATAATATAGGCACCCGCAGTTCCTCCAGCCAGCGCCGTGGCAGCCCTCTTTTCATCCATAGGGATATTCAGCAACGTTAAAGTAGCCTATACTGTAGCTGCACTGCCAGTAATCCTGAACACACTTTATACATGGGCTATTTTAAATCTTAGTGAACTGGCACGCGCCGCTGATAGCCCACTAGATCAGTCCAGTTCCTTGTTTCTCGATCCTCCGCAGCTTCTTGGAATAGTAACCATTAAGGCAACGTCCATCTATGGCAACCTGAGGAGTATTTCACAGCCCACTGTTCCAGTGTGTTTTATAAGCCTTGCAGAAAGCTCCTGAATTCCCAATGGCTTCACAAAATTTATGTTGGTTCTGTAACTATAAACTGGGGTTCAGTTGTGGCAGGGCTGCATGTTTCTTTTCATTGTGGGCTGAAGGTGAAATAGGCTATCAGTGCAGTTTGTATTTAAGAAATGTTCTGCCCACTGAGAAATAGGAGTCAGACTGGCAGTGCCTAATATCTCCTCATTCTTTCATCATCATTATTTCAGGTGTATTTCTTCAGCAGTGCTCCAGCATAGCAAGTAGTGTTCGTATACTGTGCGAAGAATATTGAGCTGAGCTGAGCTGAGCGGGTCCATTCAATGGTCATAGGTCAGGAGCAATCTGTTTGATGTACTGGAGGTCCCACTTCCTACAGAATGAAAGACGTTGACATGTCATTGACAATTTTATGCCCCCAGCGCCCAACCCTTCCCCCATTCAGTTTATGTCCTAAATCAAAGAGCAGTTTGGCCAAGTGACAAAGGTCCTTTGTCAGAAAATCGTGCCTGAGTGAAATGTGTCAGTTGTGTCTGGTCAGTGTGTCAGGCGGGGAGGGAACCAGGCGTAACTTGTTTGACTCCAACTTCTTCTGGCACATGTACAGTATCTGGATCAGCTGATATTGGAGACAACAGTGAAGGAAACTGTCAGGAAGTTTTACCTTCTGTCGTCTTGATCGATTGAGATACATGGTGATGACAAGAAACAGTGACTACACTATTCAACAATACACAGTTCCCCCCCCTCTACCTTCCCTACTTAGGTAATTACTTATCTGCTGCTTCTGCTGCAAGTGAATCCCATTGGATTGTTTAAAAATGCTGACTAGATAAATATCTTAAAATATCCAATTGGGATAGATTACCCTAAGGCATCTTTAGAAACGGTGAATGTACACATTGACATTAATTATGTATGTTAACACGTTCCAAGTGCTGTTATGCTCCCCGATGTCACCCAGCAGCTCGATCTATAGAGCTGTCATCAATATCCATAGAGTACGCTGATGTTTCAATCTCAATATTCAGCCTGAAGCATCAGTACAGTTTTTTTCACTGGCATGTGCCCTATTCAGTGACCTATTTTGGCCATAGTTTGAAGTGCTGCGCTCAAGGCAATGCTCGCAGAACTATTCCTTAACAATGGTGGCAGAAAAGCATTGAGAAGTGGCATGAGCAAACAGAAAGTAACAGAAAAAACTGAAAGCAGGATCACACAAATATCATATTTTGAAAATGCATGCTTGCTGCATGCTGCAAGAGCTTTTCTTATATTTAATGAAAACAGTTAGCACCCTGAAACAGAGCTCTGTAACATTTTCCTCCAGCTACTGTTCCATCTAAAGGGCAGCTGGGAGAGTCTATAGTATGTCACTGTAACGCTGGCCACAGACATCTTCATTACAGTCCAGCCCCAGAGCCAGGCAGCGGAGAGACAACCATATCACACCTCATATTTCAGTGGGTGTTTTTTAGAGGAATTGGTTTGGTCCATCATCCATGCAAACTGTTCCAGATGTTGAACGGAATTCATTGAGGAGGTGCCATATGTTTTCGTTGCCGTTTTAATTAAGCAACAATTGCACACATAAAAGCGACTGTAAACATTTCACTCAAAGTGCAGCAAAGTATTGGTGGTTTTTGCCACAAAGTCACTGTCATGCAGAAGGAAAACCGTTAGTCGTCTGGCTTAGCGGAGGCTGATGGCTAATGAAGCGAGTACACACCAACTCTCATGGCGGGGAAGACACGACTCTCATTTATATGCCCCTCATATAGCAGCCCATCTGATTTAGAGGTTCAGGACTGCAACACAGACCGAGGCAGTGAAAGCCACACGTCGGTTATTGCTGACCAGAGAAAAGCAATAAGGGGTTAAATGATACATAGTGGTTTATGTATCATTTAAAGATTAGCTTCTACCTCCACCACTGGATTTCAGTCAAGGGAAAGCAGTATTTCCTGGATGCTTTACAGTCTGTAAGCAGCCAGGCTGGACAATTTTAGGTCACATTTGATTAATGTGGATAGTCTGTTTATTCGTTAAGCACTGCTACCTTGACAGCCAACTACAGTAGCTGCCTATTAATTTTTGCTCAACCTTGATGGCAGACAGTCTTATTCACCATAAATTGCAATATTGTGTTTCTTTGGAACATTTGCAATTCATGCAATCTCTGTATTGTAAATAGCTCCCAGCAGTAATTAACCCAGTTCCCAATTTTGCTTATGATGGTAAAACAAACTGTATGACCATCACAGTGTTTGTTTACTTAAAAAACAGTTTCTCTTGTGAAATTGTCAAGACTTGGGAGCATTTATAAAGCGTTACGTATTCATATTTTGAAGGCGATTTTCCAATATATAGCTGCATTTTGTCCCTGGAAACAACTGACCTCCCCATACAGATTTAACTCAAATTCAATTTAAGTGTTACTTCCTTATTATTTAATAAAAAAAAAAAGCAGTTTTAAGCCCAAGATTTTCAGAACTTACTGTATATCCCTTTGATAGTAATTTGTTTCTTGTCAAGCAATTTGAATTCATAAATAGTTTGTCCTAGCATCTCAGATATTTTAAGAGTTCTATATTTCCCTACTTTATATTTAGTCAATGAACAGATTGTGTCCCCTGTGTAGCATCATTTCAATCTAGCCTACCCTTCCAGCAATATGCTGAGGTTTTTAATCTTTTCATGTATTCCATGCACAGCATGATGCCATTTCCAGGCCCCAAAGTCTTCCTCAATCAGGCTATTTAAGCCTAGTTGGGTGCACTGCAAAAATGACAATATTTATTTTTTTCCATGCTACTGCACCTTGTGCTATTTTCTGCTGTAAAAATCAATTAAGAGAATGAATGTTGTGATTCAAGGTAATGTAATGACGTGGCGTTCATTCACTGAGCCTAATTAAGACGCTCATGTACGATAGCATGCTTCGCTTGCCCAAGCCATTAGCATAAGACTTAATGCCAATATATCATATGTTAAGGAAATAAAATTAATTGGACCCAATTAAGGAACCAGTCACCAGGAAAAAAAAGCACTGTAAGGTTAGCTGAACTCTAAATTAATCTTAACAGCTTTTTAACTATAGTGTATCTCTACAATACACTGCTTACACCGATCTCTGTTCCTCGAGATCCAGTGATATAATAGGGAAACTGTTTGTGAAATGATTCTCTCAGATTTAAGCTGGCACCCACCTGATATCTGGTGGCACTCTGTTGCCAGAAAACATACATCACAATCAGGAAGGTCAGGAGCCTGCTCTATAAATGTGTCAGTCACTAATTTACTTCTGTACCTATCATTCATGAGCATCTGGCATGGAGAGCAGCACTGGCTGTCACTGGGTCTCAGGTATTGACTGAGAGGTAATAAAAGGCTTATATACGATTTTTGACAAATGCTTTAAAAGAATGCAAAACTTGATATTCTTGAGTCTTGCCAGGATGATTGCTTGCTAGAATAAGTACAGAAGAAGAAGAAGCAGTTCTGGATGTACACAAATGAGGCCCTGTTGGATGGAAGATGTGCTTGGTAAATACGATGCTGTGCAAACAGTTGCGTCCTGAGATGAGCTCATCCAATGCAGCGCGAAGATCAAGTGTTAAGTTTGTTAATCTGTCATACAAATTGCCAGGTGAAAAGGAACGTGCATGTCACACAAGTGTAAACACTATTTTTCAAAATGAAGCCGTGTGACGAGGAGTAGGAGTAGCATAAATTGATAACAATAGAGGAGGTTGTCAGCCCTCAACAACAGAATTTTAGAGTTCATTATGTTCTCACACATGCATTTGGCAGATCCTATGAATTTCTGTCAGCGTAATGGAGTTTATACTGAACATGAATCGTTTTGAATGCAGGGATATTTAAATACTAACATTACAATATCAACTACCATCACTTGTCAAATTAAAAGCTATACTCCAAGGCACCATGTGTTCCAGGTCACAGAACAAATGTAACATAAGTGAAACCCATCTCAATTTTAAAGTAGTAAAACTACATTTGCTGCGGCACACTCTGCAGGCAGCTGCTCCACCTGCTAGGCAAAATGGCCATCCATCATCCTGTATGGGCCACAGCTGTCCTCAGGTCTAAGAGATGGAGATGTCACCATCACAATCTACACATCATCCAGGCAATCTAACTCCGCTGCTCTCTTTCACTTCCCTGCCATTGTGTCAAAGACGAGAACATTATTTGAAAAAACATCGCCAGGCGAATTGGTAGCTGTGAAAATATCTGATGGCGTAGCAGTGTTGCGCTGACTCAACTTAAAAGGTACAAAAGGTTCAGCCTAGTTAATCTTGGATTCTTGCAGAAAAGGGAGCTGCTCGCATTTGTCAGGATGTACATGAGGGCACCTGCTAGGACAAAGTGCTCATCTTAGAGCCGCAGACACATTTTTCAGCTGACCACATGTAGACATTCATTTTTAAATAGGGTCCACAAATGGTGCGAAGATTACTCTCACATCCATCAAGGAGAGGTGGCTTGTCTCAGACAGGGCTCGCCCTAAGCATAGACTGTAGGGTGGGTGGAAAAATGATTAAGATAAAATTGTCTCCACGTCAAACTGAATTTCCAAGTCAATTCAAACTCAATTTTGAAGTCCTAAAGTCAGTTTAATGATGTTTGATATCATTGGTGTAAAACAACCAGAAGACTTTTTGGACTTTTAGCATCGACTTTAACATATTGTTTCACCTGACTCCTAATGGTTAGGCAAAGACTTGAAACTTTTGAGTATTTTAACTATTTTAATTTTGTTTTTGTGCTTTTGAAGACGTGGTGAATCACTTGCCCTGGTTCCTTGCCCTGGTTCCAGATGGGATGCCTCCCTAGTGCCTAGGCAAATACATTTGCAAATTTCATTAGGGCTACTCTTACTGTATAATCAGAAGTCAATGATTTATGCATGAAATTTTGCTTCAAATGCATATAAGTTTTTAATCCACTAGAACAATGATCATAGTGGCAACACATGCCACTGCGGCTCAACAAAAAGGTGGCCTTCAGCCAACAATGCATACTAACAAGGAGAGTTTCTCAAGGGTGTTCTATTGAAACTTAACAAACACTTTGGAAATCATTTGTGGTTGGCATACAAAACGCAAGAAAACTGAAGAATATAAGTTGTCTTTTGGCATTCAAACACGAGGATCCACTGGTTTTTAGAACTGAGGTATCTGAGAGGATCCTTCATCATGGGCTGAGCGATGAAATTCACGCTCCCTTATTCACTTTTGAATCTCTTGTTTTTGTACTAGGTTCTTATTTGTGAAGTCAAAGCTTTGAATTGCTTCTGATTCAACATCCCACATAGTTATGTTGACATCACACATACCACTGTTTTCTAGGATACATCTTTTGAATCATAGTCAGGAGCATTTAATCACCAATATCAGTATATTACATGTAATACTATGCTCTGTTATTACACTTTGTTTTTATTTTGGTAAAAAAGAAATAATGTAAATGTTGTGTTGTTTGTTTTTCAGCTCTTGCTGGATCTCAGCAGCTCCTCTCCTGCTAATGGATCCCGCCCTTAACCAAATTTAGGATTGGAATAATACCTGAGCTGCATCCTCATATTGCGGCAGCACAGCCACCGATCAGGGACTGTCAGGAGTAAAACCTCACTACAGGATAGCCTCATTCTGCTCTTCAGCACCGGCTCCACTGGGAATAATCCTTGCCCCGTACCCCTGCAACAGCCACAGCCAGCTAGGAGAGTTGACAGCACTGCTCTCCCCCCAATCTGACAGCCATGATCTGGGAAGGTCCTCTGCTGCGGGTTGGATCAGGGATCAACTCACTACTAGATGGCTAGACCTCTCTAAAGGAAGAGCTGGGGGCTTTTCTATTGAGGTAAGACTCTGACTCCCTCTCCATCACATGTTCTGTTATTCAAGTGTGAGCCATTTTCGTCCTACATCCTCTTTACTCTTTTTATAGAGTCAAGGGGCAGTCATGTCTGATTGCAACTGAGTGGAACTGGTTTATGTAAACTAGGTATGTGCGGCTCCTCTCACATAATATTGCTTGCGACTAGCCATCTGTGAAGAGTAAGTGAAACGATTTGAAATGTGTGTGTGTGTGGTGCTTATCATTCTAGTTTCCCTAATGTTTTACAACCATACTACCAGGCCTGTTGCACCTTTACCATGGCTTGCTCTCCACAGCTTCGCCTAGTTTGACTGAGAGTTTTAATGTGCTTCCAGACAAGGTATCAGATATGGTAACGCAGTTCATTTCTGGGAGCAATGGATTCTATATTGAAAGATTTATTAGGATACCTGGGTTCTCACCTTTGCTAATGAATTATTTATTACCATTTAATGGTCTCTAGTTTTCTCCCGAGATTGCTCAATGGGGATTTTTGTGCACCGAGTTGAGTTAAGAAGAAGCACATTCCAATGAAAAATCTATTTCTCTGCCTTCGCTAAGTTCCTATAAGAAGGGGATTACTATAATGAAAATAGGCATACTGCTAACAGTGGTGTTTATGTTTATATCAGTTCTACAGTTTTGCTGCAAAAAGTCAGAGCCATGTCACTGCTAAGTGCTTGCTTCCACACGCTAACTCAATCCTCCCCTTTTTTTTTTCCCCTTGGCAGTTTCCCTCACTGCATAGTAGCACATGGATTTCAAGACTTCAAATGAAGAGGTAGGATTCAATAGATTCCTTTTGTCACCACAAGTATGACATTGCCATGTCATGTTCAGGTGGCGGTACGTGTGGGTGCTTGGACAGCATTAAGTGTCATTGAATGAGATTTGATATCTGAAGGCAAGTGGTTAGAAAGAGATGTCCTTGTTGCAAATACGGCGCTGTCGGCAGTGTGAATTGTCATGCACGCAGTATCTGATTGGAGCTGATGATGTAGATAATAATGGAGGGGATTAGGAAGGGGGAGTAATAGTAAAACATAAAATGGGATCAGAGATAAGGCCAATTATGTACAGTACAAGCACTACAACAGGTCAAACAATGCTCAACCACATGAGACGTGGTCTGACCCGGCAATGTACAGTTATGGCACTACTGCCCTGATTTTGCTTGGCTAATGACTCTCAGATGCACACGCTCTTTCTTTTTCCCTCTCTCTCTCTCTTTCCCTCTCTCTTTCTCTCTCACAGACACACACACACACATACAGGCACACACACATACACGCTTCTTCAAATAATGTGAATTAATGCTGGTGTTATTTCATTTCTCATGGTGCAGCTGCAGGCGTAGGCTCATTTCTTAACCCGAATAAGATGCCTTCACACGTTCCTCACTAAGGGTGAATGATAACGTGTTCTGTCGACTGACTTTGATTTAAGTTTCACCTGAAATTTGAGATATTCTTTCTAAGAATAGCAACCATGCAACTGTCTTGTTAAGTGATGACTAATGTGTCCTAGGTGACAAGGATGCTGACATTGGTGCTTCTTTCTATTAGTAATCTTGTCAGGTGAAGGTGGTTCTTTTATTTAGACCTTTCTAAGTCAAGGGCAGGACAGGCATTGCAATTAGCTAGGGAAGAAAAGGCTACGCAGAATGCAAATGTATGCGGATTAGCATGTTTTAAATGGATCATGGGAAACGTACATTTCTCACACTTACTTGCTTGATGCTGGGAAATTCAAATATAGAGTGTACATGATCCCAATCACTTAATTTCACAGGTTCTTAATTTGGCATCATCCTCAGATGTACACTTTGAATAAATGAGGTGATGAGCAATCCATATCCCTAATCCTTTTTTCCTCAGTGTGGAGCTCTATAGGCTTGATAAATATGAAGCACACCTTGGGCACAAATGTTAGCACTATACACATAGATAACCGCTTGTTTGAGAGCGAATTAGTCATAATTTGAAACCATAAATCATTCATTTTCAGGTGTTTGTGTCAGAGTATGTGTGTAGTATTCAGAGCCGTGAATAGGAGTATTTGTTTCAACATTAGCATTAACAAGCCAAGAACCCCCCCAAAAAAATGGAATAACACTCATCACCAAAGTCTGTATCGTAATTTCCATGTTCATCATGCAACGAGTATCTTCAATGACATTTCATTTCATGGCCAGTTAATTCAAGTCATGATGGAATGATGAATGATTTCATCTTTTTGATTACTCGCAGACAAAGACTGGGATTTATTTGCTGCAAGAAGGTAATGAGGAGCCGTTCAATATTCGACTGCACTTGGCCAAAGACATTCTGACCATTCAAGAGCAAGATGTCATCTGTGTGTCAGGAGAGCCTTTTTATTCCAGTGTGAGTAACCCAATCTGTCCAATAAATACTCAAGGCTGATGTCATATACTTCTCTCTCGCTCTCTCTCTCTCTCTCTCACACACACACACACACACACACACACATTGAAATCAATAACAGACTATACAAAGATATTGATGATGTCTGTGTGTGCATGACCAACCTACTTCAGATAATCTATAGCTTGTGATTCAGTCTTAGTTATTAAATAGCGTTTCACTTACTGGAACGTGACTGATACTGTAGTTTGCAATGCTTGGCAACAAGTCTCACTACTGATAGCACTTTTTTCTTCACATTAATAAACGCCCTGTTTCTCAGATGAACCCCACGGAGTTCCCAGTGCGTGACCTTTCCCAAAATGGTAGTATTCATCATGTTACAGGGTAAAAATCTCCAAAGACAAACGGCGTAGCCCTTGCGTCCGCTGAAACATGATTAGCAATTAACGAAAAGGGCGAAGACATGCTCATACAACCTTAGCATGTGATTACATCCCTGTTTGTCCTTGTGCATTCTGGGCAAAAATGTTCAATTTCAGTGACCATTTTTAGCCTGCTTTTACTCACCACTGCTAGTTATTTTAAAAAGTGGGTAAAATGTCATCTTACATGTTTTCTTAAAGTAGTGAAACTCTAGTGAGAAACAATTTTGTTTGCTTTTTGTCTGGCGGATAAGAATAATAGTCTGCAGTGATGCTCACCATTCACTGATTGATAGTGTTGATGAATAGCTGTTATCAGCAACATAGGCTGCTGTGTATTGATTCTTTTAAATGTGCTTATAGAAACAAAGAATGTGTAACTTTTCATTGTTCACATTTTTGTGTAAAACCGATGCAAGAGGTCAAATTTGCCTGTTGGTAGTGTCATGGGTAATTCGAATATTTGTGATAGTAGTGCTATTGAGAGAAAATATTATTTTTAAAATCTATTCGGTGTGCAGCAACACAGCTAATTTCAAGTGATGCTGTCTATCATTTTAATATGTTTGACAAAATGACCTTTTCCCACTCGTCGTTGAGCATCACCCTGAACTCATTACTTTGTTATTCTACCTGAATCTCTTACAGGAGAGAACTGTAACGATCAGAAGGCAGACGATCGGAGGGTTTGGCCTGAGCATCAAGGTAATTTAGATCTCAACTGATTAGGCTGCTCCTCACAACTTTTTTTTAAATTCACTGTCACCTAAGGTTATTGATTCTTTTTTTTTCTTTCTGTCCAACTGCAATAATAGCAATAGCTGGGGGGATTCAGTGAAAATAGAATTGCTCTCCAGTATCTTTGTTTCTCTCTGTGTTCGTGATTCCTTGGTAACTCAATTTCATTTCTTTCCCAGGGTGGAGCAGAGCATAAAATCCCCGTTGTGATATCAAAAATATCAAAAGAGCAAAAAGGTAAACTCGCATTTTTTGTAAAAGTTTTTCTTACCACTTCTACCCCTTTGTGTGTTTTTTACCAAAGTGATTTTCTCTTGCCAGCTGAACTCTCTGGGCTGCTTTTCATTGGAGATGGCATCCTTCAGGTAAACTGATCAAAAATACCAAAAGTCACTTAACTGCTTGTTTACACATCTCATCCTACTCTGTAATGTGATACATAATATTTCATGTGACATACAGTATATCAGCAGAATTGTGTTGAAAAACTAGGCAGCTCTATAGGTAAATGTCAAGTCCTTTATTTGTTGCATACATCTTGCAGAAAAAACCCATCTCATCTCACTCAGCCATGCACTGCTGCAGTCTGAAACATTTACAAGCTAGCATTAGACACAGAAACTGTGGATGTCACTCTGTTGTTTACAACGTTTAGTGCAGATAACATAACAGCTATTGTGCTTGCCTCATTAATCATCATTCTGAAGATAGAACTAACAGTATGATGCCAACGGTATTATTTTGAGTAACCCCATTACTGTTGTTTCTAGATAAATGGAATAAATGTTAGAAGCTATCGCCATGAGGAAGTGGTAAGCTGTCATCTGATATCTCATATTTTACTTACACTGCAACAGCTCTCCCAACAGCTTATCTTGACTCGCTTTCTGATTCCTATCTGTTGGACATGTAAAACCAATATTTTCTGTTTTATCCCTTTTTAAATGTAACAGCTCCAAAAATGTGTAAGGAGCATAACTCCAAGTCTCTGTAAATCCCTTATCTGGGCTTTCCATTCTTAGCTAGGAACTGGCACACCATGTCTCATCCAATACATCACAGCAAACAATCAGCAGAAATCCTTGCTGTTTTAAGCTGCAAATATTTTTCCATGTTTATCCATTCCAGGTCCAGGTTTTGAGAAATGCTGGCGAAGAAGTGACACTTACTGTTTCTTTCCTAAAGAAGACTCCAGCTTTTCTTAAATTGCCCCTCTGCGAGGATTGCACATGTAAGAAACCTCAAATACTGACTCCAGTATTAAAGGAGTTTATGAGCTTCAGACCTGTGTCATTCATCATTACTGCTGTGTCAAATAATTTTTAGTTTATAAATAGTTTTTATAATGTCTATTATTATCCATCGAGGTTTGGTTGTCGTGGTGACCATAAACTGCATCCTGCACAGCCACATGGAAACACAGAAATCTAAATTCAGTGGCTATGTTGTTGGACTTAGAAAGATGGTAATTGCTAATGACAGAAAAACAGAGGAAAAACACACAGCTTCACAAAAGGTGCTATCTAGAAACGGAGACTGAACTGGACAAAACAGACATGCTGCATTGTGGTGCAATTGATTACCCTTGCATGTGAGGTCATCAGCCCCTCATCAGACATAAAAGCTTTTATAAAACCCAGCCATACCCACATATAGGCCAGACTGACTGGCCATTTAACCAGTCAACTGCATTCAAATAGAGCTAGAGGAATACAGTGCAGCAGGACAAAGTAACACAGTTTGGTTGATGACTGTAATTCACCGCAGGTACTAATCATGAAATAGATTTATGGAGAAGTTGCTCTGGGTTTTGAGGATTTATTGGAGATGTGGCTTTTTGTGTGTCCCTACTTTCAGGCATTCCCAGTGACCAGAGCAGTGGGACGTCCTCTCCTCTGTGTGATAGCGGCCTACACTTGAACTACCATCCCAACAACACGGTAGGCTCTCTGTGCTTCATGCATTAGGCTGCTCTTGACTGACTGACTCTATAACTGTCCTGTAAATATGCAGCAGCATTCCCAACGCCAGGAAGTTGTTTCTATGCGACTGATAATCGAGGATGCTCTATCTTTATCTTTATCAGCTTCCTCTGCAGCGCGCTCTCTCCCTGCCTGTGCACCTGCAGCAACAGGACTCAGCTCCTGACATGTGTCAACTGTTTTGAAATGTGTGAGGTGAGAAGTGATGAGCTCTTCTTCTAAACTGCCTTCCCGCTCTCCTCCAGGACACGCTGTCCTGCTCGTCCTGGCCCACGTCCCCGGGGCTCCGCTGGGAGAAGAGATGGGTGGACCTGCGCCTTATTCCTCTGCTCCACTCGCGCCTGTCGCAGCACGTCCCGGGCTCTGACGTCTGCAGGTGAGCCGGGGGACCTCATCTTTGTCAAAACGTGGCTCTGGGGTCCATTTTCCTGCACTGTCACTTCTGGTGAAGGGTCACTGGCCTCCGTTCCCCCCTGTGAGGCTCTTCAGGGCAGCGGTGCTAAGATCACTTACCTTCTTAATACTGAAGTCTTTTTTAAATGGAGCGGTCTGCCTCTTATAGCAGACCACGATGCTGCCTGTGTGTAAATACTGTATTTGGAGCTATTTACTATATGCCGTTTCAAAATAAGAAAAAAATGTAAACAATTCTGCTGTAAAACTTGGTAAAGTGATCAAACTGAATAATATAACATCTTGAAAAAGGAATAAGAAAGGAGCACTTCTTGGATCTGAGGTAGTAGAAGACAGTAAAAACTGGTGCTTTGTGGTTAGTGGGTACAATATCTAAAAAATATATACTAGGGATATTTCTTGCCAGTCACGTAAGGCACATACACATTTTCTTTGGGGAATTCATGTCTTTATTTCCTCAAGAGTACCTTACGTGACTGGCAAGGAATATCTCTAGTATATATTTTTCATGAATTATGTAACAGTTTTGGATAATGTGAAGATGGACTGTGAGTATCAGACAAACTGGTCACTTATTTTACTTTTTTTTTTTACAAAAGTTCTGTTCATCTACCATAGGACAGGCCTATTTAATGCTAACTGATTAAAGTAATAACTCATGACATTTTCATATAAATACATTTCTCAAGTCAAGTGGAAGTGTTTGCGCTCTTAACAGAAAGGCTTACCAAAAATGTAAGTCAGGTGCGTAGGACAAGCAAATGATCAATGGAAGCCCGCACACTGCCAAAAAATACACAAGAGGCTCCTCAGATGTGAAAAAAGGGAAAATATTTATTTACATTACACAATACAATACCATACACCATTTTTGTTGGGCACTATGTAAATATATATTTTCCCTTTTTTCTCATCGAAGGAGCCGCTTCTGTAATTTTGTCAGTGTGCGGGCTACTTCCTTCAACCCATTGGTCATATAAATAAATTTGACACATTAATGTAATACAATACAAAAGCTTTTTCATATGCTTTTCTAAACAGGCCCGGTAGCTGTTTCTCAATGTTATACCAAAATTTGTTTCCCCTAAAAAATGTGTTTCCGTGTGATTTCAGACCAGTGTAGAAAATAACCTTTTAAAAAATTTTTGTACATTGTTAACCTATCGCTGGCTTTTTTAAACAGCAGTACAAAGTTGTTAAAAACATTTCACAAGATTATAAAGAATGACTGAAATGAAATGACTGAAAGTAACCTACCAATTTGTCTCATAATGAATGGAGCTCACACTTGTTTGTGATCTCGTTATCTCAAACCACAAGTGTCCATTGATTCTGTAAGAAAGTTGTCAGGCAATACTTTAGTCTACTTGTCATTTATTAAGAGCATTTCCCCATGATAATTTCCTTAGGGTACACAAATTTTGGCACAGCGGTGGGAAAAATACTCTGGTGTACAGGAAATGATGCATTATGTATTATCAGCAGCAGCAACAGAGGTTTGTTTTGATTAAATAGAAGAAGAACTGGGTAGTTAGCATGAGCAGCGATAGGCACCATGGCTGAACAGACAAAGCAACTTCAACAGAAAATCCAATGAAAAAGACGTCACAGTACTGGACACACTGTTCGATTGACAGGTGATCTCTGGGCAGTGCAGTGCAGAAACACCACAGCAAAGACCACTTGTCACTAAACATGTCACCCAAAAAAAAAAAACAAAAAAAAAAGAGAATCTTGTGGATTACCACTTAAATCACTTTTCCTAATCTTTTGATTTGTCCTGATTCTTTTAGGAAAAATGCTTTTCAAGTCATAGCTGTGGATGGGGTTTGCAGTGGGGTCATTCAATGCCTCACCGCTGAAGAATGCTTGGACTGGCTTCAAGCAATAGCAAGCAACATATCCAGTCTCACCAAGCACAATGTAAGTATGAAACAAAATAGTACCTGACCTGTTAGGTCTAAGACCCACGTGTGAACTAATGAGTTACTGGGTTGGGTGTTAACGTAATAGAATTTCAATTTACGGATCGTCTAACTATACCATTGCAAATGTCACCACATTAAGCCCATGCAAACGAAGGTCTTTTCACACTATGAGTAAAGCACACACTTACTTCTAAGAGCCTGGGGTCACAATAACAGTGTTAGCACTTGCGCTGTACAACATTTACTCCCTCAAGCTAAACCCATGCACTTGTATTATCTATAATTCATCATAATATATTATATAATAATGATACCAAGAGGCAGCAGGCAAAAAAAAACTTATATTGTATATTCTCTTTGTGTAATTTCTCTGTGTGAACATATCTCAAAGCTCTACCAGAGTTTGTTGGGCACAAGTTGTTCTTGTTTCCAGATGGGTGGTGCTCAACAAGGGGGCAAAATGCAGAGATTGCTTACAAACTGTATCTTGTTTAGTGGCCCATACGATAGTCAAGAAAATCGGCACATTTAGCCACATTTATTGGCATGTGTGGGCGTATTGCTTTTCTTTCCTAAGCAACTTTTATGTCACTATTAGATACACTTACAGAGAGTTTTAAGAAAGCTAATTCTGTTGTTAAGCCACCCTCCGGAAAGATGTAATCAACAGTCTCTTTTGTCGGCGTACCACATGATATGAACATGGCACAGGGCAACCAGCAGTTAGAAACAGAGAGCTGTAATTATAATCCGGCCATTGGGGGTGGCTGTGTGTGTGAGGGCTGTGAGAGTGTCTCCAGGGGGTAATGGAGCTATGGCTAATTCGAGTGGACAAAGTGAGGGACATACTAAGCATAACACTGATGACTCATTGCCAGAATGGCGTGAACAATTCAGAGGTTATTTCTCACAATGGCGTTGGCATTTACCAAGGTGTGTGACCGAGCTTGCGACCTAGATGGAATTAGGATATCTGGATTTCTAAAGAGAAGGACAGATTTCGGAAAGTAGGTAGTCTGACTTTTTAAATGGCTGAAACATCAGTGAATTTCTTATCTATTAAACCTGCAATAAGCGATGTCAGACCATACGTTAACCAATCCTGAAACTAATGTGTGCTATGTGGAGATTTCATTGAGACGTAATGATATAAACCAATATCCACACAGCAGCCAGCTGTGTTGCTGTTTTCACCTGTTTTGTAAAGCTTGTTGTCAGATTCCGAAGCTGCTCCCGGTCCATTCAGTAGCTTTTAAATTTTGTTGTTTAAAAGCAGCCCTCACCCACTCCCATCCCTGAATAAAATGATCTTAATGGTGCAATCGGTGAAGAGAGCAAATAACCTTGTTAAACTAGTAAACTTGCTACCTACCTCTTTACTGGTCATTGTAGGACATGTAACCTTCTGCAGGAAGTGCAGAAAGTTCTGGAGAAAGTTCTGGCAACGTGAGGCTGGTAAACGGCGAGACTTCTCTGTAGGTACGTTTAGCTTAGCTATTAGCATTTATGCACGGTGCTTTGTAGTGTTTGTCCTTAGTAGGTCTCCGTAGTCCAGTGGCTTTGCTGTGCCTTATTTACAAACGTGTTGCGGTTTCCATCACCCTCTAGTGGTCAGAAAATTATTGCAGCTTTAAACAGGAAAGCAGGCAAATTATATATATATATATATATATATATATATACATTTTTTTATTTTTTTTTTGTGGTAGACAGCCAGTCACACCGACTTTAAGTCAGTGTGACTGCTCACAACAACCTATAGCTGAAACTGTACAAACCCGCTGTCATGTGTCCAGTAATTCTCCCAATCCACCTCATATCCTGACAGTAGTCAGGCTATTTCATTTTCAGGTACTCCACTGAAAAGCATCTTGTTTCCTCCCTGGGCCCACAGTGACATTTCAAAATAAGGAGCTGTGAATTGTTCTTGCTTCTATAGGAGGACAGGAGCTGGTTTGGAGGATCTAATTTGGTGTCGTGTTCCTGAGAAAGAGAGTTATATTGATGGTATGGTGTGGATTAGGAGGGACTGATACCTGTGATCTGAGCAGAATGTTTTAATTTAAAGCCTCACTGCTCTCTCAGTAGTTTCCCTGCTTTTATTACCACAGAGAGAAATGGATTTTTTAGGAAGAGCCTCAGGTCCTTGTGGAAATGACTCTATCTATCCCATTTTGTAATTTGCATACATTGAATAAATGAAGTAGTTTTAACAGTATTCCTTCAGCACTGTGGGGGAATACGGACATGTTGGATGGGCAGTGTCGCATAGTTTATTTGTCCTTAGAAGGATTGTCAGCCTGATTGTGTGTCCTAATGGGTCCAAAGTCTAAATTGCGCCAGTAATTTGTGTCTATTTGTCAGGGGGATATATTTTAATGTGTTATTGATGTTCTTGTTACATTTAACAGGTGAAGAAGATAAATCGAAATTTTCCAGTTAACCAGCAGGTAAGTTGTTGTTTCAACAAATAGCTGAGCTCCTGCTGCTTCTTTTGCTTTTCATTTTCAGTTGGATGCTACAGTATGCTTTCATTTGTGTATTTGTATAAAAGCTTTGCTGTCTTTCATGAATGCGCTCCCTAACATGGAAATCAGTCTAACCGGGTCAATCAGTCAAAGAAAGGACTGCATCTTGCAACTATTGCAAAAGAGGGAGAATGTTTGCATCACGAAAGTCCATCCACTGAGAAATCATCGGAAAGCAACTTAAGCTCCTTCACTCAGTTAACTGGCAATGTCTTCCCTCAGTCTAGACATGGAGAGCCAATTTGGTGTTTTTAAAATTAATTCAGCCGCTGCTTTCTGCCGCATGACAAAAGTGTGAATTCACTTGACATTTCATTTTAGCAATTAAACTGCGTTAGAACTGACTGCTTGTCCTGAATCTTTCACTCACTGGGTTTGTCATCCATCAAAATGTCCACACAGGAAAGCAAGCAAACGTTTTACTCGAGAGGCGATCACCCTGACTGTAACAAGTAGCGATTTTGCGATATGCTTGATGCCTAGAATGTTAGTTATGGACACATTGCTCTCTTTCTCTCTACATCTCCCACTCCCTCTCCGCTCCCTCTTTTTTTTCACATGGCTGTTTACTTTCTACCTTCTTAACCCCTTTTTATTACATGGCACATCTCTCTTATGTTTTCGTCTTTCTCTCTTTTTGCCATTTGACAGATTATCTACATGGGCTGGGTAGACGAGAAGGAGCAGGACTCCGTTCAGGACCGAATGTATTCACCAAAGTTCCTCGCTTTGAGGGGTTCTTCACTCTTCAAATTTTCGGCACCTCCTGTAGGTTTTCACTTGATCTTTATTGGTTTCACACCAACTTTTAATCATAAAAGTTCTGTGTTTGAATTGATATTGCCCGGCCCTGCAGGGGTTTCTCACACAAGTGATGTTCCCTGTTGATGGACAAAATGTTTTCCAGCTAGCAAATGGATGCGGTTCACACAAAACCATTTGTGCTGCATTGATCTTTCTCTTGATTGATGATGATCATTAAATCTGTTTACATTTTGCCAGCCATTTAAGTGATTGTGACAAGAGGGTTAAGCTATCAATGTTCCTGAATTAGAGATGGGAAATGATTGATTGATAAGTGAGATTGTCTGTGCAACTTGAATGTGCCTGTGGTGAATATAAATGGATATGGAAGTAGGAGACTTTACAGTGTGAGGATGAAAGTTAAGGCAATTCAACAATCATTCATCAATAATTATTTGTTTTAAAACTAATATTTCCAAATGAGACAACTGTACAAATAGATACAACAGACCAAATATTAGTTTCAGGCCAGTTCTGCTGCTTTATTTCCTTTTTAGCATCAAAGCAAAGCTATTCAGTAATATATTTACCAAATGTATTAAATCACAGACCAACATTTTTTCAGGTGACAACATGGGACTGGACCAGAGCAGAGAAAAGCTTTACTGTGTATGAGATAATGTGCAAGGTTTTAAAGGTAAGGCCAGCCATTTTTTTGCCCCAGGCATCCTTTTAAAATTTAGGGGAGAAAATATCAGTCTGGGTGTCTTTAGAGAATGATATAAAATAGAAACTGAATTTGAAGAACTCATATTTTTATGCATTCCTCTCCAATCCCACAGAGAAGATTGTATTCTTCATTCTTTGCAGGTTCTAGGTCATTTTGAATTTGATTGTGAAAAGTGAATTTCACTGCAATTTATTATCTAGGAGTCCCCTTATGGCAAATTTCATTCATATAGATTCAGACAGTAAATCAGATACAAGTTGACCTTAGAGAGCCGTGCCTTTTACACTGCGCCATTTGGCTTTAGGAAAGCTACAGTATAGCTGCAGTAAAAGATTGTCTGGTTCTGCATATGCATTATCTTCATACAAGTGTTGAGGATGTACAAGTATACAAATAAAAGTGTGCTGAAATGTTGAAGCTTTAGTCTGCAGGCTTATCCTGAACTCTGAGCACAACAACAAACTGCATTGCTGTCGTTTTGCCTTATCTCCGAGTCGCTCTGCTCATCTGTACTTGATCAGCATGGCAGCCTTACTGTGTTATCTTAGGATAATGACCTTCTGGACAAGAGGAAGCACTGCTTCAGCGTCCAGACGGAGAGCGGGGAGGACATGTTCTTCAGCGTGGAGCTGGAGTGTGAGCTGCTGATCTGGGAAAAGGCTTTTCAGATGGCCACTTTCCTGGAGGTGGAGAGGATACAGGTCCGTACCTGAACAGTGGGTAATGTGAGGGTAATTGTGAGGGTTTTAATCTGCCATGTGGTTCCAGCCCAGTCGTTTTAGTACAGAGATTGATTTTTCTCATGTGACATGTTCAGTAGAGCGAAAGAGGCCTTCCTGTCCACGTACCTCTGGTGGGTAACGTCTTGTTCTCCGATTCTACAGTGTAAAACATATGCCTGTATTATGGAGAGCCACCTTATGGGACTTACCATTGACTTCAGCATGGGATTTGTGTGCTTTGATGCTGCCTCAAAGGTGAGTGGAGGACTTGTTTATTGTCAATAAAAATATGGAAAATATGGATCCTTTCAGGGACAAAATTCATACCATGAAAACAGTATTGTACATAGTCTGATGAAACTAATCATGACGCTCCAGCATTCTTTTTTTTTTTCTTTTTTGGTGCTACTAACTTATTCTGCACTGTGTGCATTTTGGGAATATGAGCACATTTGTTTTGACGGCTGGTTCCCTCCAGCTCAAACCTCTCACTCCTGCCTGCAGTTCATTTTGGCCTTTCCCCAAGTCTGAGAGCCATGCAGACTACTCCACTGGTACACATTATGTGGATGAACAGGACACAAGCACTGTCATATTGTTCTCTGGGATTTTGGCCCTAATTCCTGCAATAGGAAGCAACAATGTCCCCCAAGGACTATGACAATGCTGCCAGTGTATTGTGTACAGAGACGAGTCCAAAAAGCCACAATCCATATGTAAACTGCAATCACAAACAATAGACATGGTGGGATTACTCAATAATTTAAAGCTGCTATTGGCAAGTTTCAAATACAATGTTAGACTTCAGTTAAAATTCAAAACAGGCACAAACATCCCCCCTCCCCCCTCGCTCTGCTCCGTCTGAACTGTGCCTGTGCAGGCCGAGCCTCCAACCACACAGACATGATATTAAGTGCTTGTGAGTGTGATTGACATGAAGGATATGGGGATATCGCCCCGTCTGTAAAGGCGAGCCAAGGAGAATATTTTTTTGTGAAGAACTGCAAAGCGATGGCACTCTGAAAAACTCTCTCGTAACATATAATGAATCACTGTTCTGCTTTAAAGAGAATTCAAATGCAGCGCAGTAAAGTTTATTATTTATGGCATATTAAACATTCTGACTTATGGCACCTTTAATGGGATGTGGTGTTACAGATAATGGGGTGTTACAGTAATTATTACAGTAGTAGTAATGCTGAGATATAGAGATATATAGAATAGAACAGGTTGATCTGTTGCCACATTTCTCATTTGCTCAATCTGCATTTTAACATGGATTATTCATGATATGTAGAAATTCAGGAATAAGAATGAAATATATATAGATATACAGTATATTCAGTTGTTTGAAAGTCAGAATCATCTAATCATCATCATTTCTACCCCTCTGCTACACAGGCAGTACTATGGAGATACAAGTTCTCCCAACTGAAAGGATCATCTGATGACGGGAAAAGCAAGATCAAATTTTTATTCCAAAACCAAGACTCTAAAGCTATTGAAGCTAAGGTAACAAACTTACAGAGATGTATAATGCTGCCAAGGAAAATGTTAGTCAACATGGATCTCAAAACAACAAGGTTAGGATAACTGAATTACTTACGTATGACTTCAATATTGATTTTCTGTTGCAGGAACTGGAGTTCTCGAATCTCTTCGCCGTGCTCCATTGTATCCATGCTTTCTTTGCTGCCAAAGTTGCTTGCCTGGACCCGATGTTTGTGGAGAGCCAAGGCAGCGCAACGACCACTGGGATCTCGTCTCTTACCAGTATCTCATGTAATTCACAGACATCTAAACTCAAATACGCCACTTGACAGGCACTGCTCCCTCCTGACCCCTTCCAAGACACTGCACTTAGTCATGACCGTGGCCTAAAATGGCGGACAGGAGAACTGGAGTGAAATGTGAGTTGAAATTCTGAAGGACAACTGTATACACCAGTGGAACTGTTTTAATGAAAGACCTCTTCTGGAGAAGTAGGATTTGATATTTTCAAATTAACGGCGGACTCCTGGGATTTCTGGAGTCATTGTGGACGTGAACATCAAACTGTACTTTGAATAACTTCGTAGCCAACTGAAATATTCCAGTACCCATGGACACAAAGTGTGTGTGAATCTAAATTGTTTTTTAATCAAATTTGTCCTTCTACTGATCCTCAGACGTCCTTATAACCAACACATCACAAAGGCAAGACATTTGCTTTTCTATAAAGTTTTATTGAAGCTTCGGTGGAGTCCTATTAAAACAGAGTTTGTTTTCCTTATCAGCCAGAATGTTACTTGAACTTCCCTAATAAAATAAAAGAATATTTCTGGACACCATTTCTTTCCACATAAAAATTAAGTGAATATTGATGTTGATGATATGGCATTGTAAACTGCAAGTATGATCACGCTTTCTCTTTTTCTTTACGTTTTTGTGTAGCTGAGGTGAAAACTCTGTTTCTTACACATATCTCTTCAATTAAGAGTAAAAACTTATTTGCCAATGAAACATAATTCAGCTCCACTTAAAGACTAAATGGCAACATCAATCTCATTTTGCAATGCAACAACATTTCTTTTCATTCTGACCAAAATTAATTAGAAGTTTGCTGGCAACAATAGTGGATGAATGAATGGTTTAGTTGTGTATGCGGGTATAAGAAGTAACCTAATTTCTTTCTCTCAGCATATGAAGTATATTTCCACCTTTGCCTTTGGAGTTATTATGTACACGTGTTGGGGTCAGAATACACCCATTCCCTCAACTACTGCTGTGTCAGTGGATAGAATTAGCCCAGATGCTGTGTGTAAATGTAGTGTTTATTGGTATGGGTCAAGAGTGACACTTTGATGAGAAAGGTGTGTTTAATCAGGTCCGCCATAATCTTACAATACTGCTCTAAACATGATTAGAAAAATACACACTTTCTGTCATGTTTTTATCGTTATTTTCCAAATCTTGATTATGTAAATAAACACTGACATTCAAATGAACTCAAAAGAATTATGAATTATGGCGATTACTTGAGGGATTAGTTGTTGGGATTATGGCATTTGATAATTTGATGTGCACCGGACAATAGATGGCTCATATCCTCTTGCTCTCGTCATCATTTACTCTATGGACCAATTTAGAAGAATAAAACGAGCTATGGTGTATTTTTTTTATTTTTATATATTGTTTTGAATTCAGCTTGTAAATAGTGAAATATGATCAAAACTTTTCGTTGGCATGTCCACGTGACAATGAGGAACACATTGCAAGGAAAATAGAAATATGTAGCATCATGGCCTCCAAAAGGTTTGAGATGCCCCATCGCCACTCTGCGCTAGACTGTTTTTAAATGTTGCAGAGTGGCAACCAAAACTCTAACATATTCTCAAAGACTTCAGGTCAATTATTGCAATTAGTCATGCTCTTACCTTCCATTTCCAAAGTAGAATTCAAAAAAGGAGAGGGCCATGATGGGTAAGTGAACTCAAGAGGATAGAAAATTAAATGGGGTCAATGAAGTGCTTCGTATGTGCTAGTTAAGATGACACCAGTGTCACAGGGAAAGTAATGATGGTGCGGTCTATGCAAAGAAAGTCTGAGTGATGCGTTTGTGCTTTAAAATTATCTTGGTCGCATACCCTTATAACAAGATCTAGAGAGTGAGTTTGATTTTATTTTTTTGCAGATGTTTTATTAACAAATACGCTGTGTAATAAATTAATAAATAAGACCTTTTATAACATGGCTTACTTGTGATTAACTTTATTTTGGTTTTACATCCTGAAACTTTCGTCTATAGTAGTAGCCTGGCAGGTTTTAATATTTCTGCACATTAACGCCTAATAAATCATGGTCAAACAGTTCTTCATTTTACACAACAGTAACCATCAAAACATGCATCATGCACCCATGATATTCTCACTGCAGCCTGTAGGCAAAGGCTGAGGTCTTTAGGTAGGAGACTAGAAACTGGTTTTGATGTGCAGATGAAATAAGAGCCCGTCTGTATCAATGGGCTGTTTCTAACTGCCTGGTCATTTTGATTGGCATATGAATAAACACCTGGACTACAGGTGGAAGTGGGAACTTTTGGTAACTAGGTTACATGGCATCGGGTAACTAGATGAGATGCAAGTGTCGTTTATTTGTTCATTCCATGCACACAGCTTGTCACTCATTCTAGTAAAACCTTCCTGTGGATCAGCAGACCACACACTGCTGTCAGACAACAAATGCAGCTTTCAAAAGTTGGTTAGAGCATCCCAAGATGACAGGATGAAATTCCCTGAGATTTAACCCATCATCTGGCTGGGGATCGTGCCATGTACCAGTGACACCATGGGGTTGCATCCGGCCTTGGACCTTTGTCACATGTCCTCTCCCATATCTTTCCCATCTGTCTCTCCAGTGTATACTATCAAGTAAAAACAGCCAAAAAAAAAAAAAAAGTAATCACAAGCTTTATTTCTGTAAGATGCCAGATTGGCACTGTTTCTACTCCACTTCTACTTGCCAAGTGTGACTGATTTGACTCCTTGACCATGTTAGACATACTTGGGCAGGAAATCCATCTATCAAATAAGATATCCAAGAGCAGTTAAGTTATAATGATTAAAAGAGGCAGAATGTGATTGTGACCTTTATTTTTGTGCCAAACATTTACGGAGGAACAACACATTTTCAAAATGAACTGCACACTCTATGAGAAATCAACATAGGCCTGATAAATAGCAACAGAATAGTTTTGGCTCTTTACAAATTAACTGAATATAAGACCATAAAATTGGTCGTGAATTGGTCTTTACTGGGTGCCATTTTTGTAATCAGTCCTATCCACATTACTGTAATCATAGCAGTCCCATTAACTTTGGTGCAAGGCATGACCTGAGAGTCTAGGTTGAAGGTCCCCTGCTTTCAATTCCTAATGTGCTCTCTAATTAGCAATTATATTTGCGACAATGGTTGCGTGCCAATAATTTGTCATCTGAATTTTTTATGGATACTGTACATATCAAATGCGACCAAGTTGTTAACTGGTAATTATTAGCAGAGAAATTACTGCCATTATTGCTGACTTGAAAAGCTTTCCACTGAGTGTAAAAACCTTACAGAAAATAAATGTTACCTCTTCACACACAAAAACAACCAATAGAATAATCAGCCCCGTTTTAAAACAAAATATTTTACATTACACCAGAACAAAATGAAGACCTAGAGCACTAATATGTATATCTATTTAACAGACAGCAGTGGAGATTTGATCTACAGAGTTCCCAGTGTCAAGATACAGTACAGCAAGAGGGCGCTACAACAAACCAAATGTAAATTAAACCTTTATGCATAACCATATGATAATCATACATATATATCACTTTTATATTGAATAGAATTAATATCAACAACATTCAACTCAGCTTTTGGAATTCTAAATTATGCATTCAAAGTAAGATGAAGAAAATTCCAAGTCTGTGACAGTTGTAAAGCATAAACAAAAACGTGACATCTATCAATGGCGTGCTTTTCTTTTTTACTTGCGGAATGTACTGTAGAAACATACCATCGTTTTGGGAAAATTTACTGTGCCAGAGAAAAACAAAACTCACAGAAGTCCTAATGTGATGGGGTATGTTGGCACTTGAAAGCCATCACTATTAAGGAAGTTCTGTAAGCAAATTGTACTTTGATACACACGACTTATATCATCACATATCCAGTCCACAATACAAATTAAGCCAAAAAAATGGCACCTCTTTTTCAATCGAGGACTGCAGAATAAGGTGCTTTGTTGGACACTTCTACAGTCCAGAATACAAAAGGCTTCAAAATCCTCTGTGACTCTGATTTTGCATTGCTGTGAATAAAAAAATGTACTATATAGAATTTGAGAGGGTTTTTCTTTTTTGTCTCAAGGCCCTCTAATTTATCAAAGTTCTTTAAAACATTTCTTCACTTCAGTTCCCCGATCACCTGGGACATCACCTCCAGTGATCAATGATGGGATGTGAACCAAAGTGAGCAACACCTAAGACTTATATATTCATGAGTGCAGAGTCATTATTGACTTGAAGTCCCTCCCTGAAACATCTCCCAGTTCCCTCTAAAAAAGCTGCGAAAATGTGAATCACCATTAAACATCCTAATAATTCAGCCTCATCATGACTCTAACCTCTGATATGATTAAACAATTATTATTTGTGTCAGCAAAGGAAAATAAAGAAAATGCAGAGGGAAGGGGTATTTCTGATGGATGGGCATTCAAGGGCTGCAAAACTGCTAATCAAATTAAAACGCCTTATCATATAAAGCCTAATGTCAGCTACTTAACTCATGTTATGTTCGCAACCTACACAAATACTGCAGTTACAGTTAAAGATGCCCTGCAGAGGAAATTATAAACCAATCTCTGATCTCTAGTAGGTATAAAAATACCCCGACTTCAAACAGAACATCAAGAAGAATAATGACAGAAGTGCTCCATTCATGATTATGCAAAGATATCTTAGCTTAAGTCTTGAACTCAAATGGGAGGATGAGGCTCTATCTGCCTTTCAGTGTCCGTTCAGCATCAGGAAATTGCCAGATATTGATAATGTTAGTTTAAAGCTTCTAGAAAAGGTGCAGTAAAAGTTTTGATCTTAGCATGATCATATTTTTTTAACAAATATAGTAAGAACTTTGTTTTTTTTTATACAATTTTTTATCTGCAATACTTTTGCAGAGATATCGACATTGTCATAAAATCTGAATCTCAAAACGGGTTTCTGAAAGGATTTCCATTTAGTAGACTTTTTACATAGGTTTTTGATATACAAATCAAAAATGTCAACATAAACTAACAAAGAAACTTTGTCATGACAATCATAACATTATTATCCAATATTATCTATGAAGTCTCTCTCCAGTACAGTTTTGCCATCAAGATTAAATGGAAATAATGCTACATTTGTACTGAAAAGGGTGAAGAAAAGCATTTCAGCAGGTGCTGCACCCATGGAGAATGGATACCCAGTGAATCAGTCATTTCTCTCTGTAATACAGCAAGTACGCCTTCAGCGACTCGGGCAGAGGCAAAGCCATTATTTGGTCTCTCAACACGTTCACTTGCTTAAGGATTTCAATGTCGCCAATGTCTCTTTCCTCTTCCTCCTCCACCTCCTTGTGCTCCTCTTCGGCTGGCTCTTCCTCCTCGCTCTCCACAGTTTGGGGTATCAGCTGGTTACCTACAAAAACGTAGGTATTGATGCGTCGCCGTCGGCAGCGCCTGCGTTTACGCTTCTGCGGGACTCTTTGCACCAGCCCTTTGTCCTGACTGTCCTCGTTGGCCAGGTTTCTGAGAGTGCGGCGTATGTAGATCCGCGACAGATCCTGAAGGCTCCTGACAGTCACAGGGGCTGAGGACAAACAAAGATGACACAGACCTTCAGGGCAACACATCAAAAAAAAAAAAGAGATAAGAATAATCCAAACAACTGTATCAGTCCTTCAACTGGGTCAGCATAAACATGCGAGGTTAAAAAAGGGAAAATTGTATCTTACTATTTCAAGGAGAGGAAATAATTGGAATTATGAACCAGCTGCAGGGCAGGCAAATGTCGCTTTAAGAATGGTCTTATCACATCACATTGAATATTCTGTCTGACTTAAAATATTGCCTACTTTACACTTCAAAAAGAGTTATATATAGTAAAAAAAAAAATAAGATTTTGAGATGTTTTTTTTTTTTTTTTGCTGACGACAGAGGACGGAGAACTCACGCAGCTGGACAGCATCAGGCTTCTCTCCATCCGCTCTGCTCTGCTGGACCAAGGGGGCGAAGGACACGGCCAAGATGTTTTTACTCTCCCATGAGCACTGGCCGGTCCTGGTTATCTGGGTCAGCTGCACACAGAGACAAAGAGCTTCACATAAACTGAACGCAACACCGACTAATTATGAAGAATGAAATACCGTACAACAAGCCGTCAATTTGTTTGACGCATGTGCCACTTCAGAGAGCGTAACGGGACGCTGGCAGACAGATGAAATGGGCGACAACATCTGACCAGAGTTTTGCTTCAGTTTTCTTCAGCTGCCTTAAGTTGCCCAAAATCCTCGACCCCGAATCTGTCAAAATCTTTACCCTCCTTTCAGGATAATGTTTCCTGCTCTTGCCAAGTATTTTCTCCACCAACTTACCCACATTTTCCGCATGCCCTCTTACGTGCCCCGCAGTATCTCCATATTCAAACGTCTAACATTTTATATAAAATGTATTTTTCATGCAGCACAATTTCCTTATACAGTTGCTAAAATCCAGGGGCAGTTGTGGCTCAATAATACATGTGAATGTTGCGTAACAAGTCTTGCAGGTCAGAGCTATTTCACTGTTACTCCTCATGGGCCAGCATTATGAATATCAATCATGGTGTGTTTACTGTCTATTATTCTGATGCTTTGTGCCACTCACCTGATCCTCTATAGGCATCACCAGAATGCCTCCGATTTTGAGCAGTACTTTCATGTAATTTTCATGATCCTTCTGCACTCCTGCACCGCAATAAATGCGATCATATTGGTGACTGTCTGTTGAGATTTCAAGGCAATTCCCCACCACAAAGACAGGTTCACAGAACTCAAACCTGCGGAGTGGAATAAAACGCATCAGACAACCATGGAATATATTTTTCCCCTCTCAGGCTCATCACCGCATTCGTGAACTGTGAGCAAATTATGCAAAACAAATGAACAGAATTAAACGCAGTCAGATGTATTTAATTTGCAAGACAAAGTCTTAAGGCGAACAGGAGTAAAATGTTTGAAAATTGGCAGGCAAAATTGTTACTAGCGCTTGTAGATTTGAAAACATGTACTCTCTTCCATCCACTGTAAACTGAAATATTTACAGCATGTCATGAAGATTGTACTCACTTATCAAAGCTGTCACTATTCTTTATGAAATCATCCAGTTTCTCTCTCGCATATTCAACCACATCCTTATGGAGCTCAACTCCATGGTTCACACCGAATGGCCCTTGAAAGAAAAAAACAACAACAACAACATTTTTGTTTAAAATCAATGATAACATAGCGTTACGTGTCCTAACACCGCCTATCGTGGTATCATCAGTGTCCACTTCTAGGCTTATATTTTCACTGTAAATTTGTTTACCTAGATTTCACAGAATATCTGAACACTTCCCACACACGGAAAAAACACACACTGTGAAAAAGCGGACATCACGCTTACCTATGATGAGGCCAACCATTGTGCTCAGGTAGCCGGTCCCGCTGCCCAGGTTGAGGAAGGAGAGTCCCGGCTGCAGCTTGAGGGCCTCCATCACCTCAGAGTATATGCACGGGGCGGACAGGTGGATGTTGCCGTGCTTCCACGCCAGGTCTTTGTAGGCATTGTCCCGGTAGTCGTCCAGGTAGTAGTCGCCGCGGTCTATGGCCCGGAAAGCCTGCTCCACTTTGTCTGTGCGAATGTACTGGGCCTCCTTCAGGTTATCAATCAGGTCGTCATTGTCCTCCCCCGCGCTCACGGCTCCCCCCATGGCGAAAAGAAAAGGGAAACACAAGGGCAGAACTCTTACTCAGGATGAGCGATGTCTTCTCAGAGTGGCATGGAGATGAACGGGCCGGCTGAAGGATCCTGCCGCTGCGGCTCTCGTGAGGTCAGTTCAGACCATGGCCGTGTCCAGGCACCAAGGGAGCTGAGAAAGACAATATGAACAAGTTATGGCAATAAGCCTCGCAGAGAGAATACACTATCTGGTTAGACCTACAAGGAGAGTGCTGACATATCACTTTTCTTCCACAACTGAGGATAGTATTTTGATTTTTCACAAATGTCAGAGAAACAGGCGGGAGAACGAAAAAAAATGACAAGCTACAGCAGTGTTTTTCCATGTAGTTTTTCTTCAGGATTCAAATGTCAGCCGTGACGTCCCGTTTTACAACTCCCTTGTGTGAAGCTGAATGAAATACGTAGAAACAATATCAAATTAGATACAATATATTAACCAAATTGTTATTTTTGAACACAATCCATTAGGAAAACATGTAGGCCTTGGCTTAATTATTTCAAGTCCGATAGTATGATTTGTGGCTTTATTTTGGCTTAACTTCAGCACTCCACCCCATCATCACCACCCCAAACACACACTCCTTATATTCTTCTTTATTCCATGTATATATTCTTCCTTAGATAGGATATAGTGGAGAACACAGATATAGGCATATAGCTGTGACCCTCTCTGACAGAGATTCAACTCACTTGTGTGTAATAAGCTACTGGCTGTGAAACACTTCACTATAAAATCCACATCATAGTAAAAAAAAAGGAAAGGCCCTAACATGCTGCTTTTTAAACATTTTACGGATGATTTGATAAAAAAATATCCAGCACCGCCACAGAGTTAGATGAATGGGTACGGCTGGAGATGCAGCAGAGGGAGACGAGTCTTGAATTCCCTCTCTGCCTTCTCAGCATCTCCACATCTGACTCAGCTAATAAAGATTAAATTCAGAGGTGACTTTGTAGTGGTTGGGGCCCGGTGAGGTAATTTTCCATTGGCTCTTTCTCACAGGCAAAAGAATCATTGATTCGCTCACCATCAGTGATAGTACAGTGGTGTTTTTTTTGTCCTAGTTTCTTTTTTCTTTTCTTTTTTTCCCTCTGACCTCCCTGTAATGCATAGTCCTTTGAGTTTCCTGCAGCAGAAATAAAAGCCAGCAAAATGGGTCAGGCGAGGTATTTTACAAGCAAATTGCTTTTGGGCACTGCAGTACAGTCTTCCCAATGATAATCCAGTCTTAAAAATAGGGGTCAATATTCACTCATTCCTCTAAGACAAATCAAAAACAACTAGCTAGGTAATAGTATTTCTTGCTTTAGTCAGGCTAGTGTCACACAGCAAAATGCAGCTTCCTAAACAGGAGCCCACTGGCTATTTACAATACATGGGGTGGCCTGGGTTGACCCCACATATGGAAAGAGCACCCATATGCCATCTCAGGACATGACTGGCTATGAACTGGATAGGGACACCTCACTGAACTTGCTGGATGACGAAACACGTAACAGATCCTCAGGCAACACAAGACCAAGTACACTGCTGAAACTCAATAACAAGGGCCTGATCTCTTGATAGGACTGCAAGATGTACACTGCTATGCATCAATGGGCAGTTTGAGGTAAAGTGATAATCAAGAAGGTTATGATGATTTGCATTAACCCAGTTAAGTTTATCAGGTATTTTTCAGTATTTTCAGCAAAGAATCTGGTGCTGAAGTCAAACACAGCAGAGCATTTCTCTGTGCAGAGAGATTTTTTTTTTGGCAGTGGTAACAAAGGAAGTGCACTCTGTGTTCTTCACTGTATGTACTGGCTTTCACAGATGTTTCTTCATTCCCACAACTGACATTTCATGAAGCCAATGAGCTTATCAGCTGATCATGTGCTGCAGTTGCCACACAGACAGGAGTCTTTCAGCCAATCGCCTTGCTGAACACTTTCTTCGCACTGCGTGTGACGATAGAAACAAAACAAAAACAGATTTTTATGAAATGTTGTCAAACGTTACTCAAGGCTGATTCTTAATCGCCATTGCCCGTATGTGTTAGAAACACGTGGTAATTCAGGTTATCTGTCACAAACTGACAAACGCTGAGAATGTGTGTGTCTTTAACCAGCTTTTGTTCTCACTAGTCAACCAAAACACAGTTGCTGGCCAGCTCGCTGCAGTGCGATTAACCTCAATCTTTAGCAGTAACGTTAGCTAGCTAAACCGGTTTGTTAAATGCAGGCTGAAATATCAGCACGGCAGGGTTTCGCTAATTCCGCTAGCCAGAGGCACAAAACACCACAAAACAACACTGGCTGCAGGGGAGCCGTTCCGCCTGCTGTAGTGTTAAACTCCCCAAGCTCGCGGGCTAAACAACATCAAACATCAAAAGGGAAGACGTACACAAAAATATAGAAATTGTGCAAACGTTGGTCAAAGTGACAGCTGGACTAATGTGTGTAAACCCCGAGCTAACTAGAGAAGTTAGCTCGCAGTCTTGGACACGTTAACCTGGCTAGCGTTAGCTTGTGCGCGGGCCTGAGTGCGCCATCATCAAAACAGAGACAAAGCAGGTTAGGCAAGCTCGCTGTATAATGTCGTTACATAGCTAGCGCAACGCAGCCCGCAAGCGATATGTTAACGGTAACTACTCTCATGTGTCACGCTAACATTAGCTAGCGAATAAAAAATGTTAATATGCTCTTGCACAAATAAACTGCCTAACGCTAAACCATAGAAAAACGTTACTTAACTAAAATAATTAAAAAAAAAATACTCACAACGCCGTGTCGCATCAACTCAGTCCGTTTAAACTGGATGCACTTCGGATGCAATGCGATGGTCAGTGACAGTGGATGTCAAACGATAACAGCCGATCTAGCAAGTGCTAGTTAGTGAGCTAGTTGGGTGAAAAGACAAACTAGTGACGAACCGCTGTTTCTTGACGCTGAAGTGGAAGAAGAAAGAACAGCTGAGAGAGGATGTAAACACAGGTCACGTGGTGTGCAAAATGTTGTTGATGGAAGGAAGCGCTGTTGCACATACTGCAAGCACTCTATTTATCTATCTATCTGTCCATCCATCTATCTATCTATCTATATATCTATCTATCTATCTATCTATCTATCTATTCCTTCATTGGTAGCTCAACTGATAAACTGATCACTATTGATTAAGTTTGACAAATCTCCAATGTGGAGAGGCAATAAACTGCATCCTCTTTCAGTGTAGTAATAATCTGACAGGCCTACTGTGAAAAGCCTGCTCATTATCACTGCCTTAACTTTGCCTTAACAAGATAATTACATTATAAAGCTCCTGGAGACCTTAACTCACCTTGTAACCATGCACATTCTTCCCTATAGGCAAATCCTAATTTTAGCCTGCAGCTGGTTTCCAGCCAGCAACGAAAGTGTAGGAAAGCATCACGAGTTTTTATAAGGAATCTGATGTGGACAGCAGATATGCTATAAGCAGGTCAAGGCTAGTTTCTGTCAACAAGGTTGTATTTTTGTTGTGGAGTATTTGCAAGTTTCTTCAGTGGCCTATATATTACCTTTCAGTGAGCTTCACCTCATGTTACAGGAAAACCCCACTTCTTGCTTCACCTCATCTTAAGATAGTCACCTACTTTTAGTGAAAAGGTTGTGTGTGCAAAATATGCAATCAATTCAAGAAAATTATGTATTTTCAAACCACACAGCTTTTATCCTGGAATCAATCAGGGCAAGAGTAGAAATAACCAGAGCAAGAACAATTGAACAATCAATCTCTTTGTTCAACATATATGGAGGTGCATCAGAAATGCAATTATAGGCTAAATTGAACACGTACTTCTTGCACATTCATAGCGAGGGCAGTAAAGTAATATTTTCATCCACAGCACTTGTGTGGATGTTGGATTCCAAAATTCAAGAGTCACCTATACCGTTTCACCGGCCAAATTGCTTTTTAGAATAGAAAAGAGCCGGGGTGGTTAGCTGCCAAAGCGGCTGTCAACAAGTCAACAAACTTACCAGCAACAACCAAAATTCATCCAGTGACTTGCTGATTTCACACTCTCTTATAGTATATAGGTAGCAAATATTTAAGCACTTTTTGCAGTGTAAGCCTGGGGTTTTCTTCTTTATCAAGAATTTGTTTACCTTGTTCCTCACTAATAGGTAGATTAATCATGTCAACATTGAGGTATTGAGACCCCCTGGGTATTTAGTCTAAAGTTGTTCAAAAGGTCTTTGATTATATAACCATGATCAAGAACTCTATTATATATAGAGAGTAAACAAGGATACATACTATTTCATTTGAGTTCATTCAAGTTCCTAAGAGTAGGGATACCTGCTAATGGAGGATCATATTACTCAGTCATGACCATAATGAACTTGATATCAGTCAAGAATCAAACAAGACCAGCACTTCTACTCCAAGTAACGCTTGCTTTCAGCATCAAAATCATTATGTAATATGTGACATTATGGATTTCAGCTACTCTGCACTTGTAAGTTCACATAAAAACAGGATCCTCGATTTGGCCACTGTTGGTTCTGATACTAACAAACCAGTAGCTGGAGAGAGATAGCAGGGTTTGCTGAGGCCAGAGCCCAAGAATGTGTATGAGGCCGTCAAGCAACTTTATATATCTGCAACCCCCCACACCCGACCACATCCACCCACGCACAGCATCAATTTAATGTAGATAGGGCCCTGTGTGACATGACAGGAAACAGAGAGTGCTAGATTGAGTGTCAGCCAACAGTCTCATATTTTGACAGAATGAAATTAAGTGATTTGAATGCTGTGTCCTTGTTTCCCCCCACAAACCGAGCTTCAGTTTGGCTCGTAAACAACCTTTGTTTCACTTCATGGCTAGTGCCACCTTGAACACTGTGACTCTCATGTCCCACTTAAATGCTGTTCAATGTCATGTCGAAAAGTTAAAAACATGCCCAGAACATGTGCAGAAACATGCCTTTCAGTCACTTTCACATGATCTTTGAACCATGTAGCCGACATGGTGTAGCATCACGCTGAATAGTGTTGTACAGGCATGTAGTGGAGGGTGAACCTAAACCTAAACCACCTAAATTGAGTTTGCTTACTCTGTGAGACTGACATAAATCTCTATCGCATGAATTTATAGTATACATCATTGTTAATAGTATCAAACTGGGGGAAGTTACATTATGATAAGGTCTTTTAAGGACAAATATATATAGTTTTTATTTTTATTTTTATAGTTTGTTTATTATTAGGCCTATATGAATATCACTGACTGGACTGGAGATCATGACCTTTTTTATTTACGTCTGCATCACTGGTGTAACATTACTTAAATAGAATATTTAAAAATAGTCTACGTCTAACACACACATATACTGTATATCTATATATAATACTGTATTTTGATCCCTGTCCTCAAACAACTCTTGGTCTGCACTTCCTGGTTTTCTTGGATTTAATACCTAACTTTCACCACCAGGTGGCGCTAACGCCTAAGGAAAGCTGATGCCTGTACATTCCTTGTTGACTATAATGAGGTTTGGTGGCTTACTATGGGAAGTCAACCTTTATACTTGAGAAACCACACAACCATTTGAAAAGTTTATTTCTACCATACACAAACTGTACAACACAGCGCATATCTGCTTATTATGAAATAGTAAAAGTAATAGGAAGTTTCAATTTACAAACTACTTGAACTGAAAAAGCATTACATTTTAATGTAAAAGAAAAGAAAATACAATACAATTTCATATCATACTAATATCGTTCCACAAAAAAACCATTTCACATTACAAAACATCAAATACTAACAGGGAAAAAATAAATATTATTCACAAAACTTCCTGAGCAAACAATGTGTGGTATAGGAATTAAATATAAGAAATTATTATAAGGATTATTAGGCTTAAAGAATGTTTGATTCAATTTTTAAAAGATTAAAATTCTTTAAAACATATTGAGTATTTGGATAAAACACAGGGTCTTACATTTTCTGTAATTTGGCTCTTTTGCTGTTACATTTTTTCTTCTAAATGTACGGTAGGCTACATGTCTTTGATTTCCTTTGCAGAAATGAGAAATATATTGCTCAAATGAATTACTGTATCTTTTTTTTTCTCTTGGAGTTAACCTCATGTGAAATTGAGACATGTAAAGTACAGTGATATGACTACAATGTCCCATTTCCTTCTTTTTTTTGTTGAAGTCTAGGGCAATATGGTGAACTAAAATACAAAATAATTGAAATACAAAAGTGCAATTGATGCAAACAAACAACTGATTAGCCAACAAATATCACTTGTCTTTACGATTTATTTTTCTTTTCTTTTTTTTGCATTAAATGATTGAAACTGATCTGCAGGTTGTAGTGGCAGTCAGCTCAGGTTTTCAAATAGCTACTTTTCAAATCTGCCCCAAGTTTTACAGGAATCTTCACACTGTAAGACTTATCCAAACGTAAAGCCTTGTGAGCAATTTAAGATAAACAGGAGTAAAATATCAGGACTGAAAAACGTAGGAATAGATGTTTTTGTACGGTGGCGTTACTTTTCTTATAATTCACTCCTTGCTTTTTTTCTCCATGCGAACAAAAGTTAAAATAAACACCAGACTTTTCAATCTCAACTGTGATATTTCAAAACCTGACTTTGAGATTACAGCTACTGAGACAATGGAATTTAAACAGTCATCAGGAACATTTCCTCCTATGAAAATAATTGTACTGTATAATAAATTAGACACCATCCACATAATACTGTCCTACCACAAAACATAGTACTCGTATATTTTTATGGATTCATATACATTTAGGCACATACTATATGCACACTCTCAGGTGTGTGCACAGAAGGCAGTTTAATATCTATATATTTCAAGAAAAAGAAAGACATCTTGACAAAGTGGATTTTGATTTTCTTAGTTCTAGCGACACGTTATGCAAAGCAGAATCTGACATTCAGTTCACTGAAAGAAATTGTCACTGAATGATGTTGCATTCTGCTCGGTGCCACTTCCTGGTTGCATTCAGCCTTTAACGTTATTGGTTAAGAAAAATGTACAGTACAGGTGCATTGCATTTTTTGATCTCTGTGTTCACTTTGTCTTACCATACATTCAGTTTCCAATAAAGAATAGAAAGCAAAAGCAATGCTTAAAAAATATTGATGCTTGGTAGTTTTGGTAGGTTTTTACTTTGAAGGGAGATCCTACTCATGGTCTGATATAAGTTTTTCAACACTAGATGGCGAAAGTATGCCATGAAATTGGAATGTGCTTCTATGTAATTTACAATGTGCAGAAAGTCAACAGATTTATCAATATTAAGCATTTACAATCATAGAAATAAATAAAAATTGAGGAAATAAATACACTGATGAACAAATATAATAAATAGCGATAATATAATAATGACATGAACACATACAGATTCAAATCAAGCAAACCATACAAAATAATTAAGTGCAAGAGGGGTAAAAATCTCACCAGGATAAACATATCAAGTGAATGCAGAAACGGTAAAAGCATTACAAATCTGGCTGGTAATTTTCTCAGTGCAGTGTATTTACGGGGGGAAACGCCGAACACATTTCCAAAAGCCTTGTCTTAAACATGCAGCCAAGCCAGCACTCTTCAGTAAAATAGAGCTATCTAGTGCCATTATCCCAAGTCAAAGAAACCTCTTGGTAGCTCTACAGCTTAAACATGGATGCCCTTAATAGCCTGTTTGATATTATCCAAGAGGGCCTTGCACTCTGGAGAGTATTCATGCTCCGAGTTGTTGTACATATCAGTTAATGTGTTCACATAGGCTTCAAAATTATGCTCACTGATGGGTCCCTGCAACAAAAACATGTTTGACTATTAGTAAACAAGCACAGCAAAATGACATTTGATAGAAAATGTTGATTTCTTTCAGGAAAGGTTAGAAATAAATGCAAAGGTCAGATAATGAGTGGAAGTGGGGACCGTGGTCAAGGCTTACTGTACCATTTGAGGCAGCTGAATGTCTGTTAGACTGTTAATGAGAGCTTGGCTAAGGCGGGCAAGCTCCTTCAGAAGGCTGTCGTTGTGCTGTTCAATCATCTTGTTTTCCTCTTCAATTGTCTTCAGGTTACATTCCATAGACGAAATCTGCTTTCGGATAGGAAAGGAACTCGTCAAATTGAGCGGGCCCAAGTCTCAAAGCTGCGTTGTATTTAAAACAAACTTCTCAGTCTAGATCCTTACCTGGGTTTGGAGCTGCATCATGTCTGCTTCTATTTTCAGGTTGGACTCATTCAGTTCGTTTATTTCATGATCCAAGTGCTGGACGTCATCTTTGTTTTCAACACCTTAGAGGGTTAAAAGAGAGAATCTGATTTATAATGTTCAAACCAAAAAATCTCGACTCATTCCTGAGAATCAACAGCTGAATTCCACTTTGGGATGCCAAGATAAACGTTTTCGGCTAAATGAATTACCATACGCTGTAAAACACTCATACCACACACCATGTCAGAATAGCTTACCACTACTGGCTTTCAGTTTGATAGTCATCATCTCCTCTCCTGAGTGCTTCTTCTTGATGCTCTGCGCGTTCAGCGGGCAACCAGACAAACTAGTTCAAAAGGCAATAAATGGCAATCTTAGGTGGGAGAATATGACAAACTTGAGGATCAATAGAGACGGTGAATGGGAATAAAGGCGCTATTGTGAGAATGCAACATGTCGACCACCAGTATTGTTTAGAGATAAAATGGAGGCCTCACCTTCTGTGAGTGACAAACACATTGTTGGCATGTCCAAGGCCGTTGCAGCCAGGCAAGGGGCAGTGGGGCAGTTCCTGTTTATTGGCCTTCCAGGCAAAGGGCAGCCCATTGATGGACGACTCCTTCTGTCTCTTGGCAGCAAGTGGACAACTGCCTGCGCTGCGGTGGGATGTGTATTTTCCCGATATATGGCCCTGTCCGTCACATCCAATTACTGGACACCTGCCAGAGAGACAAACAAAGAGTCATATTTGGTACATTTTGTTGAACGCTTGCATATTACGCAGGGTAAGTGTGGTTTGGTTGATTCACACTAGATGATGTGAAGTGATTTGTCACTTAGATTACATAGGGACAATGTTCTTGTCACTAACTTGCATTGCAAAGTAGCCTGCGTCTAAATAAAACTGAAAAACCACACTTTTCCCATGCCACAGACTGAGCAAAGAAATTTAACTGCACATAAAAATGACAATTATTTAAGTCTTAAACTACAAAGAATATTTTAAAAATGCTGAAGCCAAATCATTCTCTGAGAAAATCTCTCAATAACTAGACCGGAAGATTTGTTTAACCATTATCTTGATTAATCCAGCCAAATGCTGATTAAAAATGAAGTCACCAAAAACTAGAGATGGACTCAAATAATCGTATTAGCTATAAGTTACTAATCAAGTAAAACTTTAGATAGAACTAATGGTCTGTTGAGTGCATACATTTTGATGTTACAGATGTTTGTGCTTGAAAACATAAGCACAACTCTTGCTGAATGTCATTAAGAGTTTGTCAGTTGCATTTCCAGGTCTGTTTTCTGCAGGTCAGTAATGGAGTGACATGAATTACGGATAATTGTTATGTTTCCCCTCATGTGAAAGAATGTAATTTTGAGGTTGCTAACCCTTTCCCTTATTGATAAAGGTGAAAGGTCACCTGAGATGATACAAATGGCACACATACTGTGGAGTGCTGCTGCAAAAAGCCTGTTTCAGCATTTTGTTACTCGACAGAACAGCAGCACTTAGAGGACAAAACAACACCAGTCCCATTACTTACATCTACCACAGGTAGGTAGCTTGATGCAAGGCACCAGGACAATGGAGGCATGCCATATGGCCCACTATTTACAATAATCTAGGGACATTTGCTACCCTCCCCCTTTCTCTCCCTTTCTCTCTTAATGTGTATGAGATCTATTCCAGTCTAATTCCTAAGCTCATGCCCTTGCATTAGTAATTAAAAAGAAAAAATCAGTGTCCAGATGTATAAGTAAACAAGGGCTCATATATCTGACTTTGGATTTAAGCAGCAAATCAATTACATTATTTTTTTTTTCCAATAACACTTTCAGAGACAACTGGAGTCTAGAATGATTAAGCTTCAACTGAGCGCAATGGCATAGGAGCAATTCAACATTTTCTTAATATAGTATAATTACGAAGAAAGCACTCAGTGAAGAGTGATAAGCCAGATATTCCATTCAGACAATAGCAAAAAACACAAAAGCCTGAAATATCCCCCATAAACATGTTGCTAATCCTTGGAAAAATAATTCACTAATGTTACGACAAGAGAAATATTATTTTCTTTGTTTAACTTAATGGCTTCCAGGTATAATGCCCTCATGCACAAAACCATGACACAGTTTCATGATACTCTCCGCTTTATTTTTGAATTCCACAAAACATGACAGCATGGGATGAGAAGACTATCTTACTTCATTTCTTGCTCATCTTTTTCATCCTTGTTTGGTGTGAGCTTCAATCCTCCCTTTCTGGCACGTGGACATCCTGACAAACTAAAAAAATGATTGGAGAAAATATGGATGAACATTACTGAATACTATTCAGGGCTGAAGCTAAAATAAATCTCACTGTCAGGTGTGAAGTTTCTAGAGTTTCTACAGCAAATATTTAAGCAAATCTAAAAACTCCTTCATTCTCTGTTAGATATCTGCTACTTACAGCTTTAATCATCATAAAAGTTCCTTATCATACCCGCATTAGCACATAGCAACCTATCCTTTTTGCTGTAAAGTGGTATTAAATAACTATATTGATATACTAATTATGTAAAAAATAATGTGTATCAAACAGACTAGGCCATTCCTCGTGGCTTTCAGTAGTTGGAAAGTAAACATAATTTGGATTGAAAGACAATAAATAAATGAATAACTAAATAAATAAATAGATAAATAAATTGATAGACAGATAGACAGACAGACAGACAGACAGATAGATAGATAGATAGATAGATAGATAGATAGATAGATAGATAGATAGATAGATAATAAACTATAATAATAACAGATAAACATTGAAAATAAAAATAAAAATGAATGAATAAATGAATGAATGAATCCAGAGTGCAGCATGCTTGCAGTATAAAGTGGGACTTCTATTGTTGCTTCATCTGTTTGCATTGCTTAGTGTAACAAAATTTGTATCATGCCTCTGACAAATGTAATTCCTGCTCAGTTGCGATGTGTGTGTTTCTCTGCATTTCTGGTCAGACAGGCTACCTTCTGTGCGAAGCGTAGTTCCCAGTCACATGTCCAGATCCATCACAACCAGGTGTTGGGCACCTGCAGGTTGAGAGACACAGAGACCAGGTGCTTTTTACAGCAAAGACCGGGGCCAATGGCTTCATGCTAATATGCAGGAAAGTAACACAAATACTTCACACGTTCACGTTAGGCAGAGACAGAGATCATGCATAATGTATACTGCGCAAAAAAAGGACGGCGTTGACCCAAGATGAAATACAAACAAGCTGCCTGCTTTAACGTGAACGATCCTTTAACAATTGCAGGACTTTAATTCAAAACACATACTTTAGTTCCTGAGAGTTGGCTGCCATCAGTGATTTGAGTGTCTTGTCAGCCAGGGGACATCCAGACACACTAGAGAGGATAAAGAGCTAACAGTCATTTCAATGCACTCTTTGATCACAGCTGAATTCAAAACTGAGGGTGATCTTAATACAATGCAACAATGTCTCAATACATATTTATACAGATTATTCTCAAACACAATTCCACTTACTCTTCATAAAATCTCTCCATGTTAACAATAAAAAAAAAAAAATGACAGAGGATATAATATCAAATCTTACAAGCTATTTCGCAAGTTTTAAACTGTAATGATCATCACAATTAAACAATCAACATTGTTTCCCCTCGTCCATATATCTACTAGCTGGCGCTAATGGGAGTGTAATTAATTACGGTACCTTCGATGTGATGCATAATTTCCCGTCACATGGCCGCTGCCGTCACAGCCTGGGGTTGGACAGCTGCAGGGAACAGAAAGCGTTTAATACACAGATTACCTCGCACAGACTTGCTAAGCTTGTGCTGAATCTTTTCTGTTACACTGAGACCTTTTCATGGACACCGAGGTGAAGAGTTAGTACAGCGGGAAATTTAGTAGAAAATTATTATATTGCACAACATTCAGTTTAACAATATCTCTGAATGTCGTTTGGAGAAATCGGAGGTGTGCTGTGTGCTGTGTGCTGTGGGAACTAGACAATCCTACTTTCTCATGTGGGGAGGGGGGTTTTAAGAGGAAACCCAGCAGTGCATGCACTCTAACTACAAGAGTCAAGAGTTGTAAGCTTGTACAGGACATACACGTAAAAAAAACTCACTTTCAAATAGATACATTTCTTCTCCACATGAACCTGCAGGCATACCAGTCACAGCGATATGTGATATATCACGGATAATAGGATAGCTAATGATGATGGGACAGAACATGGACAGTGAGTTTCAGTGTGATTCGACTCACTTGTATTATACTGTCCTATTTAAGCAAAGGTCTGGTCTGGAATTACACTTTTGTTATTAATACTGACCATCTGTCCACTGACCTTTTTAAAGGGAAACTCACATTATGCACAGATGACTGAACAAAGATGCCTCAAGATGTGCACTCCTCCCCTTTTAAAACAACCCCAGTGTTTAACGCAATGTACCTCATTAGCTCCTTCTTTGAGTCCCGTAATAGCAGCTTGGTTTTGGGGCTTATCATGCTGGCGTCTCCTTGATAGTGTTGGTCCTCCAGGGAGACCTCATCAAAATCCTCCTGCTGAGTAACAAGGGAATACATCTCCTTAACTGTCACACATCCTGTTCAAAATTTCAGACCTGACCACGATCTGCAATGACCTAAAAGTGAATAATCAATCAAAAGCCCCCACATAATACTCTTAAAACACAAGCCCTGGGGTTAGAGAGCAAGGCAAACCGATTATGCTTAAGGATACTTATACTGTAGGAAAACCATACATCCATTTAAAGTCATACTTAATCCGCACAGTATTTATGATGTATAGCGGTGACATTTAGATTTCCTTTTTTTCTCAAAGACAAGACTCTGTAACCACCAGATGTTGTGTATGATTGAGAAGCAGGTCAAATGTGAGGCCTCTTGATATCAACTACAAAAGAATACCACCTGTGAAAAAAATAGGAAAACCCACCCCCAAGCCCAGATTAAGATTCCCTTGGGCCTCTGGGCAAGAACGTTCTGTGGAGACCAGATTAGCCCTTGTTCCCGATGTAAATATATTTAACAGATTTTATAGATTTACAAGATCTGAGAGCAGAAGCCACTGCTTTCTCCCAGCGTGTTGTTTTCATGTAGAATTTTGTTACAGAAATGTCAGATATGTAGTTGTTGAATGTCATTTCTTGGGCGATGAAATTTCCATACCAAGCAAACTATTCATAAGGAAGCGTATTTCAGTGCAGTAACATTGTGCTCTGAGAACTTATTTGGGCAAGTTTTAGCTCACCTAATGGGGAAAAGGCAACTGGATGCTCACACAAGTCACCATGATGTTACAACCAGCCATACTTTCCTCTTTATTCTTTTAAAGTTTCTTAACGGGAAAACTATTAACTTTATTCTTAGTCTTCTTGTCCCTTGGATGTCTTCACTAACTTTATTTGTGCACCTTTTGTCCCTCAAATTCTAATTACATAATTTACATTTCTCCTGCGCTTAATGCATAGCTTAAATGTTTTATTATTATTTTCAAAGTGGCGGTTGTTCATGAAGTAAGTTGTGTAGTTCTAAGTTTACCTCGTTGTCCTGTAGAACGGATGCTTTGCTGAAGTTGATAGGGATGGGAGTCTCCCAGCTGTCCCTGTCACACAGCGGCTGGTAAAAGGCCGGGTTGATGAGCACACTCCCGCCTTTGGCCATAGCGGACTCAGGAGGAGACAGCGGGTCTTCCGAAGGCACCTTAGTCTGGGCTTTCACGTTTTCCTTGCATTTCTTCATACTCAAGTCCAGGGTACCATTCTCATCCACCTCTATGAGCATGTCCTAAAGGTGAAGAGGCGCAATCCTTGCATCAGTGCATGTTACAACTTAAGGTTACATGAAATAAAGTGTGTTTTAGATGTGATTCCAGTCAGTGCTACTGTATGAATCCAAAATAATCTGAAAAGTTAGAATAGAACACGTTCTTATTTACCCTTAAAGAAATATAAATAAAACAATGCAAATGTCTCATTAACATGGTCTCATTGCTATGATAAACACAACAACTTTTCTCTATTAACATGAAAAATGAATTGCAATACACAGCAAACAATCAGTGTATTTAAATAATACATACAGTGATTATCTAACACAGGACAAAGTACCAAACTAAGCCAGCGTTAATTCTGCTGAACACAAAAAAAATAAAAATAATCACTGGTGTGTAGTTTTTCAGTGACAGCTGTGTCATCTGTTTTCTAGGACACACAACCAAGATGGCAGCTGGGGGTTGCTGGTTTTAGGTCATCATTATTATAACAAAAATTAAAAAGCTTAATGTGGCATAAGTTTCCTCACTGACAGATGTGTTACTCGTTTTGTGGTGAAATGCAATAGTATGACGACTTATGGCTGTTTTATGGTATTAGAAGTTTTACCTCATTAAATGTTGAAATCCTTTCTATAAACAAAACCAATTATTCACCACATATGTCTCATTAAACCCTATACATCATTATTTTTTTGTAACAAACGGGAGCCTTTCAAATTAATTAAAGGGGATAATTTTCATGAACATCGCATGTGGCTGTCCACTTTAATTATCCAGCCATTTGATGTGTGTACCTAATCAAAATAACACCAGTGTAAACCTAAGGGGCGTGCGAGACTGATTCTCTTTCTCATTTTGTGATTTGTTAACTACTTAACGTCCAAAGCTGCAACCGAAAACCTTTGTTATGCATTATAACTTACAATTTATGGGATTTTGCTATTACCGATTAATTAATGATCTAATTTAGGCCTCTCCCAGTGTCGATAAAGTGGAGTCATCTTGTATTCAAGTTCATAAAAGCCGGCTTTTTGCGTATGTTTAGTGGCTTTCTGTGAGTGTTTGTGTCATATTTCCAAGTGTAACATACATATGCAGAGACGTTAAACCATCCAACTACAGATAACACTCTAAATATGGCCTTTTTTTGCGGACTTGAAAGCTGTTCTTTATTTTGTACATCTTTCCAAGACAACTAAGCTGTAAATGAGAACAGATGATTAACTTGCTAACACTGTTTTATTCATTCAGTGGGCTGGTACCTGGTACAGGGCCACATTCTCAGCTCAACAAGCTGGGAGACAGAGATCTGTGCTGTGTAGGTGTGGAAACCTTGAATCATCTACAGTACAGTGTGCACGTATATAACCCACAGAATGTGATCAATATTATGTACTGATGAATAAATGCTAATAAATAAGAATATGACGTGAGTTGAGAAAAACTTTGCAACAATACTATGTTGGAGAAAATGTTAGCAGAAAAGATTTAGGATCTGGGAGGTTTTAAGGTTTTAAAGCAGTGCACACATCTCAGAAGAAGAAGAAGAGCTTGGATTTTGAGTGAATTAAAGATTTCAGATAATAACTCCTTTAGCTGATTGGTTTAATCCATTAAAAGGCTTTTAAAGACTATCTGGTGTAGACACAGGCTATGCTGGATCATATAACTAGGCAAAATATCCTCTACCATCTGCAGCATGCAAGATGCAGTTTCAGACAACAGTTAAGGGTTTTTGTACATGCCAGCCGATGTAGAAACAAAATACAATACCACATGTTTTACAAAAAAGATGAGTAGTTGTAATTGGGAAAGAAGGCTGATTGTATTCCTTCTTTTGATGTGATTACACAAATTTTCTTTTGTGTACATTAAAGCTTTATGGAGTGGAAACCTCCTTGTTTTTCTGCCACCAGAGAGACAAGCTCCCTTTGCCAAATTCTGTCTTTTGATGTTTTTCCTTTTTATACACAAATCAGAGTTCCTTTAAAATGACCACATTAAATACCTTTCCAAGTGGTCTAATTTGATTACCTTTGTGGAGGTTGCCAAGGGCCGGCCAGTGACAGCCTCCATGTTCTTCCGGTAGCGGGTGGAGAGGTTAAGGATGGCGGCGGTCGCTGCTGTGGCTTGGAGACCGTCTCCTTTTTTGAATTGACTTGGTGGGCTGTGCTGACCAGAGGTGGGCAGGCGGCCACCTGGAGCACCAAGGAAGCCAGGATACTGCTGAGGTGCTAAAAGACAAATAATTACCAAATAATTTGGTTACTGAGAAACCAGATGATTTACCCCAACTTAATCCCTTTTTACTGATACACACAGGTTGCAAGTTTATATTTATCTGTTTCAGGATCAACCACTGATAAAAAATGAAAAAGAAAGAAAAAATGTTTTTTCAAAGAGTTGGTGTGTCAGTCGACGCAATCCGTGTCAGTCCACAAATTGATAAGCATGACCTATACACATGGACCTCTTATTTGTTGTGGACTGATAAACTGATATTACTGTTGTGGCTGAAAATGTACATAAACATTAACTACAATGCTCCATACTTCACTCATATCTCTAGCCTCCATAACACATTGTTATGCAAACGACTTATTCTTTTGAGTCTACTAAAATGTCTGAAACTCACAATCAGGGAAATGTGAAGAGATGTCCTGGTCCTGGTTGGCTCCCATCAGAGGCTGTTTGCCGAAGACCTGTGCATCAAAGCTAGCGTAATCAAAGCGGATTTTGCTGTACTTGTCCATGTCCTTGGTGAGGTTCGTTTGCAAGGCCGCTACTGGATGGGAGAGTCTATAGTTTAACTGGTTCATCTCAAACTTCTTTATCAAGCCAATGGCTCTAGGAGGAGACAAATTGGAAAAAAAAAGGAAGATATTGTTTTATTGTGTGAAAAATAGCACAAAAAGGTTGTGAAATGAAGTGTCAAACAAGTCAATATAAGGGGCTAGAAAAGTAATAGGCATTGTTTTAGAATCATTCAGGGATGCCAATGTCTTTGTCTACATAGAGTCTGGGATCTGATGTGTGTTGTAGATCCACAGCCAGGTTGCCAGACTAATTAATATAGTAGGAGTGGGCATCCTGCCCGTGATATATCCACAGGGAACAAAGAGTTCTGCTCTTTTATCATCTCTAATAGAAAGGAACTCACAGGACCAACAACCGTTGCTTTAAGTGAGAACGGAGAAGTCTTGCCTGGAAAGCTTGAAATAGAATGTGCGTTCTGCTGGGATCAGTGAATAAAAATACCCCATATTCTCTTTGACAATAATAGCATTTACCGCTTTCTTACATAACCTTAATTATGCCTTTAGAACTTAAGCTCACCGCAGAGTCACTTATGGTTTTTGCATAGCCTCTTTGTAATTATGTTTCTGCACATGTCACCGTATTGATAGCAGTGTTGTGTTTTCAGGAAAGCCTCTACTGTTATCTGGCGTCATACCTCGGCGAGCGGTCAGGTGTCTGTCTGCATTTTGGGCTCTCATCCTGAGGTTTGGAGACTTTGACTGCAGCAGCGATGGGGCAGCCTGAGAGACTAGTTGGGAGGAAATCAAACACATTAGCCTAATACTGTAACTAATCTATGAACAGGGTACAGTTTTCTAATGGCTTTGCTCCTGTGGATGTACCTCCGGTGGGTGCTACGGTTGCTGTTGACATGGCCTCTCCCTGTGCACCCAGGTGTAGGGCACTTGAGGACGTTCTCATGCATGGCCAGGACTGTGGAGACAAAGACAGACAAAGAGGAGATAAGACAGTGGGCTCATATGTCCAGAATGATTTAATGATTCAACATGTGTACGACAACATGGGTGCAACATAATCAAGCTGAAACACTATAAGATGGTAAAACTAAAAAAAAAATGTTATGAGAAGTAAATATTTATCATTTTGGAAAAAATTGCACAACCTATCCATACATTTAATGATGATTTATGTAACTATAGTACATTACAGAGCTATAGAGCACAGATCCTATAGAGACAGAAACTGGAGAAAAAAGCAAAAGGTTCATTGTGTGAAAATGCTGCATGGTAGCCTGAAATGTAAATAGCTTAGTGCAAAGAGGAATATAACAAGACAGCTGATTATATTCTTCAAAACATCCACGTTGTTAAAGGTCCGCTCTGTATCCTTAGAAACTTCTCTTCTGTGCATATTCTCCAATTAGTTTGTTGGAGTTGTCTATTTATTTTTGAATACTGCGTTAGCTAGCCCTTTGATTTGCAAATACTGCCTGCAGTCTAAGAGCACGCGCGTTTTTGAAAAAGTTAATTACTTTTTCTGTTCCTTTTGTAACATTACTGTTTAATGTTGAATGTTTGTTGAGTTATATTGAAATGACTTAACAATCGCCAATTCGAAAAAAAAAAAAAAAAAGAATTCAATATTCACACATTACAACACATTACGAGGGGAAAAAATCCTTTAAGTTTATTTGTGAAGTTTCTTACACATCATTGAATTGAACTGAGAGTATAAGCAAGGCTTTTTTGGTATTTGCGCCCGTGCTAAGAGGATTCCAGTAACTATGGCTGATTGTAAATCCTGAAATTGTGACTGTTTTAAAGCATTACTATATATTATCCAAAATATATATCCACAGACTTACTCTCTGGGGGAACTCTGACTTTATGCGGACACCCAGACAGACTCCTATGGTGGGGGTACAGGCCAGTCACATGTCCAGTGCCATCACAGCCGGGAGTTGGGCACCTTATATCCTTCTTATCTGTCCGAGGGGAATCTGTGGATACAATAAAAATAATATCCCATTGAATATAATGAGCCTTTGATACAATTAATAGCGAGTTCTGACTGTACTTCTGCTTGAACTTAGGTTTTCTGCTTCAATTTGTATGCATTCTGTCAAGAAATGTAGAAATGAGTGGTGGGAAGTTAGTGGAAATATCTCAATGCACTTATACTGTGCTCTATACATCGCAGTATGTAACATATTGTACATAAGTCCATACAGATTGCAATATCATGCAAAGCCAGACACTTTTTTATGAAATGCCTCTATTAATCTGTCATTTTAGTTAAGGCTGCAGTTCAACACAGAGCATTCACTTCTTAATGCCCATCCATCGAAAGATTACATCTAGGATTACACATTTAGCTGCAGTCATTTGAAGAATCAGAGGAAAACATGAGAGGTACTTTAGGAGGATTTAAGACTTATGGTCATGGTTAAATATCCAGTTGATTCCTATCAAAATCCAATATTCTGAGTAGTAGCAATTCCATCAGAAAATTTTGTTCTTTTTTTATTTTAGTCTGGTTATTTATTACTTCACTTGTTGCCAAAATGTTTTTAGTACTTAAGAGGATTTCCTCTCTCTGATTTCCCCCTGAGTATGGTTCTTTTATTCCTTTAATGTTTTTGAGCACCCAATCATCCAAATCACAAGTGGTTTGTCTGATTTATACTGGATAAACACACACAAGGTTCATTCCTGAATTTAAACACTGATAACTGTTCATTCTTATGACTGTCTGTTTGACTTCAGATCAACTTCACAAAAACAGTCATGAGCCAAAAGATAACAGCGTATCAGAATACTTCAATATATCAACATCACTACTGAACTTCTAGAAATCTATGAAGTATGAGCACCTTTTCCACCCTGATAAGTCAGTCTGCTGTCCATCTCCATCATTCTGTGGTGCCTTCTCTCATTGGTCATCTGCTCCATGAGGAAGCGGTCCATCTCCCTGTAGGCGTGGTGCAGGACCTGTCTTTGCTCTGACTGCAGGGCGATGGCCTGCTCCAACAGGCTCAGGTTCACTCTCCCCCGGCCCATTTCCAGACCTCTCTCCTGGAGGCCCAGCGCCCAGCCCTCCAGCCGGTGTGGCCTCTCCGCCTCCGCTTCCCCCTCGCTGTCCTCCTCTGCGGGGAGCGGCCTGTACCGCAGCGCCTCGGCCTGAAAAATGCTGGTTCGACCCATCGGACCGCATAATTCTGAGTCAGGGTCTCCTCTCATGTGGCCGTTCCTGCCCGAAAGGTCTTCTGAGGCTCGAGAAGGACTGCAGTTGGAGCCGTTCACCTTGATGGACAGAGACAGAGGCTCCCACTCTGCTTCCCGAATGTCTCCGTACGGACTCTGCGGTGGTGAAGTACATGTAACACTCATCCTGTCTTGACTTTGGTCTTCCTCTTCATTAATGAGCTCTTCCTCGTCTTCATCCATCAGAGGTTCGGATGGCTCTGCCTCACACTGCGGGGAGGCATCCGATGTAACTTCGGACCATCCAAGGGAATCATGGGACTTTGCTGCTGCATCATGGCAACCATTTCTGTTGGCCACTCCATTGATTGCGTTCAAGTTTCCATCTAAAAAGGAGAAGAAAACACTTGTTATTCTATGTGCTTTCAAGCCTTAACACAGCAGACATGTTCTTTTGTGACCCCTCCGTCACATGCAGGATAAGAATTGTATGTCCTTGGTAATCTTCTGCAAATCCATTTAAGGTTTTAGATTTTGTGTCACTTTTTCATGAATAATATCTTGAGAAAAACATGTTTTTTAAAATCATCAAGAGGATTTGCAAGAACACATGCTGCAGTGGAAATGGTAATCATAAAGTCAGCAGTTGCAAGATTTCCAAGCAATTCCTCAAGTATATTTTAGATAACATATATGACCCTCCTTTTTTCCGAGTTGAACATGAGACCTGGAGATGAGGGACGCAATTGTTTTATTTTTCCTCAATGTCTCCAATCAGAGCAACGAGCAAATATAGATTTAGGACAAGATTATGGACGGATTTACACTGCTGTGGACAGTGAACATCAGTTTTTAATTAGTTATGCGTATTGTAGTTGTGCGTAAGTGTAAGCCAAGCAGTAACATGAAGTCATTTGAACAAAAAACTCATTTGAAAACACATATTTGTTTCTAGGGATAAGAGCAAGGAGAGTGGAGAGGATTCCTGAAAACACAGATGGAGAAAGCAACACAAATGAAGATAGAACAAGAAAAAATCTCTGTAAGCTGCTGCTGTGGCTCTGCAAAAAACTAGGTCTGATACGATGAACATTTTACCTCTGTATGGCAGAACTTTGACAACTTGGTTTAAGAGAAGCCAATCACGCACTTCAGTCATCAAATGTGAAGATAATTTTGTTAGAAAATTGTGATAGGAGCATAAAAGCCAATAGTGTCGTCTAAATAATTGCCTTTCTTAGCAAAGATGAGCTACAGAGGCTGCAAAATACAACAGCTGAATTTTATTCTTTAATTCAGTTGTTTAAAAAATGATTTCCTTTTTAGTGATTAGCTGAAAAAAGAATGGTTGTCACAATATTTACTGCATTGGTTGTAAAACTAAATTGAAAACCAAAGTACCAAAGTTTGCTGTTCAGTTTGTGGTGGATAAGATTCATAAAGTGTTTTCTAGGGTATCAATTGGGTTTCACTATCATTTACTGTGTTCTAATGTGTACTGCTGTATATGACTGGCTATTGAAAATGTCAAGGCAATAAGACCCAGCAGGAGCAGATTTGCCCGAAACAATAACTGATCTACCAATGTGTATAAAAATATGTTTTTCAAAGTAAAAAAAAAAAAAAAAAAAAAAAAAAAAAAGATTTAGCACTGAAAATTCCCATGTCTTTTTTTCCTATTGACCTCTGAGATGGGGGACTGAGAATCTCACTATAGTATCTGCAAAGTAAGAGTTTATGTGGGTTTTGCTCATTCAGCTTCAAGACAGTAGACAATACTCTATTATTTCAGGGTAAAAAAAAAACCGAAAAATTCTTAAAAACCCAATATGGACCATTTAAATGCAAGATGCTGCAGGAGAGGCTTGGCAGACAAGTTAGGAGGACTTTAAAGCTCTGCAATCATTTTCCAACACTTCTTGTCATATATCTTTTTTTTTTTTTTTTTTTAGAACAAAGGCTCTTTTCCACATTGGAAATAAACTTTTTTTCTTCCAGAATGATGGCTTCTGATGAAACTACAATATATAGCTCATTACTTGTGCTGTTTTTTAAAGTCTTTTGGCCCAGCTCTAGTGAGATAGAGGCAAGGTCTATATGAACTACGTACTATAATTATTCCAAATTGCTAAAAAAGAAAAAAAAATCTTTTCATCATAAATTTTACACTCATTTGGTATAATCTCTTTGCTCCAACTTATTTTGCTGAGTGCTCTCAATAATTTAATTTGCATTGACCTTTAGCCTTCTATTTTTCAGTGGAAATCCAGAAATCCTACGAGCCACAAGACTGTGTGAAGCATCATGCATGGAAAGTCTGATCACTGGATCAGACAAAGAGGGAGTTTTATCCCTCAAAATGCATCTGAAACGACACTTTATTAACGCCACTGATTATATTAAGTCATGGTCAATGATTAACAATGGAAAGCTATCATCTGGATTGATTCGACAAAATCTCTCTTGATCCTCCAAAACCATCCAAACTTATGCTCTATTAAGGCTCTTTGGACTATAAGGGTTTTTAGCTTTAGTAGACTATACTGTAGGTCTATCCTCTTAAGTGGCTGCACGTCACAGACAAAACCAAAAGTGGGATTCAATAGGTTGAGAAGATAGACAGAGATAGATTTTGAGAATCAGATCACACACTGCTGAGGATGATACAGATACAGGCATTATCAGAGTAGTTATTAATGGGCACAGCACGAAAAATTTAATCTGCACCAAAAGAGATTTAAAATCTGTGACATAAATTGTGTGCCACTGATAAAATAGCATACTGTCTTTGGAAATATATGGCTTTGTTGCCTATTGTGCGTAATGGAATTTGACATCTGCTTTATTTAGCCTGGTTTCATAAGCATTTTGATTTGACAACACTACTACGTTCAACGGGAATTTATTAACAAACTAAAATGTGTTAGTATCAATTCCCTGCTGGGCAACATTTTTTATTTGAACAGAGAAGACAAACCCTGTTCACTGAAAAATTGAAGTCAGTTACACTTAGTTACATTTACCAGGCAGGCAACAAGGACTTGTTTTTCATCCAGATGGATTCCCAGGCCTGACACAGCCACATACAGTCACAGACATACACATGCAAGTGCAAGCACACAGACGCATACACACACATGCATACACAGACACACACACACACACACACACAGAAGTGAAGTGAAAAAAAGGAAAAAGACGGAGGAAAAAAACTTGGATCCCTCCGGTGGTTTGTGTGTTGGAACAGGTGAACAGTTTGTACTCCAGAATAGCCATTACCGGCACTCTGCAGCAGGGCTGGAGTTGGCTGGAGTTGAACGCAGTGTGGCTCGACCAAACGAGAGGCTTATTTTTCTCTCTTTTTGTTAAAATGCAGATATGACCAGCCTCCCACTGCAAAATTCTTAGTGCTTCCAATCCACTTTTCCCATCATCCTGTTTCTACAGAAAATACCCCCCAAATCTGACAGTGATGGCAAAATATGTTCTGACAATGTTTTATCAATATCCATGTGTCCATTTGACACTCTTCAGACATTGCAACTTGATATTATAAATACATGCAATTTTTCATTTTGACAGTATTTTGTTTTAAGGCTAGTTCATTGAATATCAGGTTCAAATAAAGAAAGATATAGTCAATCAATTTTGGCTGATAAAAGCAAAAGAAAAAGTATATAGAATGTAAAAAAAAAAAAAAACAACAACAAAGGAAAAACTGATGGGGCACAGTGAATTACTAGGATAATTGTAATGTAATATGAACCCAGGAAACAAATAAATTCCATTTCCAATGAATCCACACAATTCAGTGAGCTACTCTCCTGGTCCATTTAACTACACACATGTGTACTATAATGAGCTGTAGACATTATGCCTAATTATGTATTAGACTGTGTTAGAGGGCCTAACAAAAGCTTTTGAAAGGGACAATTACGTTTGTTGCTTAGTTACATCGTTAAAAATATACCAAATCAGTGCAGATTATAGTGGGTGAGAATGCACATGTAAACCACGGGTATTGTTGCCAAAATGCACAAAATTCAATTCATTAGAAAAAAAAAACATGTTTGCCCGTGAAAAAGACAGTAGTTTAAGTGAAAATAAACAATTTTCAACTGTTGTTGATGAAATGTTCCTGTGTCTGAGTAAAACCCTACTAGTAGGAAAATAGTGGAACATCAGGCAAAGGCAATGTCTTCCTCACCCGCAACTCATTTGCTTCTCACAATGTGCAACTTCAATAAAAATCTATTTAAGAAAATGGAATAACTTTAATTTAAATCGAAGTGAGCCGGTGCACTCACCCATTCAGTTTTTCATTCTATGGATTCAATGGATTTGGAATGGCTATTCAAAAAAGACAGATGAGGGGTCTGAAATCTGGCCTCATCAAAAGGGGGTAAAGCCATGCCAAAAATATCATGGCAGATCAGCTGTCAAAACTTCAATTTGCGGACGTGAGACACAACTAATGTGGACCCAGCAGTGTAGTCTTTCACTTCCAGTGCACAATGACTGCGGCTGCTGGCTGATGGCAGAGGGAGGGAAATATGAATGCAACAGATGGGATTTTAAAATTCAGCGTCAATTGTTCATCAAAACAGACAAAACAACAGGACATCTGTTTACCTGCTGGAGTGTCAATGTTCCTCAGCTCTTCTTTGTCCTGTGGCGGTGCCAGGTCCTCGCTCTCCTCTTCACATGCCTCGCTGGGGCTGTAGTGGCGGGGCTTCATCAGCAGGGACTTTCTCTTGTTGACGGGGGCACCCTGCACCCCTTCCTGGGCACTCCTCTTCCTAGCCATGGACCCATATGGACTGCAGGGAGGAGGAGAATGGACAAAAAGCACAGTGGGGTCAACAGAGGCCTCAGTGGTTCGTCTGGCTCACAGTTGGCTCATTTGAAAGTTCCAACTATCAAAATGTGAGGGCTTGAAGCAAAAACTAGAGTGCTGATTACTAAAACTGTGAAAAAGTCAATGATGTATTTAAAAACAGAGGAGATATGAACAGATCCATCCATTCACTTACATTATGAGGATAAAAGCCTCTTATTTTATCATATCTGTGGTCAGGAAAGTATTTTCTTTTCATTTTTGTTAGTATTTTCTGATGAAATTCGAAGTGATTCATTCTGTGTTCATTTTCACAAAGACGTCATTAACTTTTACCTGGGAGTCTCAGTGATGCAGTCAGCCAGCACTGTAAATAAAGACCAAGAAAAGACAGGTAAATAGTCATGTTTGCATTTCCACTACTGTGGGTGACTCAGGCACTGCATCTGTCAACAGAGACATACTCTTGATCAAAGGTCCAGGCTCTATTCTACAAAGTACTCTACATGTTTATTTTACGGATAATATTGAACAAAATGTTTTTTGGGGGATTTACCGCCTCTGCTAAAATTGTTTTATTATTATATTATTGTTTTATCCACCTTTAACAGAAGACTTTATTCTCTTTTACAAAGCCATCAGATGTAATCAGTGTAAGGATGGAGAAGTGGTTTCTTCATTGATCTGAAAAGCTTTAAATTCAATCTGCTTATTCTCTGGGAGACCAACAGTAGCTCATCCTCTGACAGCGTTGACAACATGATCTAAAAGGGTAAATCAATTTTCCCAGAGACCCATGCAAATCTCATTCACAAGTTCCACCCTACTCCCATGAAGCACGACCAATAATAACACTTCCATGAATTTCCCAGCCATAGTAATAGCTCCAGCGTGAGCAGGCAGGCCTCACAGGCCCTGAACACTTGCATAATGACATATCCAGTCTAGAGGTTTTCAATCACACAATATATACACACTCCTTAACTAATTTGAGCCAATGTTCCAATTTAATGAAGTTATTCCCCTCTGAATAATGAAATGGCAGTGCAGTGCTCTTCAAACTGGTAAGATAATATATAAAACTGACAGTTACAAAGTTGGATTGTTGAACTGATACCCCTAACCCATAGTGATAAGTGGATGGAATGTGTGTATGTGTGTGTGTGTGTGTGTGTGTGTGTGTGTGGTTAAAAAGCAAGCTAAAAGTGAAAGCTGCTGTACTCACCTGTGCTACTGTTACATGTTTGCAGAGTTTGCTCCTCGCCCTCAGAATCCATCTGTAAATAAAGGATGCAGAGTACACGTCACAGAATAATTGATTTTTTCGGATTTTTTTTTTCATTTTATTTTAATTACCAGGATTTGGAAATGCCCTAAACACGCTAGATTATTAGTGATTTTGTCAAAAATGTGGAACCACCCAGAGCCAGAGAGTGTTATTATATCAATGCGTTTGCACGAGAACATTACGAAACGCTACCAAAATCCAATAATATGCAAACGCATGTGATGTTAGAACAAAAAAAAACAAAACAAAAAACAAAACAAAAACAAACTTCCAAAGGTGAGAAAAAATGTACTGATACAAAATAATGACATTAAAGTGCAGACAGCACCTCACAGTATGTGTTTAGACAAAAATAGTTGCTAAAATCCATCCACTCTCCCTGGCTGTTGCTTGTGGATCCCAAATAAAACCTATTAAACATAATTATTCCAGGCTGATGGTGGTGTATAGTGGTCACAGGCCAGTGAAATCTGTGAGTCATAGGATATGCTGTTACTTTTCCCTGGTAATGGGAAACATGACTCCTCTCTCTCGTTTGCTGTTGTGATTGAAGGCACTGACCTGTCATACATTTATAATAGGGGAGCAGGTGTGGCAGTGATGGACCTTAATTTCCTTTAATAAACCTTTTATGTGCCACACTCTTAATGCCACGCCGGGCCCTCAGAGGTCCTGCTCATAATAGGTTCATTACTTTTGATTACTAGAGCCTATTGAGACAAACAACTCCCAAACACTATAGATTACATTCTGTAAAAACTAATGTACCTCATTAGTTTGTAACACTTTTCCACACAGACATGCTTCAACATTTTGCATGGGTTGGTATAAATTTGCTGTTCTCGAGAAAAAAAAAAAAAAAAAAAGCTAAAATTTGCTCTTACATGCTACAACCTGAGATTATAACACAGAAATTAATCAGAATTCAAATGATGTTGTCGGTGTACTTATCTAAATATCACCACTGACTCACTGTACATTACCCATGGGTTATAGAAGCACTCCTCATTATGTAAATCCACTTGATTTAAAAACACTGTCAAGTATTTTATCATAAAAGTTTTTTTTTTCACTTACTACACCGGACTAATCAATGTTTTACGTATTACTCTAGATTAATTATGGTTAATATGTTTTTAATGACAACAGAACCGCTAAAATTCATTTAAAAAGATAAACCCTAATGCTATACGAATCAATATAGCCTTTAAAATGTGAAATGGGTGCAAATCATCTATTTAGAGTCTGTCCTATGCCTGTCCAACCAATGAAACAGATATCAAAACCCAGAATTTTTATGGTTTTGAAGGTGGTTAGGGTGCATGTTTAACTAATGTTCCCTGATATTTTGACCTGGAGCTGCTGTATATCCAATTTCACATATCTGACAAGCAAAATAAAACCTTTCTTATGTAAACACTGCGTCTCTGCTTTTAAGGGGCGTAGCACATGCACTTTTGACATCGTGACGACAAAAGCTATTGAAGGCTCTTGACAAACCAAAAGCTACGTCTAATTTCTAAAACAAGGAATCACAAGTAATGGGACAATAAGAAAAGCCTGAATAGATGCTTGTGGTGTAATAAAAGGTACTCTTGACATGGCAACATGGAGAGCTTGTATGACGCTGAGTGTTTACAAAAGCAGAACAAATAGATACATTCAGGGTCGAATGGGAGCTTTTATTTGATATTCGCTCCACAATCTGGCTGAGAACTTTGTATACTGTGCCTTTTTCTTGACACTAAACAACACATGGATCAATGTATCATACATTTTTCAGTGTATGGTGATAGATTAATGAAATTCAGGATTTGGTCATACATATAAAGCAGTGGAAATAAAAAATGGGTAACACTTTACTTTACAATGGCCATATTCCAGTGTATTAACCTTTGTATTAACCTATTGAAAAGTAAGTAACAATACTCTCTACTACACAATCTATTTCCAAGGGTGTAGCAACAAAAGTACAAAGTATTCAAACATAATATAATAAAATAAGAATGGACAAAGGAGCTCCATCATTTGAAGTGTTGTTCAGTGATGTTACAAGGTTTTCCCTGTTTTCTTTACTGAAATAATGTCATGTTGTGTCTTACTGAGTGCTATGGCAATATGTGTTTCCACAGTATTTTGTTTCATGAGCTATCTTGGTGTGTTTTCTCTGTATTCAAATTGTGTGTAGCTGCCAGCTAGTTGCCTAAAACTATTAGTAAGGAAACAATGGGGGACGTTGGAACATCACTTTCCCAGATTAATTACGAAACATTAATACACTGGAAAAAGGCCACTGTAAAGTACACTGTTACAGAAAATTCTTGCTATTCCATCTAAAGGCTTTGTAATGAGTAGATGCAGAGAAAATATAGTAATCTAAACTTTTTATTAGGGTGACAAGGTCTCAGAATCAGAGACTACCTTCTGCGAGTTAAAAATTCAACCCAGAGAAGACTACCTGACAACTAAAGGCAATCATCACTTTAGAAACAGCAGACTCAGCAATATGATTTCCAGAGTGTATTATCCAGCAGCCACCCACAGCTCTGCATAAGTAAAAGCAATCTCAGTTTGTGATCACCATGGTCAAAAGAGCATCGACACTCCACCACTAAACATGCTACTTATCCAAAACACTGTTACACAATAATTTATCTCTTAGATAGACTATTTTTTTTTAGCATCAATGTTATTTTGGTCCAGAGTAATGGGAAGATATTACCACTTAATATTTAGAAAGCCAACCCTCATTTGTTTGAGGATATTTACCTTTGATTGTAGTTTTCCGAGCACTCTGTAGGAAAAGCTGCCAGATCCACTCTGTCCACCTTGGTTGATGCGTTCACAATTCTTTGCTCTCAGGAGGTGATCATGTAATTCATTCTCTGTAATAAAATCACATCAGACACATAAATATATCTATATAAATTACTGGTGTGGCGTGAATAAAACTGTATCTTACAATTTACTTTTTTACCCATGAACAATAATACATGTCAGGTTATGGCAAATCAATTGTATCTCCCCAAAGCTTCTTTTTAAAGTTTTTTTTTTTTTTTTTTTTTTATCAGAAGAGACATGCGAACATGCAGTCAGAAAAAGGTGGAGAGAACATTTTAATACCTCACAAGGAATAAGAAACACGATGCAAATTGATTGCTTGACAGAGATCAAATTGCTTGCTTCTAATTAATACAAAACATCCAAGAGGGAAAACAAGGATGAACACAATGAGTACATTAAGCCTCTTCACTTCACAGATCTTATTACGGAATTATTTATTCCTGTTAGCTTTGAGAAAAAAAAAAAAAAGAAAAAAAAAACGGAAAAAAAAACACACACATCTTCTTAATTATAGCTCACAGAGCATTTCCCCCAGAAAACAAAACTAGGGGAGGGGGGGAGGTGGGGCTCAGTGTCATTAGCATAAGAAAAAAGACTCACTACTATTTGAGCTGGTTCGTCATCTGCTGAATCATATTTATGCACCCCCACCCCCCACCCCACCCCAGCCCAACACAAATAATGCATCTCAGAGGACTGTTTTCCTGTGTATAGGGCAGATTTCTCAGGGGGAATGGAGGCAGCCTGATGCTAAGGGTCCATGTGATTTTCTATGTGTTAATCTGGCTGCTAGCTGTCCTTGAGCCCAGCCCATTCCCCCTAACCCCATCTGCTAGCGTTCCCACCACAGAGGAGAGAATGGGCTGTGACTGGGGGAGAGAGAGAGAGACCTTCCTAGTCCAACAATCATGAATAACCATCGCCTCACACCATTATCAGAAGGCTGGATCCAAGTTGAGATGGTGGAGAGGATACTGAAACATTTGCGAAATACCCCTAAGACGCTGCTGCTATTACTATTACCACACAACTGCTCACACATTTTGTTGCAGTTGATGCTATTATTATTATTATTATTATTATTTAATTTTTTTTACAATGCCTTATTAATACCGCACAGCTGCTGTGGATATTCATCACTGACCTTGAGTCTTTGTGCCCCCTTGTTCCCAGCTTATCCATGCACTTGGGACACTCTCATGTAATTAACACAGACATTATTGTGATAGAGTAAAACTCCATGGTGCTATACTGATACTTCATCTTGAAACCAATAAAGCGGTGCCAGTGCAGCAAAGTAAGATTCTGGAGACCATAAAATTAATTACATTATTTACATTTCCTTTAGATAGGGGTACAGGCGAGATGATAGAGGCAAATGAGATTACACAAAATAAGATTTCAAAATGTCAGTACCGCACACTCACCCAACCAACTGTTATGATTAGATTACTCTTTTAATATAATTACTGTCTAAGGCTGTGTGTGGAAACAATGCATACATAAAAACAGGAGCTGTGTCTTAACTGATCCCCATCCTTTTCTCCATGAGCCTTTTTCTCTTAACCTTTCTTCAGCAGTATCATTTTGAATTATGGGGAACGGATGGGCGCTCTGTGCAAGGTCACTGTCTGGTGTGTATTCACCCCCCCTGCTTGTTTTTGTTTCCTCTTCCAGAGGCATACTGAGTGAAGGGTTAAAACTGGAATGGATTTAATTATGGAATGAATGGAATTATAATGCGCCTGCAGCAAGTTTTCCTCCTTATTTATTAAAGCAGCTGATGGGCCAGGTTTGATGAGCCACTTCTGGCATAATTGAGTCATCACACAAAGAGGGTTCCTCGCATTCAGAGTGGTTTTATCAGCAGCAAACAGACCTGATTACTGGCAATTACACTCTGATCTAGGGGAAGGAGAAAAAAAGGGTAAATGTGCGGGGTAACTTCTGTGTTTATAGTTTACCCCGGGAATAATTTTCACATTAATTTTACATGCTAAGTGTTTTCTGTTTATGCATAATAAAGAGCAAACGGCAAGAGATAGCACAATTTACTTTCATATTTCCTTGTAATGAATGTCTGAGGATATGGCGAACTGATCACGATTTATATGTAACATAGGAGAGGTGTGAGGTTTGTTATCATCCACTGTGCTTGGAATCAGCAAAAAACATAAAAGTGTGTCCAGCTGAAACAAAAGGTGAGCTAGCTGTAATATACTTGCTGGAAAAGTGCTCACACCTAGTCTGTGGAAGCAAGTGAAATTCTATACAGAAAAAACACAAAATTGCTTTTGACACTTTTCATTGAGATGCAAATTGATTCATGGTGAGTAAATTAAACTGCTCAGAGATTAAAATCAACTTCTGCTCACAAAGTATTTAGATAAACAACTTTTTCATTATTTTTTTTCTATTTGCGAGGTGACGGGGGAGCCATCAGACGCCCTCTGCCTAAAAAGCTAGCAGCTGGACATTAGAATAACAGCTAAGATAGGTTTTAGGAGGGGGAGGGGAAAGAGAAGGGCTCTATGATTTCCAATTCATATCAAAGCTTGGCCTAAAATGTTGTGGTAATTATTATTTTATTTTAGGATGATTGATTATTGGTGAACCTATATAAGAAGATTTCATATTTTCAATAGTCCTATCAACAGTCCTAGATAAATTTACTACCGTTGAATGCTTTAAATATTAGCCAGGGTTTATTTAATATTATTATAGAAAAGACCACAGAAAAACAGTAAGATCACGTTAGCTACAATTAACCTTTATATGTATTATGTTATATGTGTCCTTTATATATAAGGGAGCACATCAGGAGGAAAATATAAATCGGAATGAAAATTAATTTTCCAGCAGTTTGCAAGCATTCCACCTTCTTATGGAGCTTCTGGATTCATAGAGACACAGTCAAAATCTTGAAGTCAACTGCGATTTCAGATATAACAGCCTCACAGCTACCCTGACGGCCAAGCAAAGTGTTTGTGCCTTTTGCCAAAGAGTACTTTTATAGAGGAGCGTATTGGCATCTTATCACTTCTCCAAGACAGAGATGCTTCAATAAAAGAACACAGCTCACAGAATTCTTAACAGACAATTAGGAGCCTGGCTAGCCACTATCGCTTCAATGATTTGTTATGATGGCATAACTACAGGGGAAACTTGTTATTGGACGGAGTTAGCAAGGCTCCCATAAAAGAGTCAGATGGTGACACCTTTGCCGAGGTGATTTATGAATCTTGTAATCGCTTTCCAAAGTCATCCCAAAGCCTTCCCTCTAAATTGAGTTCATCTGGAGCCGGACCACACAGAGGCACCAAGTCCAGATTGTTTCTTCTGACATCAAAGAGCCAATTTCTGTTTTTGACCAAATTTCTGGTGCTTTTAGTTCCCTTATCGTATGAAAGGGGACTAGATGATATGCTATTTTATTTGTGAATTTCAATCCAATTAAGAACACCAAAATATTGAGGCAAATAAAATCAGTATCTTCTTGCACTACTCTATGCATCAATAGCATAATAAATGAAACAGCAGACAATTTATCCATTGGCTTGTCTCCAGTCTGCCAAACCACTCTCAGGTTAGTTTGAATCTTTGAATTTTGTCATGAACATGGTTTTTCAAACCTGACTAATTTGGGGACAGGTGTTTGGGGAGAAAGAAGTTCCAGCCCTGGTGTCTGTCATCTCTACAGAGTAATCCTGCCCATTGTTCCTGCCCAAGGAGGCCCTTTCATGGAGAAGGTTGCATGAATGCTACCAGGTGGTCGGCAATTTGGAGAAACGTAGTAACCGTTCAAGCTAATCCCCCGTCACAAAAGGCAGGTCTCCAGCGCTCCGGGGCTCTCCAGGGCGAAGGGAAAAGTTTACCTCGAACACACAGTGTCTGAAAGGAGTCAGGGACTCTAGCAGTGATTCCTAATCAGATTGCGCTGAAGTGAACAGCTCGCATGGCAGCTGTAGTTTTCCCAGGGTTAATTACCTTTCACTGCTCTCTCTAAATGAGTCAGCTGTTCCTGTCATTAAACAACTCCACTCTATCTCTGCTCCTCTGTCCTCCACACACATGTGCACGCGCGGGCATACACACACACACCTTTGCTTGTTTCTCCCCATATTTAAAAAAGCATTAAGTATGGTCACAAAAACTAAAGACCAGTAGAATATAAATAATTAGGATAGCATAGCCACTTTGATCATTTTACTAATGATGAAGAGCAGTCAATGGCTGTTGAAATAGAGGTCATTGTCCTTTTCTTTATGCTACAAACATCGATTCATGTTTATGCAGATGGGAGGCAGTATTCCCAGTCCTACTCTCCTACCCTGTTAAAGGAAAATAATACCAATCTGTCAAGGTCTTATTCGAGCGAGCCCCTTTCTTACTAATTGAGTATATATAGGAAGCAAATGATCCAAATAAACTCAAACATACACATCTATGTTCACAGACACACACGCACGCACACAAACAAACAAGCGCACACGCACACACACATACACATATACACACGCGCACTCACACATGTACGTGCGCATACACACACACACACACACACACATTTACACCCACACACACAAAAACGTGCACATACACACACACAGAGTTCAGCTCTGATATAGTTGTGCTGTCATCAATTCTGAAAAATCTGTCTGCTTACTGAGCTCAGTGGCTCAGGATGTTGGGGGAGTTTTAAGTGATTTTTGCCACTGTGTGGTAAAATCCCTTGGCCACCTGGATTACAAACTCTAGTCCTTTAACTCATGCCAGTATAAATCCGTGTTAACTCGGATTTACCTCTGGCATATGAATTCTCAATCTGCGTAAGCTTTGTTTGGAATGAGTTGAACATAAGTATTTCATGCGGTAAAGATGCCCAATGGTGAATTCCTATTTCACTGAAATATACACTGGAAAATACTTAAGAACTGTTATAAATCAGTTATCAGCATAACTAGAGCAGCCTTAAGCAGTGTCCTATTACACTAAAGAGGTAAGGCCCATAACCCCCGTTCACAACCAGGTGGAAGTGTGCAATACTGCGCTGTGAAATCCATGTAACCATGGCGATGGATATAAACTCAGAGCTGTACGCTGTGGTCAAGAGTGTAATCAGATTCCTTATAGCAAGATTTTGCTTTGCGTATTGTCAGACAAACATTATTTGCTCAGTTGTTCAAACACATGCCCTGGTCTGATACCAAAGCGATCATGATAAAATAAAATATGGCATGAGCAGCCTGGAGGATCTAAATTAAGCATTATCCAATATCCATACAATCTCTCACACTCGCACACACACACACTTGCACACACACACACACACACACACACACACGCACACACACACACGCACGCACACACACACACACACACACACACACACATACACACGTACACACACTGGGATAGCAGAGTTAAGCCAGACTATTTTGTACTTAAAAGGTTAGCAGGGCTGTTTTGTGAGTTTGATCCATGCTTGCCAAATCAGCAGATGGTCCATGAATATGATTATATGCATCAATAAAAGGAGTAATCTTTAACAAAATGTAAATTTGACTTAAGTCCAGGGTTTAATATACACGATGGACTTTAACCCACTTTCCAGTCTGACAGTAGAGTATGATAAGCTAATGCACTTACAATTATGTATTACAGCGATCATTACTGATGTTCAGTAGCACTAGTATTCTGTATGTTCACAGAGGCAGAATCAGAGGAAAGGTACAGATATCTGTGCTCAAAATGTGCATGTTTGTGTATAGCAACAGAATCTATTCACATGTGAGTGACTATCTAAATAGTAAAGTAATAGATACAAATGCCAGCCACACAATATGAGTCGTACATGCTGTAGTTTCTTAACTGGATATTCAGCAAGAGCCTCTCTCGTCTTGTCTTACTTTATTCAAATTTTCAATACTTTTCAGATAAGTCCTTGAACAGCCCAGAGTCAAGTTTTACCGAAGGATCAACAATTAACTACTTTTCAGAAACATGCAATATTAACAAATACACAAACAAAAAACCTTTTAACATTCTGAATCCCAAACTGACTGTAGAACCAATTGGCAGCTCTGCTACAGCGAACTAACATAAAGTTCAAGTACAAGCCAAGAAAGTGGTTAAGAGAAAGAAATGGAGAAAAGAGTGTTAGCAGCAAGTTACAAGTTACTAGTCAAAATAAAAAAACAACAACAATGTAATGGTCTTATTCTCTGTCACATTAGACGGCATCTCAGCTAGTGACAGCTTCCTAAGAAACAGGAGCAACCCCTTCAATGAATCTACTTATCTGTTAAAGAGCAATTTACTCTGAGGCTCACAGCACAGCACATCCTGAAACAGACACAGACTCACTTGTTCACAGTCTCCTACATCTAAACGCAGCCGTGTTAACATCTCCGACAGGGCAGAATTTTTAGCTTGACTTACCATGCCCCTTTTAGCCTTTGTTTTGCATTTCATAGTGACATCAGGGAGGAGACGGAGTAGAAGGAGACCGAGGTGGGGTCTAGGGTAGTCCAGAGTCTCGCTGCTGCTGGAGTGTGTGTGCAGGGACACTGTGATATTCACCCGAACCGCTAAGCTTTTTTTGTAGCCTTTGTGTCATTCACTTACCAACCAATCTCATTAGCTGCTGGGCTACAATGGGCTGAATTATTTTCTGTGTAAATACACCACATGGTGACCCTCAAGGTAAGACCTCTGAAGGTCTTTTTAATCACATAAAAGATGGATTCTCCCCCCAAAAAATCAATGATTAAAGGAAAGAACAGATTGCCCCTAAAAAAGAATTGAATTCAATAAAACTGTCTTTTAGACTATATTCAGTTGAGAAGTGAGGTTGATATTTCTTAGGATGTAACGTGAAGAAAGTGTTTTGTTGTAATTAACAACATGGTCATATATATGTGTGTGTGTGTAGCCTTGACTTACAGTGATGATACCTTGATTGTATACGTAATAATGCATGTCAAATAATGATATGTATATGAATTGGTAATAAGAGGATGGATAGATGGATGGATGGATGGATGAATGGATGGATGCTCAGTTCAGAACTGCTCATACTCAGCCATTTCTTTTAAATTTTAAGGGAATCTGGAGATAAATTATGTGACAATAGCCAATCAACAGACATAAAAGACTACATGTTTCAAAATTATATACAGATTCAATTTTTGCACCATTTCCCTGATGCTGTGTTTCTAGAGCAGAACTATGATTCCATGTAAAATGAATTATTGTAAGTACTTGAAGTCATGACAGCTGTCTATAAGCATCAGGGACATGTCTATTGGCCAACTTGACCCTTGTTAGAAAACAAAACAAATACAAAAAGAGAATACTGCAGCCTGGGACTGCCGAGCCGGGTCACTGGAGATTTTCCAGACAAACGCAGCACAGGGGAGGGGAGGGGAGGGGAGGAAGAATAAAAAGGACAGGCTCAGAATCTCATTTTAACAGACCGCACACAATCTGGGCTCCCACAGAACTATCTCTGCCTGACCGCTTTCTATTTATCCCTTATCAGTGTTTACCAACCGCTAGTTTTCTTTCATTCACACTGTGAGGCAGTTCTCTTACTATCAGTCAACAGCTGACACCGTGGAACAGCCTCAAAGGCAAGAGGAAGGGATCAAAACTAAACCAAAGCTGTTTAAACAATACAACAGAGGAAATAAATTCATAAATCCTAATTCTTCCCAACCCACAAGGGTACAAGCAGATCCTTTATAGTTAGGCCAACAAACAAAACCACAGCCAATGAGGTACATTACAATCAAGGTAAATTCAGAAATATATTTAGAAAAAAAAAAAAAAAGCGGAAATAAATTCCATGTAATATTAATTGGGAACATTTCATAGTCCTGCCCTGTCAAGCAAATATAACTATTCACTAAAAGGGATTTTCGGTTGTAATTTATTATCTTTTTAGAGAAATCCCACCTGATTCATCCTTGTTCACATTTTTAGATTTAGACAACATAGTGTTAAGTTAAATATTTTGTCTGACATAAGACACAATCCTGATATTTTTATGATTTCAAAAATTCTGTATTTATCACTAAGTGCCCAGTTTATCTCTATTGATATGGGTCAAATAGTCAAAGAGTCTGGTTAGGACTAGACAACCAACCACAGAAATTCATTAAAATTAGAATGTAGGCCTAGATAATTGATATTGTAAGGATTACTGTTATCATTATATAAAATTCTATATAGATTTTTTTTTATATTATTATATTATATATATTACATTATGGGTTTCAAAATCATATATTATTTTTATGGTGATATATTGCAGCTAATTGTTGAAACCGTATCCACATGGATTATACAAAGACCTAATTTTCAACAATATCATGCACAGTATGGAGAGACAGTTTAAAAAAAAATCCAAATTATATTATTGAGACCTAACATAAATCCATGTACAAAGAAAAGATTAAAAAAAAGTTTCAAGGTATTGTTGTTCACACTGTTGCTGTACATTTGCAGTAGCACAACTCATTCCCATTCGCACACAAAACAGCACTGTTTTTCTGAAATACTGTTCAAAAGTTAAGTAATTAATTACATTTATCCTTTCACCAGCTGCTCAACAGCAGATGGATCATTTCTGAAACCTTGTTGAATTAAATCCACATAATTCATTTTCCTGGATTAACTAAGTGAAGTTTGAGTAGGGGGGAAAAACAGGTAACACAATGCGTATTAGATAGACATGTATGCTGAGCTTTTTCATGCGATTTGTGGTTTCCAATGTGTGCATCCGACGGCAACTTTCATCCATATTTGACTTGTAATTAAACTGAGCTATTGCAAAGCAAAAGGTACCAAAACCTTGAATAACTGAATTTTTGTGTCTTTGTGAGATAAATGGAAATAGAGGGAAATAAAATTTTTCCATCCAGCAAGTTTCTGTGTGTGTTCGAACTAAGCGAGTAAGTTTGTGATACCAGTTGTGTTCATGACAACACGGTCTAAGTTAGTGGGCAGCAGGTACCATGGACAGTTCCTGTTGGCAGCCTGGCGTGGAGGCAAACAGAGGCAACATTAGTGTGTTGTGTAGCAACTAACATCCCTTTGCTTGGAAAAGGAAGGGGGGGGGATGAATCTAAGTGGGCAGAGAGGAATAATGCCTCTTACTTATCACTGCCTCACCATACATCCCTGTCAAAGCTACTGCTGCTTTTGTATTTAAAACAAAAGTCTAAACAAAAGTGTTAGACGTTATTCCCTCTGCTCTTCATGTGTCATCATCTCTAAATAACTTATCAAACTTTTCAAAGGATTATCGTCAAGTGATACTATTGCATGATGTTGTGTTTTCATATGCATTTTATTGCTCTTTCAGAAATGTCTTGTTTGTTGGGAGATGAGAGCTGACTGAAATAAGCTGATGGAGTTATGATTAAATGGAGGCTAAAAAGCAGAGTGTCAACTGACATTTTTTTTTACCACTGAAAATTGGTAATGTCTGAAAATCTCCAAATCTCTGAAAATGTTTTAACCCCCATGATCACAGAGTATAATGTTTCTGAAAGGCATGGCGACAGATATGAATGCCAAATATAACAGTTCATATTAGTTTACGAAAATATTTTAGAGCTATAGACTATATTGTTTAGTTACACTTGTTCAACGAACCAAAAGCGCAAAAACATGAACAGTAAAAACGCAACAAATCTCAAAAGACATTAAAGTTGGGCTTCTTTTAGCAGTAATATCATGAATTGTGCCTTAAAGTGAGTTCATCTCCTAACCTATAGGCCTAAACACCTGAATGCATTCATGAACTGCTCTCATTTAAAATCAAAGCAATTCTAGTTTTGCTTAATAGCAAATCCCCTTAAAGTTGATTCTTAGCCACAAGTGTGTGCTGCAAGTTTTTGGTAAATGATGAACTTTTCTAACCAGCATCTTTCCAACTAAATCAATAGTTGCTCTGGAGACCGTTGAGTGCTTTGGCTCCTCAGAATTTGTTCAAAGGTAAGATTTGATGTGTAACAGAAAAGCTCACTTCTGGACTACTTTACTATCATACTACATTCGGCATTTGCATATAGTTTTCAAACTTTACCAGTGTTACAATGCAAATTACAGAAAGCCAGAAAAGGATGCAATAAAATACTTCAGTGACTATTCAAATATGTTGTTGGAATACAGAGTCAAAGTTTAAGTGCATTAGGCTCAGTGGTCCTGTATGTACAGCTGTCACTGTCAAAGCCACCCACAACCTGACAATGCTTTGTCTCCACACACAATACAAGCATGTGTTCTTCTAAGACAAGCTTATACTCCACACAAATGCTGTGAATTTAATCTAGGTAGACAGTATCTCATGCTATCTGGATGATCAAAAATAGGTCATGCCTCTCAAAAAACAGTTTGAGCCATTTAATCTCCTCTCAAACTGTCTGAAACCTGGACAGAATCTGCATTTGTTTTCCAGCAATGTTTTTTTTTTTTAAGAACACTGACGTATATCACGCAAACAATGTTCATCCGTAAAATATTTTCTAGATATACTCACATACATTCTGACATAGTGCAAAAGAATTGCCAGTGTAATTTTATTTCAGATACTCATGTAAAAATCCACATTATGTTAAACTCAGTAGCTGAGTAAATCAAAGTAGTGAACAAGCACATTAACTTTGCAACACTGGTACATTTCAGCTCTTGTTTTGGATTTTCATATGACAGCATCAGACAGCATGAGCTAAAAGGCTTGTCTTTCACACATCCGATCCTAGTATCAGTGACAATAAACACTGACCAAATTGACAATATATTAAATAAAAAGAACTTTGACACAAACCTAGTTCTGTGATCCAAAAAGTTTGATTTTCCCCCAGTCTCTTGATAGCTGAGCTGGTGCTGTGGCTTTGAAAGGTAGTCCCCAGGAATATGACATACTGTGCCTTTGACAGCCTCGAGATAAGCACCTGCGTTCGGGTCCCTTTTTACGTCACACCTCCCCATTCACAGCCCTTCAACATGATGCACATTTGCACATCAACAGCCACCAACCCCCCTCCTCGTTCTACTCCCACATCCGCAAAACACACAAACAGGCACACAAGAAGGCAGATGCATGCACTAGCTTCTACTCATGCGCGCGTACACTCGCACAGACACATGCACAGACGGACACAGACACCACAGATTCATGTGCGCTTACGCTCAATCACACACAGGCACAGATACATACGCAGGCAGTCAAACACACACACACACACACACACACACACACTTGCACTTACACACACAGGTGATTTATTTCTTTTTTCTTTATCAAGCCTTATTCCTTTATCAGTCCTTATTCTATGTGTTTAAAAAAACTTTCTCTTGCTTTGTCATAAGACTAGGGCATATGCCCTCCCAAGCTCCTCATACATCACTCATCATGCAAATGAGAGGGAATGTCACTCCTCAGCAGCAGATGGCCAGGGATGATAACAATGGCTCAACAGACCAGTTTCAATGTCTGCGACTTTATCGCTACGGCAACAACAACAAAAATAGATGATATGAAATCCTTGTCTGTTAATTCGATTTTACCCCTTTTGAATGTCAGTACCTGTCAGTCTGTTTCATTTCTCCTGGACCATTTGAATGTAAAAGCTTTTGTCCGAGATTTTCTGTCACAAGAAGTCTGGCTATCAGTAAAAGGCAGAGACCTGGAAATGATTTTTGGTGACTAAGGAAGGCTGCTGCCTAGCAGTTATTCAAGTAATTAGGTGTAATTCCTCCCTGTAGGCCATGTTAGCCTCCTGAGTTAGCTCATGCGTTCGACAGGCCTGGATAGAGAGAGAGAAGAATAAAAGAAGAAAGGGGCCCCGAGACATCACAAATGCAGCTTTCAAAAGCCCCAGCCAAAGTGATGTCACCCTGCGTCCTGCTGACTCCTGTTCATACAAGCCCCCATAGCAGAGAGTAAACAGTGGAAGCGTTTAGCAAACAGGGCCAGATTACAATGACAAAGGCAGCCACACTTCTGGGTGGAGCCTGGGGCGAGGGGGTGCAAGGGGGTGGGGTGGTGTGGCTCGGGATTTAAAATAAGTGATACCCATAAGGGGCCCCCTCAAGATCCAAAGCGTAGCCCTTCCCCAGCTGATGTTGGGGCCACCCAAACATGCTTATCTCTCGGTTATGTCCCCCAGTCTCCAGGGACTGACGTGTGAACACAATGTGTAATAATGTATTTTCAGTGCTTTTTTTTTGTGATTTGTGCATTTGGTTATGCAAGGCTGGGGACTTGAGGATGGAGAATATCATTACTTAAGGTTTGGCAGTTGATCATCACCTTGTTTAATGCCTCATTTGAAAGTCTAATTTGTAACTGTCTTCAAGAGCCAATTCATGGTACACTGTGAAAGAGACATACAATGAGACTAGACCTGCTCCATTTTCCCTTCACCATTTGTGCTTGATAATGGTCTGAAAATATGAAAGTAAAGAACAATCTATCTAGGCATCTTATCAAATAACGAAAACATGTTCTTTCTTCGCTGATGCAGACAAGCTCAGTGTAAAGACACAACAACAGGGCTTGTTCCAGCTGATTATTTCATGTCCTGAACTAGACAGCAGTATTGCAGGAGGAGGCCACTGCAGAAAACACAGACCCATCAAAAGGATCAACTCATGTAAAGCAATCTTGACAAATTGTGAGAGAGGAACATATTGAACACAGAGTAACACGGACTCTCGTTTCCCTTACACACTGCTGTACAAATGTGTAACATTTTCTTTTGGCCCTAACATCTGTGGAAATCTCTTAAAAAAAAAAAAAAAAAAAAAAAAAGGTCTCATTCACAGCCAACATAGTACATAAACTAGTGTTTTGTCAAGCTATTTCATCAACAGAAAATGTGGGCATAACTGGAGAGAGCTGATGGAGAAATGAAAGAGTGGGTTGGATAAAATTACATGTCAAACAAGGGTTCACATTTAAAAAGTCCTGCTCATATTTGTAGAAAGTGTTTGATTGCATTTAGAAAGGTATTACAATGGGTCACATCTGTGTGTCTAAAAGCTTTTTGCATTCTGCTGCAAATTATGTAAGCAAAGTGAAATGTCACAGCACCCCTTTGTTTTGAGCACTATACCTTCCTCCTGTGAAACCTACACAAATATGTTTAACTGGATTCTTCTAATGCACTGTAAGATCAAAATGTCACCAGTATAACTTCAACAAATCCGTCCCTCACTCACACCCCACCCCACAATTTCAACAAAGCAACATGAGTAATTTCATGTGGCAGCCACTGCACCCAAACAATAATGCATATTCACACTATGCCATTGAATATGATAGAAGTGTAAAAAAAAATCTATATTAAACTGTGGTAAATTTTAGCTAAAATGCTTTAAGATTGGTCTAACATGACACAAATGTCTCTTCTTGGTGGTAGTGCAACCCTATCCCCATGCCATTGTGCAACCACTTGATGCCTTGTTCATCACAGAAAGTCACATAAAAGGACTGAATTAAATTTTAAAAATCAATTTGCATATGCAAATACGAGTAACCAAACATAAGTACATGTTGTTGATATGGCTCCAGGATGTAGAACTATCTTTATGTTGATGTCAACAGACAGGGAATATTCCTTTGAAAATACAGTACATTTTTCATGGGGATCATTATCTACACTGCGTGTCACTGTGTCTCAGTTGAAAGAAATGATTAGATTACTTCCCAACAATCCCCTTTGGTGTGATTTGTGTGTGACCGTGGGCAACCTTACAATATGTTTATTCAGTGTCCTTTGAAGACACTTCAATAATATTTCACTGCTTTATGGACAAATATAGGATGTTCTCTATCTCTGCCTTGAATTGAATCTTTGGATCTACGGCCTTGGTTTTACTTGCAATGTCCAAAGTCACTAAATCCTCCAGTTATGGGTTATGAAACATTCGGACGGTATCCATAAAGTGATAAAACAAGTAACAAGCCAAATGACTGACCAACTAATTATGATAAGTTTACTAGATATGATAGATTGATTGTGGTGGAAAAATCACAATCAAGATTGTATGTTGTGGACATAAAACACGAAAGATCACTAGTGATTCCTAAGATTTGTATTTATGTGGTTGAATTTGTTACCGCATTCATATGTTGTTAAACAAGCATTTTCTGTCTAAACATAAACAAGCAATCACCTATGTAAAAGTTGGTCATATGAAAAAAATTACCTATTAATCAGCTTGTTAGGAGAACCTAAATACATTTGTCATTAGTGATCACTACTGGTTTTCTGCCCTCTAATGTGAGCATCTAATGGCTTACACTTTAGAAATCAATGCTTGGCTGGTCAGTCAAGGTCTGTCTTTTGTAGTTCACAGGCCTTGAACTCATTGTGTTGTGTCATTGAGAGGTTAGGTCTAGATCTGGGGTCTCTAGGGGTCTCTTCCCGTCTTTTCTACTCAGCCAGGCAGACAATGAAACAGACACGCCTACATATGGCTAGATAGGAGCTTGGATGGGTAGCCAAAAAACGAACACCTAAACAATGGTAACAGGTGTGTATAATGGCTTTGATAATGACCTTGGTGATTATAGTAGTATGTCTAGACACAAGTAACAGGAGGCATTTTGTCTGGACTCAGAACTCTCACTTCGTCTTCAGCAGCAGATTTCGACTGGTTAGTCATTAAACTAAAAAAGAATCTTACATTATTATGCACAGGAAACTGGCAAAATGTTTTACTGTGACACTTTTTAGTTGAAGCATCAGAAAAGTTAGGTCTGTCATCAGGAATGTGTGCTTTCCTCTAAGTATTTCTTGGGCAGTTTGCATGACAAGCCAAAATCATCATGACTATTCAGAGATATGCACTTGAAATAAAAAAAAAACAAAAAAAACTCCATTAATGCGGATGGCTTGCAATTTTTTTGATTGCGCCAGATACAGGAAGCTTGCTGACATGAAACAAAATGCAAATGCCCTTTGAGCAAAACAAAGAAATTGATTATGAAGTAAGTTTCTTCAGCACAAGTAGCTCGCTTTGAGTGATTAATGGGGGTGGGTCATTGATTTCCTTTTGTTTAGATCTTGGTTAACTTTCTGGAGACACAATTATAATTTGTTTCCTAACAATAAATCCAATCTAGCTTGAGCAAATTAAATTTCCCTATGGCCTCTTCTGAGTCATTTTACATTTGAAATGGATTGCTATCAAAAGGCATTGCATGTAAATGTCTGCTGTTTCTGTTTATATTTATTAAATTTCTGATTAGATATTGTTTTTCTCGAAATATTTGAAGGTGAGCACCTCATGAGACTGGAAAGGGCTGTTTACAGAGATCTGCATGACTTGTCAGCCATGGTGCCAAGGGTTAATCTTCAGCTGCTCACTTCAAAAGCTGCTCGTCACACACAAGAACATTTTTGATTAGCCATCTATCCATATGAAACATTATGTCTACAGGCCATATATTTATTATCTGAGAGCACACGACAAAATGTTGGGTATTTGTTGAATGAGCATATACTGTCTATTTTTCTGAACCTGACTAAAGGTTGTTGAAATGTTTCTGAGTTATCAGTACAATGCACTTTATATTTCTATACATATTTGCAAGTCAAATTGCAATGTTCAGACTACTTTATTGAAAGGCTTTTGCCATTTTCTTCAGCTTTATAACTTTGAAAACTTCCACAGATCCAGACATTTATACTTCCTGATTTCTCGCATCATCTCTCCAAGATAGTGATAATACGATTTCTGTGTTTTTCGCTGTTGAGAAACAAACTGGATTATGAACAGATCACTACATAAACAGCTTTCTAAAAGGAGGCAGCTATTTTAAAAGAGGCTGAAGAAATGCAAAGAGGGATTTAAATTTTAATTTGAATTTATTCCAGCAAGTGAAAGGTTCTTTTGAGAGGGGATTTCAGCAAAGATGATGGTATTTAAAAGTGATAAACAAGCATCTAAACCTCCAGTGGAAAAAAAACAGTCATTTTGCTTCTTTCTAGTGTAGGGGAGGAATTGGGCTTGCTATGGCCACATCCAAAAAATAAGAATAAGTAATAGTAGTAATTAAAATGTAAATAAGTACGATCCATGGAGATATTTCAACTGATTTCTCTCATAAATTGTGTAATTAACATTTTGTCTTGACACACCTTATGACTGGATGTATAGCTGTATGTCCTCAGGTGTAAATTCATGTTCTCTGTGTACCTGGCATAACTCAAAAATCTCTCACACCTATCACATGTAATTTAAATCTCATGTATCAACATTGGAGAGGAACGTCAGGCAAAGTTCAAAATTAAATGTCTAACAAATTAAACATTGTAATAATCAGATGCAGCTTGGGATAGTATCTGTAGATTCTAGTGATGCTGGGGAATTACTGGATGAGTGGTTCACTCTGGGCTTTGACAAAGATGATTAACAAGGCTGATATGCTGTCACCTGGTATAATTATAATATATGGATTATCATGATCTGACTTTTGGCTCTCTAATGTTTCTGTTCTCTTCTGGATGACCACTAAACTTAAGCAGAGAAACCTATGCCACACAAGAAAGACAAAGAGTTACATCATTTTGTTGAACAGTTAATCCGATCATGGGCAGTGTTTGTGCATTTGCTATCTTCGGAAAATGCCAGCAAAGGCGCTAAGTAAACCTATTTTACAAGACTCCCTCACAAGGATACAGTGCCAGTATCGGGATAAAATTTCACACAGCGGCATGGCTCAGTCACATAACCTAAGCAGGCTTAGGAAAATGGAACACTACAAAGTATTGCACTTTCTTCCTGTATGTCTGTTACAGCATAGAAAATGCTTGGATGACTGATTTGAGTTTCAGCATAACAGGGAAAGTGAACTGATAGCTGAATAGCATGTGGATACTGTTGTTAATGCTCTGAGTTGTTTAAAATGGTAGACTATGGAAGTGTGCACCTGGCATTCTGCAGGCTAGCCTGGCAACACTCCTCCCTTATAATTATAATGAACACACAGTAATTCAGGGTTGAGGCTGAAATACGAATGATGTCCTCTGAGACAGCTTGTTTTAATGGTTATGCAGAAGAGATCCTAGAAGTGCAGATGGCAGATGCAATGCCTTTGATGCTATTTACAGATTTTACACTACAAGGTATGGAAAGATCCATAGTGTGAGGCCATATTGCTCTTTCGTGGAACTGGATTTGACATTAGACTTGCACATGAACTTATGATGAAAGCTTAAGGTATATTTTAAAGTGTATTTACTGTAATGTTGGTAACCCCTCCTGTAAACTAGCAAGATAGTATAGTGGTAAAGAGAGACAATAGGTCCAGTAAGGACTGCATGGCCTGTTTGTTTCATCCAAATACCCCACTGTTCTTACTTTGTCCACATAGGGGTGCATTTGTTCTGAACTTGGGCCCTAATGTGTCTATTCATTTCAGAATGCTGGAAACCAGATTCATTATGTTGCAAAGACAAACATCTGTAACTGTAAGATTGTCCACATTATGCAGTGTACAGAAGAATATAGAAGGCTGTAAATTAAAAAAGGACCAATGCAAGTGAAAATCTTTTTTCTTTTTTTTTTTTGCAATTACAAATAGTAGGTTGAAAGCCATATCTCCATTTAGTGGAACATTTTCACTCTGTACTGTGCATATCTCCATATGTGTTCATGAACAGTCAACCAGCAAAACTGTCTCCCCCAGGTATCCATAGTGATGTTATTCATTTGCTTTTATTTTGAAAGCCAGATCTCACACTCATACCTCTAACGCATATAATGACTACAACAATGTGAACCTTGATTATTTTTTGTGTCCATGGTTGCAAATATTAACAGGCAAATGTACCTGTTTGTATATATTGATAAATATAGTCTAATGTCAGAAATTGAATGTTACTGAACCCAAAATTAACTATATGTCCTAAACAGCGAAAATATTCTACCAGAGTAAAAAATTCACTTTAAGTACAATATACTGAATATATCTCTATCCCTGGCACAGTCCCTAACCTACATAAAAGAACACAGAGCCTTTGAATCAGCGCAACATTGTGATACAAGAGCAGGTATTGAAACAACAAAAATGTTAACTCCAAGAAAAAGTTTTGCCGCATTAAAGTCACATAGGAGCCACATTAGCATGTGAAAAGAATAAACAGGAGCATTCTCAGTTACACACTCCACCTGGCTGCTAACCAATGTCCTTGTCAGAAGTCCACCCACCGCACTGGCTTACACTGAAAGACCTCCTGGGGACCGCAGTGACCATTCACTCGGTTCTCTCTTTTTCCCATGCACCTGTGACTGTTTTTGTGTTTGCTATTTTTTGCTTTGTCTTTTTCTGGCAACACTGTATCATTGGAGACACACTTTGCCTCAAAAGGAATTCTCCTGCCCAACAATGTGGTTTGTTTGTTCACCGGATATGGCAGGCCACAGAGTCAAATCGAAAAACAAGTCACCACAGTAATAATTAAAATTGCCACAAGAAAAATAAGCTGAGAGAGACAGGACTATGCATGGACTTGAAATAAGAAAATGAGGTACTTTTACCAACTGGTTTCTTGCCTAGTTGTGCGGCTTCACAGGTGCAGTTGGAAAGGCTCTCCTCCTTACTCTCCTCGGACGGCTCATCCGGCTTCTCCATGGTCCTGGACCTTAGAGAGCTGCTTTTCCATTTTCCAAAGGACTTTGCCACAATCGCTTTGTCCGCTCCTTTCATTGTTTTCTGTAAAACACATTTACAGCATGACTTCCCAGGTTTATCCCTCTTGTGAGCCATCTGCCCCCTTTTTTGGCTCTCAATAAACCTGGGCTCATCTTTCCCAAACCCAAAGTAAGAGAGAATTAGGGCATTGTGTGCATATGCATTCTCTTAAGCATTCCAGAAAATTTCCTGATTGCCCTGGCATCTTTTTTAGAGAGCGCTTGGACATTGTTTTTCTCCTGACATTTTGCAATCCTGTGTGGAGAGAATGGTACTGATTGAAACAGTATAAAACAATACTTTGCAAAGTACCCACACAGTAAACAGTAGATGGAAACTGAAAAAACAAACATGTTTTCACATTTAATCCAACTTAAAGGAAATAAAAATAGCACATTATGCCCTAATTGAGTGCTGTACAGTCCGCAAATACTATTACAAGGCCGATCAGGATTAGCAGTGGAACATACCTAGTTATCTATTTCTGAGTGCCAAGACTGCTAGCAGTGGGCAACTAAATTTCAAAAGCTGGCAAATCCAGTTGTCTCCTAAATACAGAAAGTACTTAAATCCAGAGCTAACAGAAGAAAAAGACGGATAAAGGGTGCTCTGCATATCACCGAAAAGCTTGTGCACTTTTCAGAATCACTGGCTAGGTTAAACAAATATGCTAAGTAGAGATCAAAACAATCCTTTGATCTGCAGCCTAGTTTCCAGAGGAATGGCTTGGCTGTTGTTGTAAATAACTTGTATAAATCTATACCATTTGCCTTCAGGTAATATCAAAAGTGCCAGGGATTCACAGGCAAATACCTTGTGGTTAGGAAATAGATCAGATAAAAGCATATAAATATTTTAGCAACACTGCACTGTGTCATTGTGTGTATTATAGCTAGAGTTTTTACCCCATATGATCATTTTACTTGTGTAGTTCTACAGTAGATACATTTGCACACTAATAGTAGGAGAAATATCTGACCATTAAATTACATTCTACCTCTTTCTATTTTGTAGTTGGGAAAAATGTTCCTACCTCCAGCATCCCATTCAGGTCAAACACAGTGTAAAACATTGTGTCAAACTTCATACAAAAGAGGCTTGAAGAATTAGAATGCAGAAGCTATGCAACTTGCTGACTAACTTTGCCCTCTGTTTTGATCGGGCACACAAAGAAAAACGCTGTCCATTCAAAACAGACAGCATAACTCTTTTCAGAGAGGGGGGACCGTGAACAAACGAGGCCATGTCCTGAGCTGCAGTCAGTTTCCCATCAGGCTGCACAGCGCACGGTGAGGGCCACAGGGACTGGGACCGGCTGACACCACACTCTCAGGCAACAGAACAACTTTTGTGCACACTATCCTCCTCTGGGGCATTTTTTTTTCTTTTGACCCAACTTGGACAAGTGTGCTTTTTGGTTTGCAGTTTGCTTTGGCGGTTACCTCAGCTGCTTTGGTGATATTCCATAAACATGTTTTTAGTCTTTCATGGCAAACACTAGTACTTCTTGTTGCAAACTTAACTGACAATAATAGCTTTTGTTGCAAACTAAATTGATAGTAGTTCACCCCTTAAAATACAACTACCCTCCTTTGACAATTACATAGAATATCATAAGCATGAAAATACATAGCATCCAAAGGATTTCAAATAAATTACATAAGCATCTTGTCTAGATTTTAAAGGTCATTCCCAACACACTACACTGTTTGAAACTAAACACAACATTCAACCAGATATTCCACACTAAGACATAGACAGATACTAGCTTACTTGCTGAAACTCTGATACTTAGCTAGCTCTCTCAGGTCAACATGCGGCTGAAGTTCGTCAACAAAGCAAGCAGACTATACCGAATTGTTTAAATAAAGTTTCATCGACATTAAAAAAGATTACTGTAGCAAGCTTTCAAACATCATAGATATCATAGATAGAACTGCCTGCTATGATACGCAATCACGTATCAGGCTATACTAGCTAGCAGAGCAGTTAAATGGGATGGAGATCCAGCAGTGACATCATATCCTAAACATTATATTGCCTATTTCTCAAAAAATGTGCAAGTGTTAGACTCAACTGGCCAGAGTGCATGTTCTTCTTCTCACCTTTTTGCACATTACAAACTTTTTAATAATAATTTTTGAGAATGTTATGTTCATTGAAAAATACATCACACCAGGGTTTCCCTTTAATGTTTACCTAATAATACAATAGTATTCACTTGACTGTGGTATTGTGTTGGCTGCAATAGTGTCCTATGAGTACCAGCAGTCACAGTAAGATTTATGAGAAGAGATCAGGTATTAAGATTAAGGAAGGACAAATTGCATAATTCGGTTCAGACAAGTTATTTTTATGCCTGAGGGGAGCATTACAAATCCTTAAAACTCATCATAGGTGATTGGAGGATACCATAGTAGCTTTATCGAGCTTCTTTGGAGTCCTGGAAAAGCGATTTTGAGAGAGAACAGAATGTACCATATTCTTGACCCGTCTGCCTCAGATGCTTGCTGTATATGGAACTGAATACTGGACGTGAATTGTATCATTCTCTGTGTCAACTTGTTAGATGGCAGTTGCTGTAGTGGAGTGGTGAGAGCGGCACATATGCATTATAGGAGAAAATTGTGAAATGACAGATTCCGGGTGTGATACTGAGGGAATGACTAACTAATAGGAGGGGTGCTCCAGGCTGTTAGCTTTGAAAAGCAGTTTGCACATTACTTTATCTTGTCAATCAGATTCCTGGAATGGAAGAGGTGACTGATAACTTGAATTAATTATTTTCTTATTGCATGCATGTGTTAATTCATGTTAATTTATGTCCCTTAAAGGCCCAAGCCAGGATATCCAGAGTAAAGCGCCACCTCTGGCACCAAGATCACCACGCTACTCTCTTTGCATATTTTTATTTAATCAAATGAAATAATTTTTTCATTCTATTGAACGAAGGACTGGTAGCCAAATACGATTTTTAAATGTATTTTGAAGCTGTACGGTTTATGTTTGTATTTGTCAACAACATAGATTCAACATGAACCAGTATTTACAGCTATGATGGGATTTGAAAGTTTAAGATTATTTTTTTATCAGCAAGTTGTACGCTGGTAAAATGTGTACATCCATACATAAAAAACACAGTTTTCAAACTAAATGATGCATCACAAGGTCAATACTCATATCACCCAAAAGGCATTTGCTCAAAATTATTTTATACTGCATCTAATTTATTGCAGCCATAATAAAATAAAAAGGATAATGTATTTTATAGACATGTAGTTGACCATTCAGGGCAAGGGTTACATGCATAGATTTAGGTTTTGCACTGCTCTTGATCACCGGGAAATTTAGAAACAATTCACCACAATGCATAGAGCACAGTCTCATAATTGCATTTCAATAACGATCCTTAAACATTTTGACAAATCCAACTTCCCCTGAACGCAGACGATGAGAGGAAAAACATTTCTCTGACGAGAACAGAAACAGCAAGAAGTTCTAACAAGGAAAAGCCTGCCAGGTGGCGAACTGGCTGCACCAACAGAACGCACAATCTGTCTGCTTCTCCTTCCAAACCATTGACAGCTGCCATCACCAGCCTTGCACACTCGCACTCAGTGGCTCCTCAGCTCCCTGCCCATCCCTCTTTAGTGTTTCCTGCTAACCTCAGAGACAGGGTCACCTGGCCCCCTAGTTGCCCGTCTGTGGGGCCCTGCTGGCCCCCTGGAGACCTGCCTGCATGGGGATGCATGGCTAACAGAGGTCTAGCAAATCCACTTTAATATGCAAACCAAGGGGCTTTGCCTTTGACCTGAAACCATAGCTTTTCTAACAGTGAAAGCCAAAAATGTTCAAGGGATATACAATTTCTGAGTTTCTACTACTACTACATTGCTGCTCTGTTGATTATTGATAAAGTATAATCACAGACACACAGCACAAAGTCTTGTATTTGTTCAACCAAGTAGGCCATTTTCAGTTCATTAAAGTAATATGTAGCATGATTGAATAAGATTGTGTTATTTTCATGACATTTGAAAAAATAATAATCTACATTTTGACCATTTTTCCTAAACATATTCCTCCACTGAGCAAACCTAAGCACACAGATGCACAGAGGCTAAAATGAAGAGTGTTCCACAAAGCTAGCATTGCAACTGGGCTAAAAATAAAACCTGGCAAAGTTATTCTGATCCCTTATTGGTCCCATAGTTTGATTTCACATTTAGCATTTGCATTCCCCTCCGCATAAACATTTCATTCTTCCCTTCCTGCAGTACAATGAGACTTGAGTGACTTTGGCAGCAGATTTTGGATCGGTGCTCCTGAATCCACCAGTGTATGTTATCAGCAGGTAAACAAGCTTTCGAACAAAGCCATAATGGAACTGCAAGCGGCATAAAGAGGCTCATCTCAAAAGCTATACAACCCATCAAAGCTGGTGTCATTTCCTCAACACTGCACTGCAGCTGGAAAATGCATGGCTGTTAGTTACAGTTTAAATCGCCTGTCTATTTTCAGACACTTCAGAACTATTTGTATTGATTATTTACTTGTCAGTAAGCAGCCAGATTACCAAAATAAAACAACAGATTTTAATGTTTACTGGATTCTTTGCTGTTTTGTTTTCTGGTAGGAAATCAAAAATGGTGTCATGCACTAAATCAATGGGATTTGCAGTATAGGGTATTTGAATAATTATTTTCTACTGAAAATGAAATAGTTCTATCTATATTTGGAAGGATTACCGATGGCTCTGAACTTAATGTGAAAATAATTTGCCCTTTAAATACATAGTTAAGCTATATCCTACACTTTCTGCTCACCAGATGCAATCTTGTTAACCACACGCTTGGATGCTTGTCACCAAACTTTCCACATATTTGCCTTTTGGGTACAGCTCAGCTACACAACTAAACCTACGCACTCTCCTCCCAGTGAGTGGAGAAGCCTCAAAGCTTCTCTTTCATATGCTGCATTATCTCTATGGCGGTAATTATCCATAAAACTATGCCATCAGATGGTGATGATTTCCAATATGAACCCAATAAATGTGTTTAAAATTTGAATTATCATATTTATGTGGATATGTGTTACTAATAGTGATTATGTTCGTCATGTGGGTAGAAAATCAAGCATCCTTATATTGCGTATTCTCACATATTTCTCAGACATTTCATCACACATTTAATCTGCCCCTGTCTAAGGTTTTCTACTGAACCTGTAGTCAAGGCAGAGAGGGGACAATAACGGATGGGATTATGAAGCATGTCTGTTAAAGCATGTCTGTTTGATCATCATTCTGTTTAGGTGAAGTTCTCTACTTGGTCTCTTCAGTCCCTGACAGCAGATATATAACCTAATCTCTTTCCCTAACCCTTTTCTTAGACATGAATAGGGTGGAAATGTGATGGCATTAAGTCGATTTACTCCTTGGTTTGCAGTTTCAGCCTTAATGCCTCTTGGCTCTTCTTCAACACACTCATTCCATTTAGATTTTGAAAATATAAATGTTATGTTAAGGCTTTCCTATTTATTTTCATTTATCCATCATTTGAAGTTCATGCATATATTTACTCTACAAATAATGCTTGTTTATTTGCAGCCCCATCTACTATAGTGGCAAAGATATTGGAAAATCAAATACAACTTGTGTATTATCTTGAAATACAGAAGATATCAGTGACAAAGGGCAAGATCTGAGACTATATGACATTCTTTGTGAGACATCTCTTTGACATCATTTTGATATTTCACATTTACTCATCTAAACCTTAATTTAGTGCCTGCAGCATATGTTGACATGCAAAGAAAAGCCATTATAATGCCTCTTTGAAATTCAACTGATACCATTTGAAAGCTTCAGTAATATCCCTGTCCTTTTACAGTCGATGGAGTATGTCTGATGATGAATTTATTCTGTCATACATAAGTAAAAAAGTTAAACTTACCACTGAACTTGTTGCAGCATAATGATGATAAAAGAGACTAATGTTCAGCTTCTGTGTGCTGATTTATTGTTGATAACATCAGTGTGGGTCTGTGTTGAATTTTATTTGGGATTTTCTACATAACCTCTTCCTTCCAACAGTTCGACAGACTGTGAAACCACTTGAATCATAGGTAATCAACATTTGTCGAAAACAAATCTAAGTGCAGTCCTATCAGTTGCCCATAGTACTGCCCTCAAAATCTGCGAATTACAAGGTGCAAGGTGCAATCAATCTTGCATAACAAAAACAGAAATAAAATGCACACCACTTTGCAAGTTAATTTGCTGAATATTATATGTACTGTTTATCGACAGCAAATGTAATGATACAGTACTGAAGATTAGTCCTTGAGTGTTATAGTGCGGAAAGAAGTTTGACAGCAAGTCAAAGGCAGTTTTAGTGGTGGAACTAGCTAGAGACTACACATGGCAATGTTAAATCCCATTCAGCCTGATGAGAGTGACTCCCAGCAGCACTGAGCTCAGTGGGGGGTTGTAAACATTTACACTAAGAGCCTGTCCAGTGCACATGGTTGGTGCTTGCCAGCCACCTCGGTATCGAATGTTGTGTTGCATATTTTGTCATTCAGGCCTGTCCCGAAATTGTAGGAATCACACCATCAATTTATGAAGGAGCCATCCAAATGTGACAACAGGCTTATGCTAAATGGAGAAAATAGAGCTAAACATTGTTAAAACACCCCTAGACCCACATGGTAGAGAGTGCTCGGCGGAGAGCTGCTATGCTCCCCGCTGTGAACTGGGAAAGTGATGTTGGTGGGCTTCCTTCTCCATGAGGGCCGCACCGTTCTTGGGCCCTGATTTGAAGCCTTTTTGAAGTCTGTTTCCTGCAACAGTGTGCCAACATCAACTAATGTTTCCACAAAAGCAAAAATTCTATATCAAATGAATGTACTTTTTCTAATTTGTGCTATTCCATGCTGATTTCTGAATCCCCCAGAAAATTTTAAGTGTCATTAAAAAACTATTTACTATAAATGCCCTGAAAGACACTAATGTGTTATTTTCTTATGTTCACCAGTTCCATGCTATAATAAAATAAGCTTTTATGAGTAAATACGGAAATCTAAATTTCAAGAATGTCAGCTAGTCTTTGATCAAATTTAGCAGTTGGTCACTGTTGTATTAAATGAGTTTTTGTCCATGAAAGTGTGACGTTTTTTTTTTTCCCTAATGAGCATTCTAAGGTTGAGTGCAATGGTGTCATTTACATTTCTGAGTATTAACCACATAAATAGAATGGATTTTTTATAGGATTTAATGGATTCCATTCCATTTCTGTGGTATATCAACTATAATCCTTAGATGAGGCTGGAGCAACAAATCAATGAAATGGCCATCAAGATATAATACAGCAGAATATGTTTGGGATCAATCCTTTATTGTTTCAAAACTCTAATATCTTTTACAATACAGTCATTTATTGTTACATGTGTGATTTGATGGGTAATGTACAATGTCTTCCAATAATGAAACACAGTCACAAAGTATTCCTTTCTACATATCAATATTCTATGATAGTGAGAAGTTTGTGCTGTTATCTTTTTTTACTTAGTTTTGACAGCTCAATTACTTCCCTTTTCAAATCAACAAAAGCATTGTTTTTGAAAGTGCATTTCAAGGATTGCAATGACGACTGTTGCCATCAGTCAGCCATAATGTACATTTCAGTATTGACAGAGGGCCATACTGCTTTGTGAGTAACAAACAGCATTAACTACATTTCCAACTACAACATTTATCTGGATAAGTAAATCAAAGAAAATATATCAATATGCATGCCATGAACATTCCTCCATAAACATTTATAATAAATGTATATTTTCATTTGAATTATGTTGATAATGACACAGTATTTTCCACAAAAGGACAAATGCTGATAATGAGAACTAATATTTAACATCCAAATACTTTTTGTTCAATTTACACACAGGTCAAATGGCTTTATGCCACAGTGTATAGGGCAATGCCCTAATAAGGTAATAGCATTTGGTCCACAATAACAAATCTGGGTTTAAAAGAAAAAACAAAAAAAAGAAAAACAAAATGTGGTAGCAGGTGGGATCTTGAACTGAAAGCCAAAACAGCATGATGACGATCTTCATTCTTTCGATTTTTCGGGTCATTCAATTTTCAAGTTATGATTTATGGTGTGAAGATTCAGTTCAAAAATTTTAAGCAATATAAATATACATTTTAGCTCATTACTTGGCTATTATACTTTTCTGTTCCATGGAACAGCTTTCACTCTGTAGAACTTAGTTCCCAAAGGAACTTTGAACCTGTTCTGGGCCTGGAAAAGAGACAAGAAAAGAGCTTTATGAGACAAAAAGAAGGTTCCAATTATGTCAATACACAAACAATCCATGTCAGACTGTCACTGACATGGATTAAGTAAACCGGCAAAAAAATAGGTCTAGGACTACACTTAGCCCATGTCAGTATATTTGCTCTTAAATATCCAGTACATAACATAAGTTAGAAACTTATTAGAACATGAGGTTGTACAAACCTTTTTTGCCTGGCAATATTCCTTCTCCATCACCTTCCCAAGAACCCATGGCCGTCTTGAGGTCCCTGATGCTGAATAAAAAAAATGGAACTCATTAAACCAAAACTCAATGAACACTATGAAAAAGATTATATAAATGACTGTGTAGTCAACGTAAGGCTTACAAAGAAAATTGTAGCCATAATAAAACATAAATCACCCACAGGACAAAAAAATATTTTTGAAAATACATGTACACATACAGTACATCATTCATGTTAGATAAATGAACTCCATTTATACCCGACATGCGAAATCCATTTTAGCAACAAACAATGATACCTATTTATTAGTAATTCACTAAGCAACTGACAAGAATGCTTGTCATGATCACAAAAGGTTAGGGTCAGAAACTGAAACTGACCTGGTTTGAGGTCCAGTGCAGTGAGAGACTCTGAGTGGAGGAAGTAGAGGGTGGGACCGACCGTGAACAGCACATAGTTGTCATGCCTTTCATCAAGGATGATGAGGACCAAATCGCCTACCTGGAAACTGAAACATAAAAGATGGACAAGGAAACAGAAGAATGATGAAATTGGTTTCTGCAAACCGCTGACAAAAAGAGAAAACACATTAAGGCAATTATATAATAATGTGCATAATTGTACCGTATTTAATGATAGTCAGAGTACTAACTAAATACAAAAACAGCCAAAAAAAGAAAACAGCAAGACAATGTTAAGGTACTGTGATATTTTTATTTACTTACTCTCTGATGGCGATTTTCTCTGAATGGCGTGATGACACAGACGACATGCTTTGAGACATCTACAAAGAAAAGGATTAGGGAAATGTTACAGATGTTACAGAGAAGGGTTGACAATATTGGTTATGGATAACTTTCTGGAGGCTTCGTCTTAATATCTGTCCGAGTTGGCATCTGCTGGAAATACATTTCTATTAATTTGTACTAGTTTTCCCCTGTTGTTAGCATTAAACTTAAACCTATTTAATTTAATTTGCATCCTTCTGTGTGCATCATGCTATATGACCACTTTTGAAAAAACTTTTCAAATAAGAAGAAAAAATATATTTTCTATAAAACTTCTGTAGCATGTACTTTTGTGCTGCAGGTCTGCAGTTTCACTAAAATGCATAACTTAGCGCACTCTAATGATACTCTTCTTAAAAATCCATTTATCTACAGTGAGCTCTTTGGCCTCCTGGGTCAGGATTTTACTCTTTGATGCTACTGCCACCTAGTGGAGCTGGAGTTACATAGCCCCTTTAAAAAAGCAGTGATGATAACAACTGACCAGTCTTTGACTGAGGCGCTTGTTTTCTTCTTCCTTCATGTGTAAAGTCTGCATGAAAGTATAGATAGATTAGAAAGATTGACAGATATAACAAAGAAACAAAAAAGAGGTGTAGTGTACAGGGCTATCAGTTTTTTACTCGTGCAGTGAGACAGATGCAGTGTGTCTATTTACCCTCTCAAGTAAGAGTATCCGCTGTTTCTCCTCTGACATCAAGATGTTATCACTAGAACGAGATAATATATTAGATTACTAAGAAATGTCATCAAAATTGTATTAATTTAAAATTATGATAATTATCATGGTTTATTATGAAGGTGGACATTGATTCAAATATGACAACAAAACTATGAGGAAGCATAGTTGTTTTTGTAACTACTTGTGAAATGCTAGTTAGGCTGCAAATCTTAAATTCTTAAATGAATAATAACAAACAAAAAAACTTACACTGTCCAATCCTAGCCTGCCTTCCACTGTCAAATGTCCTCTCTTTGTCCATCCATGTTTGGCTATTTTACACTTGGTCTTTTGAAATCCTTCTTCAATTACATAAATTCATCTTTCTGTCTTGGCGGTACTGGCAACCAATTTCATATTCATATGAATAGAGATGGTTAAGGCCACATACTGCATATAAATGCAGCCCCCTTCAGGTCTGACATAACTTTGCTTTGGGCATGGCAACATATGTTGTAAAACATGACATACGTTGAAAATAAAAACAAAAATGGAGAACTGGAAATATGTTTTGACAAACTTCACAACACTCATGGTGTATCATTAAACTGTAAATATTGGTTAATCTAACAATTTCCTATGGCTAACCAAAGACCAATGGCCAGTTGTGAACCAGGACAACTCTCTTGAAATGGAAAAAATCAAACCAAAAAAACAGATAATCTCATATCTATGAGAAACTCAAAGATGACATGCCAATGACATGTTTGAATCAACATTGAACATTTGCACCTAGATGTGCTCCACCCTTGTATCAGCATTAACAGTTTTTAAGCAAATGCATCCTTAACCCCACAGTCACTTGTTCATGAAGCTGTACGTCAGTGTGACATTACAGATTAGGGAATGGGATATAGCCTTCTTTTGTGTATGGCTTTAGGTAAAAATTATTCTACATTGTACAGACTGAATGCTATTGTGTATTGTGGCATTCCCCTTTAAATTATAGAGACAGTTGAGGTAAGTAGCAAATTATTTAAAAATGAGTACCTAGCCAATTTGTTTTGATAATAGTCTAAAATATTTTAAGGGAGATTAAAATCACTACAATATCACTATAATTATCAAGAGCACACATTGTTTATTGGACAGTAATTTGTATTTTGGGTAGATGCTTACTGGACTGTCACCATGCTAGCCTCCACTGCTGAGTCGACATGTTCATCATCACGAATGGCTGCCACAGAGGCCAGTCTGTCCGTTTCAGATAGGGGCTCGGAGGAGGAGGAACAGGCCCCTGCGACAGGCACGGCCCTAGCTAACACTAGGGCACCGGCTCCGGCTTCTGAGGCCTCCTGAGCTGTGGAGGCAGGAGTGAAGAAGGCGGAGGAGACCAGGGCGGTGCTGCGCAGGCGGTTCAGCTCCTCCTCCAGGTGCTTCTTCTCCTGCATAACGCTAGCTCGGTCCTCTGAGAGAGTCTCTATCAGAGCTGGAACCAGACAACAAAAAAGAAACATTGACACTCACAAGACAAAATTCAAGTTAAAACCTAAAAAAATTACTATAAATACTATATCTTTTTAAATATGGCAGAAAGAAGTAGAGACATTCAAAACAAGATAAGTGGTAATTTATACAGTATAGCATTCATGACACTACATTTATAAATGTGAACATACAGTACATAGATTTTTATTAAAAAATACACAACAAGGGCTTCTTCCATTAGACATTAAAACATTATTACCCTCCATTCAAAGCACTCCGTGTACGGTACTCACCTTTGTCCTTCTCCTGTTGCTGGGTAACTTTCCGCAACTTCTCTGTGAGCTCATTGATGATCTGCTCCTTCTTCAGCTTCTCTCGGGTTAGAACAGTGTTGAAATTAGTCTAGGGGGACAAAAAAATAATTGTTCAGGTGTGACACAAGCTGAAAGACCATTCTTGGTCAAAACAGAGAATCAAGCAGATTGGAAAAAAAAGGAAAGGAAAAAGGATTCGGAAGGACGAGCTGCAACAGGTAAGTTCTAAAAATGCAAACTTTGAAGATTTGTCTTGATCAACTAGCACCCATGTGAATGAAAATTGTTTTCTTTGCCATTCTGTAACGGATTTTCCCCATTCTAACAGTAGTTAAAGCTGCATTATGCAAGATTTTTATGTAAAAAAAAAAAAAAACACCTACTCTATCAGCCTAAATTACAAAGTGGGCTGCAACAGAGAAGATGGCTCCATTGCCCCAAACTGAGATGCCATAAATTCGCCCTATTTCCCAAATGAAATTCTGGCGTTGGGAATGGTCACTGGCAGGACATCAAAACTTAAGAGCAAAACACAAAACTTGTGCCTAACCAGCAGTAAGTGAGCATTCTGTCATTTTGCATTCTGTCTCGCATCCTTTTGGTATCTTTCGATATAAAGTCAGTTCAAATATAGTTTTCTTGATTCCGATTCAGCTTCCTGACACACATCTCCGAGCACAAGGGACTTTTGTTCCCTAAGTGTCGACTGGAAGGCAGCCGCCTCCTCCAAGGCTGCCAACAGTGGGTTAACACTCTTCACTTAGCAAACCACAAGCCATGTGGCACTGTGCCGCTCATCTCCTCAGCCAATGATCGGGCCTTATTCACCCAACTTGGTAGAAGAGTTGCAAATGGTGTCCTAGCTAAAAGTACTGGACTGCACAGAAGGTTTAGTACATCCGTTTGCTACCTTGCAGACAACTACTATTGGATAAAAGCAGTGTATTGCAGCCTGGCAGGCCTATAGTTGTTTACAGTATTGTCATATTTGGATATTTAAAAGTGAGGGTAGAATATCTTGGTAGAATTTCTCTATATACTTAAGTATGTTTACATGCATAATCACTACAGTGAGGTATACAACATGGAAATTCTTTGGAAGAAATCTTATAAATGATCACTCTTTTTATTAGCTGGCCAGCAAACTAGTTAGCCATTAGCCACCAGCTAGCAGTTCATGAGGCCAGTTTTAGCTTGATTTATCATGTTGATATGATGTTCACCAACATAAAACAAATTACATGATTTGCAACTCTTTTGCTTGTGGTTGGCTAAGTGAAGAGTGGGCAGTGCCAATGATGCCAGCCTTGGAGGAGGCTGTCTTCCAGTTAGCACTCAGGGAACAAAAGTCCATTGTGTCTGGATGTGTGTGGTTTTTTTTAAATAACAAAAAATCAATAGGATATATTATACCTCATCAGTTTGGGTCTATGTGCGGCCCTGTGTGTACATACAATACTTAAATCCCCCATTTGCCTGGCTTTTAAATGATGTTGGAACATTTTTGGGTGCATACCGTTTGTTGTGGGTGTGGCCAGCGGTGAGCTTGGTTGTGACTATCAAATGCAGGGAAGCCACAGCAACACAACAATGGCGGATAGCAGTCAAATAACAAAGAACAGCGAGGCTAAAGGTGTTGCAGACAAAGCCCTTAAAAAACACAGCAGTTTTCTTTTTTATTGCCAATTCCCTTTGTTCATTGTCTGCTTCAACACCTGTTGTGGGCTTTATGCATGCCAGTTACCTCAGCCTGAGGGGGAGGAGGGTGTTAACAAAATACTTACCGTCTCAAGACAAAAAGTTTGATATTTTAGTTATTTTACAATATAACTACAATATATAATATAAAATATAATTCAATAATAACCACATTCTGTTTCAAGCAACTGCATTCAATTGTGCCTTACAAATTCAATTTTTGAATTCATTTATTCAACAAATTATTTTTTCTTAATTCAGTGGTTGAATATGAGCATAACAAATGGCGCTAATCTCTTTCTATAAACATGAGCGTGCTGTGCGCAGTTTACTGATGTCACGTTACATGATTTCTGGGTATTGGAAGTTCTCAAAATTCAAACAAACAGTTACCTCTCGCTGCCGTTTGGGGCTTCCAATATGGGAAAATTGCATAATGCAGCTTTAACTGGGAACTGGATCAGGAATCTCTTGCTGCCCTCTATTGAACATAGGCTTAAAATGGCTGTAATTAACTTAAACTCAATTCTAAAAAGCTTTGTCTCTCAAAATGGGAGGATTTCTATCTACCGCCCCAGTTTAAAGACAGGACTAAGATGTACTGTATATCTGTGTGAGTGTAATACGGTTACAACTGTAATCACTAGTAGGCCAAATCAAGTTTATCAACAGAAACAGAAACTGAAACTGACTGATTTTGCAGCAGCTTTGTTCAAAAATTGCAATGCAATTTGCAATGTTTGTTGGCATTGTGTGAATTATTGAAAATTGCAGGTCAGCAGCAAAAAATTTTGATTTAAAAAAAAATATTTTTTTTAATCTCAGTAAACAAGAAAAAGGAAAACATAAAAATAAGAAAATAAAAGTTGTGCCCTCTCTCTTTCACTCACACACACGTCTGCATCTCTCCACCTTCCACTCTTTCTGTCTAGCAGCACACACACATACAAACATAGCATTCTTCCAATTTGACCATTTTATACAGAAACACTGCGGAGTGGGCAAATTGCAAGCTCTCTCAATTATAGCGAGGATTGGATGAATTTGCATTAATTCTTGTAATCACGAAATCCTGGAGGGACTGCCTAATTCTTATTGTTATAAGTTTGGGTTGCAGCAATCATACAACCATAAACATATCACACTTTTGCCAAATGAGGCTCACCCCCCAAAATTATAGAAAATAGTTGATTCCCACTGAAAATTATGATGCTTTATATAGTTCACTTTTACTTGGCTGTTGGGAGATGATAGAATATTGCTTAGCAGGGGGAATATCTGTGTATCTGTGCAAGACTGACAGTACCAAATCTTAGTTTTCAGCATGCAAGGCTCTAACACACTAATGACTATTCCATTGCTTATAGGAAGTGGTCTAGTTCTTCCATTTACACTGTGTGACAACTAGATTATCAGTCAGACAGAGTTGTTTCAGAAAAGCCCATTTGATGTAAAAAAAAAATAAAAAAAAGGAGGTGAAGATTGACATTTCCAGCAGTATCGTCACAATCACTTTAAAAATCACATAAGTAAGGCTCCAGTTCTTAGCTACAATGTCTTCCTGACTGCTATTATTTTTATTTGATCCCTAAGAGTTTGAAGTTCTGTAGTTTTTCCATATCTGCCATGTTGGGCTGTGCAAACACAGGGAAGCATTTCCCCCTCTGACCTGTGATTTGTGAACAGAATTTGCACTTCAACAGAAGCTCCTACACCTTTTAAGAAACCAAAAATACATAGTGGCAACATGATGCTGATTTTACTAAACTGTTGAGAGAGATTAATAGAAGCCAATGGAGAGATAATATCAAAATGATGCAGTCACCCAGTTTAACATTTCCTTCGTTGTAAATTATAGGACTTGCAAATTATTGTGAGTGGGACCACTGCTATCTAGTTACATAATAACTAGTCTACGCCATTACTTATAACTGTGTTTGCAATGACCCTCATCTTGAGCAAAACCATCCTGCGTAAAATTATACTGTCTGCTTCATTTAACCCGAGTGGGAGAATATTTTCTCCAACTCCAATTCCTGATGTGCAGCACTCTTCAGTATATCACTCCCTCTTGCGTTCATATTTAATATTTTTCTTAGTCATACCAAAAATGCTGCACATTAACATTCAAAATTGTTTGTTTAATTTGATAAGTTTGATGTCTGTGATTATATGATGAAGAATAACTGATCACTGATTATTCATAAACCCTTGTGACATGAATATGGCTCTGTAAAATGAGTTTGTAGAGTGGTGTATGTAGTGGAGTGTTTTAAATAAGACCCCAGAGAAGAGAGAACATGTTTGCATTTGTGGATCAGCAGTATGTTTACCAACAATGTCTCTCCCTCAAGCACGGTCACATACACTAGTGTCATATTGCTGTTCTGAGTACTTTCCTATTTGTGCAAGGTCATCACAACATTCTGTGTGCTATAATTATGACAAACACACACGCACAGACACACAAACACACAGCCCTACTTTCTAGAATGACTATGGCTGTATCTGATGCACATTAGCCAATGAGAAAAAAAAGCTGCGTTGTTTCAGGTAGGCTACACAATAATTGTGTTTGGCATCGCTAGGAACACCACATTATTAATTGCGACAACCACCACCAACCAAAAAAAATAGAGAAAAAGACTAGATGCAAATCCACTTCAACAGAAATCCTACAGTTGTAGCCCTCATGAGGCATAGTTTTTTTTTTATTTATTTACCCTTTGTTTAACCAGGTAATCTCATTCAGATTAAAAGGAAATGTCTTTTACAAGAACGACCTGGCCAAGAGGTTTTCCAGGCCATTTAAAACCAAAGGAACACGAACCTGCTGCTCGGCTATGAGTGATGTCTTGAGGTTCTGCATCTCCTCATTTTTCCTTTTCTCCAGGAGCTCCATCTGGGTCTGCAGGGAGGCCCTCTCCTGCTGCAGCCGCTCCTGCAGGGCTGAGTCCAGAGAGAGAGGTGCTCCGGCTTCTGCATGCCCCTCAACATGCAGGGACAACCCTTCCTCCCTGAAAGGCATAAAGTAAGGTAAAATACTGACAAAGCCTGCATGTAAAGTCACGTCATGTCAGTCTATGCTGCACATCTGGAGAGTATGCTTGCATGTGTGTTGCAGCTTCTCGGCGAGGAAGTGATTTGTTTAGTTTTAACTAGTGGTAATAGTATTTGCCAGCGTTTTGTCTCTAGATTTGTGGTGGGATAGTTTGCTACTCTGCCCTGCCTGCTGTGCTGCCATCAGAGCAGCTTGCGCTCTGGATTAACATCACTACTGTCACTCACCCTTTCGGAGCCGATTCTGGATCTGGACTAAGCATCGATGCTGTCACTCACCTGATGCTGCTCTGCTTGGGATCGGATGAGTATCCACACTGTGTTCTGTCTGCCTATCTCCTGTGTCTGGATCATGGTTTTGAACTGCCTGGCTTCGGACTGCCTTGCTTTGGCTGGTGGATCTGCTTGCGCTAGATTCATTTACTCTGCCATCCGTGTTGTGTTGGTGACACGGAGCTAGCTTAGCTGCCTGCTAACAGTGCTATGTAGTTCGCCAACAGTCGTCACTCACCAAGAATTTCTGAAATAACTGTTCTGTCTGTTCCCTGTATTTGGATCTTGGTTTAGGACTAGCTGCATGTTAGCCCCAGCTGGCTACATCCCTTCCCTCTCCCTTCTCTTCTCTCTTCTTCTCAGCGCCGTTACAAACACAGCGGTTCAGGCGCTAACCTAAGCCATCTCAAACAGCTGGCTAGGGCTGACACCAGTTGTGGGCTCTCCATTCTCCCTTCCCCTGCCCAAATGGCCAGGTTTTGCCCTCCTCAACACCCGTTCCCTCAATAATAAATCACATGACATTAATGACATAATTCTTTTCATTTCCACTCTTATGCTGATGACACCCAGCTCTACCTCCAAACTAATCCCTCTGACTCCCTCCCCCCTCCCTCCCTTGCTTCCTGTCTCCATGAAATCAAAGAATGGATGAACTCCAATTTGCTCAAATTCAATAGCAATAAAACGGTTGCAGCACCCAATACTCTCCTTCAAAAAACATCAGCAAGATTCCAACAAAACTCTGGACAGGCTGCAATATGTTCAAAACTCTGTTGCCAGGATGCTCACTCACACTAAACCCTGGCATCACATCACTCCCACCCTGCAACAACTTCACTGGCTCCCTGTAAAATACATAATCATCTTCAAGATCCTCCTCCTCACCTATAAAACACTACATGGCTTGGCTCCACCCTATCTAGCCAGCCTGCTCCACCCTTACACTGGATCTCTGATCTCCTCATCATTCCCCATACCAGGCGACGCACACTTGGAGACCGAGCCGTCTCTGCTGCTGCAGCCAAACTTTGGAACGCTCTTCCCCCTGCCATCCACCGCTCTGCCACCATAGACACTTTAAAATCTAGACTCAAGACCCATCTCTTCAGTCTCGCTTTCCATCAGCGTGCGTCTAGTCCTGAGTAGCACTGGCCCTCCACCCCCTGCCTCTGCCCTTTTATCCTCTTTGTCATTTTTGCAATTTTAATGCAGCTTACTTGATTTCTGAACTTGATTTTTCTGATTTTTGAACTCTTGAACTATGTAAAGTGTCCTTGAGTCTGAGAAAGGCGATAAATCAAATGTATTATTATTATTAGATAGATAATCAGGACATGCAAGCATACTCAAACAGATAAAAAGTGGTAATAATGATAGTTAATTCTCAATCAACAGTACAAGTGGATTAGCATAAACCAGATCTTCTTTCAGGGTGTAATTTAAATTCTGTAACTAAGCAATCAGACAATCAACTGAAGAGGTAGAACACTAAAAAACAACAGTAATGCAATACCAATAGCTTTAGTATGTGATGTGCCTCTGGTATTTGAATCAAACAGTTACCTTTTTGAGGATTGTCTCCCGTGAAGCTCATTTTCAAGTTCTCTAATTTTGTCTAAAAGTCTCTTCTCCATCTCCTCCTTTTGCTGCTCTAACTCTTTAAAGGCATCTGGTAATGCAACCTTCAAGGCCTCTTCTTTCTCTAAACTTTGCTGGACTGCTTGTCTGTCCTGCTCTAATCTGTTAGAGAGCAGGTCATATTCTGTCTGCAAATTGCAGATAACAGTCCTCAACTCTTGCTCCCGCTCCTGGAAACTCCTCAACTGCTCTTCTTTTTCTTCATGTAGAGCAGCCGCTTGCTGGTCTAAGTCCCACTGGAGTTTCTGCTGCTGCTCAGCATGTTTCCTCTCAACATCATGGGCTTGCTGCTGCAGACAAGAGAGCTCACTGCGCAACAAGATAGTCTCCTCCTCATGTCTGTCCACCAGCTCTGAGATGCAGTGGTCCTTTTCAATCCGCATTAGAGTCCTCAGCTCTGCTAGGTCCACTTCATACTCCTCATTCTTCACCTGAAGCTGTCTTCTGAGATCTACCAGCTCTTGGCGAAGGACTTTTGTCTCAGCCTCTACCTGGACCTTCACAGCCTCAGCCTGCTGCACCTTGGCCTCCTCAAATAACAGCCTCACCTCTTCAGTCTCTGACTCTTTGAGGGCAAGCTCCACCTCTAACTTGCAGCGTAGGTCTGCCAGCTCAGCAGTACGAGCTTCCAAGTCCTTGATTTGGCTGTCCTTCTCTCTCAAGGCCGTAGAGTAGTGATCAGCTGCCTCACTTAACTTGGCCCTATTCTCTGTAGCCAGGTGCTCCAGAGTCTCCTGGTTTTCCCTGGTGAGGGTCTCCAGCTGGGCCTTGTGTTGCTGCCTCATTCTGTCCTCTAGCTCCTTTAAGTGGGACTGCTCAACCCCTTCCAACTCCTGCCGGATCTTTTGCTGGCCACGTTCAATCTCAAAGTGCAAATTCTCAAGCTGGCTGGTCAGGGAGTCTCTGGAGGTTGAGAGAGTCTTGATTTCTTCAGCTTGATCATTGATCTTCTGCTCCAGGTCTTTAATCCTCTCTGTCTGGCTGGTCTCTGCCTCAACCCATCGCTCCCTCTCACTCTCGAGCTGAGTGAGTTCTTTCTCTTTACGCTCCAGAAGCCCTTCCAGGTCCAGCATAGCATGTTGCACATCTTTGACAATATTCTGGTTGAACTTGTTTTCCTCTGTCAGGGTTTCGACCTGCTCCTCGAGGCCTTGCCGAAGGGAAAGGAGCTCACTTTGGTGCTGCTCCCTCATCTCTAGTTCATGGGTCTGGTGGATGTTGTCCACAATGCTGCGTACCTCTATGGTCATGGTCTTGAGGGCAAAGCCAAAGTCACGCTGTTCCTTCAGTACCAGACCTCTAAAGTGGTAGAGGTCATCCTTGACACTTCTTAAGTTGGACTGGGACTCCTCTGCGGCAGATCGGTACTTCTCGATAATCTGCTTCAGAACAGCCAGCTTTGAGTTCTCCCTCTCTAGTGTTGTGGTATCCTGCATACGCTTGTTGTCAATAGCATTGATGACAGAGGAATACAGCGACTCCACCATCATTTCAGGACTAGTAGGGTCACTGATGGGGTTGGGGGAGATCAAGTTCTCGTCAATCACAAACTCATTAACGGCAGACATGAAGTCAGATTCAGGGCTCTCTGCCAAAGAATCAAGGTCAAGGGAGCCCTGCTGAAGGACTGGGTCCATGTTTGGGTGGCCGATGGTTTCAAAGTCAAAGGTTTGTGCGTCAATGCTGTCTGGGGACAAATCCTCTAACGGGGCGGGGACGGGAACATGTAGGGGCTGGCAGGTGGGGCCATGAAGGCTGAGAGAGGAGGGGGTTTTGGAGGAGACAGGGGTTGTGGTCCCAGGTATGCCTTCAGACTGTGGGGTAAACGCAGCTGATCTCTGAGCACTCTGGCTATAGGATGCCTGGAAGGACAGCAGATGAAAATGGGAGTGAGAGGACATATAAGTAGGTCACTCAAAGATCAAAGAGAACCTACAGATTTGAATTTGAGCTTTGAATTTGAATTTAAAGGGTCTCTGTGTAATTTCTGCCTCAATGCTGACCTCTATCATTCAACGATTGAATAACAACAACAAATGAAAATAAGAGACATGGCTTGGCCCCTCCTCAAGCCATGCCAGCTGCTAACGCCCCATAACCCTCTCTCTCCCCTCTATCTCCCTCTCTGCAAGCAAGACCAGCATATTCAAATAGAAAGGTAGCGGATACCCGTAACCCAACACATGTAGCACTGTAAATAAGCTAACAATGTCAAGTTTAAACAAGATAAGGTAGGAGGGCCTTCAAACAACAACAAAAACACAGCTTTGGCCCACTCCTGTGTTTCAGAATGCAGAAATTTCTGAAGCAGGTGTGCCATGAGTTCTTTACTTTGTTTCACTCACTATCATTCAGCAACCCCTGCTGATATTAGGTAGTCAAATTATGCTACAGGAAAACAGAAATATTACACATTGAACCTTTAAGTAAGAAAAACAAAACCAGACTTTGTGTAAGATACATCCATGGATCTGTAAAAAGGGCTGCTACAAATAGGGAACAAGTAGTTAGAAGTAATCCTAGCTCTCCTACATTTCCCCCACTACTATTACTATCCTACCATGCCTAGTTTTATTGTAAACTGTAAACACTGTGTGTGATACAAATAAATGTATTGTGTTATTGAAGTTGTCATTACCCTTTGTTCACTTAGTAGGTCAGTAATGGTTTGAGACATCTCATCCACACTCTGTGCAGCTTGGACTAGCTGGTGAAGCATCTCTACATGCTGATTTAAGGGCTCGAAGTCACACAGTGTGGGAACCCTGAGAAACAAATAAATACAAAGAAAAGTCAAAATCCAGAGTGTCAAAGATAATTGTAATTGAGGACAGAATGCTCATAACTGATAAATTATAGCCTTCTTTCTATACTACAAACAGTTTAGGGCTGGGCACTTTTGGTAATTTGACATCAAGATCAATTTGGGTGTCATATTTCGTTTAACAATACTATTTTGACACATTTCTATAAACTGTGACTTGATTATGCAATAGAAAACAGTGTTGTGTTATTTTACATCAATTTTCTTCTAAATGCAATCCCACCAAGTTCATTTGATTTAGAAATGCCAATAAAATAGCACAAAAATTGGTATAACACAAGTATAATTTCTCAATGCCCATACGCATATTATTATGAAACTGACATGGTGATATCTGAAACCATTTGAGTGACTGAAGACAGTGACTTACATGAGGAAAGGCTGCACCTCTGCAGGACAACAAGACTTCAGGTACTGCAGGTCGTCAAGTGAGATGTCTGGAAGCTCATAGTCAAACCTTCTGGGCTTTCGTGTCTATGAACGATAGTGGACAAAGACAGAGAGAGAGAAAAAGAGACCTGTTAAATAAAACACAGAGGAAATATGAAAATTCTGACTAGTTCAAAATGGTGTTCCATTCAAACTTACACAAAATGATGTGGGAGGCCATGAATCAAGTCCTCTAAACAAGCGATTTCTGAGGAAAGACTTCCCTGAAAAGAAGAAAAGGGAATACATTATAAAGCTCAGCACTTGGTTGGAATTGGTGTGCGATTTCAAAAGGTACGTTGTGTTCTACAGTGACAACTCAAACATCATCAACTAGGAGCTCTAAAAAGAGACTTACTAAAGAGTTTCCCAAACGTTTCCCTTTTGAACTTTTCAGCCTCATAGAGTCGTTTCCCATCCTTCACAAGCGCACAGGCCCACTGAAAGAGTGAAAATAAAGTTAAGATTTTACAGCAACATAATAAATTTCTCTTTCAGTTTCCACTTTCAGCACTGGGTGCCAGTGTGGCTCTCTGAAGGGGCCCTGAATGTTACTGAGCAGGTATATGGCCATTTTCTATTATGAGTTTAAATGTCAATGTAGGCAAATTTTTATTTTCTGTCATCCCTGGGAACCTCTTGCTCGTCCCCATAATAAAAATACATTAAAAAAAAGTTTGCCACTTAGGACCAAACAGTTTAAGGAAAACAAAAAGGGAAAAGGAAGGAGAAGCTTTCTATTGCAGCTTTCTTGCTGTTGCTGAACAAAGTCAGTTTTTCCTAAAAGTATGAGCCAAATCAATGTATGATTACTTTCCGAATGACCACAAACAGCATCTGGCACTGACCTCTCTGTAGTGGCGTATAAACATCTTTCTCCTGACGACTTCCACCACTGCCAGGCAGTACATCTGGGGCACGGTGCTGAGGGCCTCCACCACCCTCACTCTCTCCATTAGCTCTGTCAGTAGCCTGAGTAGAGCCTGAAGCTTCTCCCCATCCTGGTCTGCGTGAAGCATTACGTAGCAGCACCATCTAATGCAAAATCATCACATGTGGTAACCTTGAGAACAAGTTTCTCTTAACTGTATTTGCATAATTTGTTTTTACAAGCTAGACTGGATTCAGTACAATAGGCTGAAATACCTATGATATTCAAGGGATCATTGGCAGTGTAAGTGGTGAGTTATTGAACACAAAGAACAAGGAATAAATGATAGAGAATAAAATGGTTTATGCTTTACTTGAGTCGGACTTGAAGGTTGTTTGCAAGTTCTTGTTTGGCAGTGGTGCACTTCTTTTTGATGTCCAGCAGCTTCCTGTGGTTGTTCAGCATGATCATGAGCTGGTTAGTGTGACTCAGACACAAGTCAGGCAGAACAGATGTATCCTTCAGGTTTTCAGCCCGCTTCTGATTGGCCAAAAATCCCTGGTAAATCATAAGAGATACATGTAAGCATTATTTATCCACCACCCACAAAAATTGGTAAATAGTAAAAGCATTTTTAAAAGTGGAGATTTCTTGTTTTGCTTACCTGAGCAAGTTCTTTCTGTTCATTCACCAACTTCTTACAACTTGCAATCATTTGGTCTAGAGCATACAACCTGTCCTCAAGCCCCTTGATGGCTTTCATGTTTTGATTATCTAGTTTGGCAATTGTGTCTCGACAATCTGCCAGGAAGGGTTGAATGATCCTTGGGTCAAGCTGAAAGACAAAACATTTTAGTAAGGATTCTCAATATTTTTTCCCAAAGTTTATAACTACATATTCAGAATTCTATTTTGATAGGCCTATTCACAAAAGAGTGACTCACCCTGTTGATGGAGTCAAAGCATTTCCTCACAACTGATTCCACATCATTGGGCCTGTCTTGTACATTGATCCAGTCTAGTAGTGTGACATTGAAGGAGGGAGGGTTGGCCAGCTCTGGAGTGTCGTCCTCCTGTAGGGCAGCCCTCAGCCCACCACTGTCAGTCATTTCATTTGTTTCCTGTTCTTCAATCGGTTCAGATGTGGCTGCACCCGGAGCAGAGAAAGATGCAGGTAACTTAGTGGTCCTCTGTGCATCAGCAGTGCAGAGCACAGAGTCAGTGGATTTCTCCCCCTCCGTCTCATCTGAATCCTTTCCTGGGGTTGAGCTGGACTTCTCAATGCTCTCTCTGTAACTATGTCTTGTTAAACATTCCAGCAGAGGTATCTTGGCCATGACAGAGACTGCTGTCCCTAGCCTGCAATCATAAAACAGAATACATTAAGACATAAAGTTCAGCTTCATTTCTTTGAATTCATTTAATCATGAGAATTTCTCAGAAATATAACTTAATGTTATTAGAAAAATAACCTAAATTTGCTAGGATATTGATGAAAACATTTGAACCAGTAATAAAGTCACCAAATACAGCAATTAACCGCTAACAAGCATACAGTATTTGGTATTTGAAGTTCAAGACAATCTGGCCTGATTAGCACTGTGCAATATATCATGTTCCTTGGGGGCAACACTTACTTTGAGAGTTTCAATTTAATTTCCTCCAAGTCGTGTTGATAATTTGCGTATGCAGTGTCAAATTTCCAGAGCAACTTCTGATAAGACAGGGTGCAGTCATCCAGATTAGCCATAATAGCAGCCCAGCCTTGGTGTTGGAGGTGTTCATCATGAACCAAACGTTCACAGAAAGAGCAAAGTTTCTTGGCAACTTCAAACATTTCCTAGAGGGGCAAAAAATAGTCAAGCCAAGTTAGAACCATCCCATAGTTAATGTGTTTGTTTAGAATGCTTTTATACTGTAATTAAATAGATCTGTGTAATTTAAAAACTGGTGTGAGCTCTCTATCACTGATCTATCTATATCAATTTCAACAAAGGTAATGCAAAATGTTAGCAACTCATTCCAAAGCAATGACTTAAGCTTATGTCTCCTAAGGAAAGACAGATTTTCAAAAAGTAGATAATTACCACAGCAAGTTGTGTTCGCGAGGCAACGGTGTGAAAGACAGCTGGCATCATAAGAGACTCTTCCACCTTAACCTGAATCTCACTCTCAATTGAGAAGGTGGTTTTGGGGATTGTTGGATCCCGGTCACACAAGATCATCTCTTTGTTGAATAGGAATATGGGGTTGGTGTCCTAGACATCAACAACAATAACAAGACCTCAGTAATCATAACATTACAAATGCTACCTCTGTGAAAAAAAAAAATCCCATTTCAAAACCATAGTGGAATTGTTAAATAATAAGAAGCGGCGAAAGGGTACAAAACTTACAGTGCCAGCACTGTAGCTGCAGACTCGCCTCTCTGCAGCCATACACTCCCCTCCATTGACAACAAGGACTTGATGTTGAGTTGCAATCTTATATTTGACCTGGATGGCATGTTTAAGCTCCAGCACACTGAGGAAAAATAAGAATAAGATTTATTTAGGAGAAATGGCCAAGATACACTGACCACTATTCTTGACTACTATACAAATACAATGCCAGTCTCTTACGTTTGGACAGCAAGCTCAGTGTCAAATGTCAGTGTGCTGCCATTGTTGACCTGGAACACATACAACTTCATGTTGAACCTCCCAGAGATCTTCACACTCGCCTATCTTGCTCATTTAGTCATTCAAGGCCACCCTGAAAAAAAAACAAAAAAAACACACACAATTAAAAAAGGGCATTAGAAGCATGATAATCCCAGTGTATACACTGACACGCAGGTCTGCCTTATTATCATTAAAAGAGTAATGATAAGAGGTGATGTTGCCAGTTGGCATTATGGCATGAAGGCTGTAGGGTTATTTTATTACTAAAGTCAGGTGTGACTGTTGGCTCCATCATAGATGATAAGCATGATAGAGAAAGCCTGCTACTGCCGCCAGCTGCTTACCTAGATGACTTATATTACTGGCTTTCACACAAAATGCCAGTGATAACAGTTAGGTGGAAGGGTATTGTACGCTGTCCTTACAACGTCCTTTCTACTGGATAATTAGCTAAGTAGCTGAGTCACCATGTTGATGGTTACTAGCTGCTATCAAGTTTTTGACCTAAATAGAATCACCTATGAAGCTGACCTAACGTGAGAAAAAAAGTGTTGTTTAGCAAGCTAGCGAAGATAGCAGCATGCACAACAACCATCTGATCTGCCAATTTTCCTTAACTGCCTGGAAAACCAAACATTTGTTGATGTTTATGTGGAGAGTGGCGAGCCAGGAAGCTAGGATCAAATTTAGACAGCTATCTGAATATATTGCCACCAGTGTTCGCGTTATCTGGCCGCTAACAGTTGCTAATGAGACAATATAAAGTAGATAACTAGCGGAGTTGCTATCACAAATTTAAGTCATATTAGCGCTAATTGCCTTTAGACTTCAGCTAGAATGCTGGCCTAGGCAACATTCAGCGTTAACTTACCCGAGTTCTTCAAACCTTTATGTTTAGCTTACTTGGCTTAAGGCTGGCTGGTTAACTTGGCTAATAACTTCGGCCTCCGGCGAGTCAGGGTGCCAAGGCAGGAGCCACCAGCAGCTGTTAGCAAGCTAGTCAATGACACCCGCCGACTGCGCTCCCTGGTTGTTAGCTAGCTAACATTAGCTGTCAAGCTAACGCTATGTACTGGCAACGTCGATGATTTTGACAGATGTAATTTGACTAGCTAAACTAGCCAACATCACCTGCTAATGTCATACTCATGTGGATATATGAATATCTTCCCCTGTTAAATGTTTAAAATAAATGGTTTCTTTGGTCTTACCTGTCTTTACTCGCATCTCCCAGTTGTTGGTCTCCACCTTACCTTGGCGAGTTTGCTAGCTGACAAGCTAGCAACTAGCTAGCTAACCTGCTTCAGCTTGGCATACATGGAGCTAGCTTGGCAAGCTAGCTAGCTAACGTTAGCTAGATTAAAACTAGCCTAAAATATAGCTAACAGCCGTGGCCAGCTGTGTTTCTTTACAATCGAATCATATTGCTCCAAAATGAATATCTAATCTATTATGCCAACAAGCTAAACTCTTTTTACTCGAGATTGTGTAATACACGAGCTTCAGCACCAGTTGTTTATCTGAGTAGCAAGCTAACAACGCTAACACCCTTTTCAGTAGCTGTGTCTGTTTTGTTGTTGTCGTCCGGTGATGCGCGATTCGTAAACGATCCGTTCAGTAGAGCTCCAACTGAAAGCCAGCACACCTACAGTTTATAAATGAGCTTGCTTAAGTTACTACTTTTATGCTCTCTGAAAATGTCATACTTAATACTCAGTTCAGATTTGTATGCTTAGTTTAAACTTAATTTTATTTAAAATAACCCAAACAATCAGAACAGTCAATATTTAGCTACACTATAAATTACTAATTTGGCTCATGGTAACACCACTTTCAGCATAAAGCAAAAGATTTTTAATATTCCTCAGTCACCAGAATTCTGTAAAATGTAAACATCTGTAAAGTTGTGAGAATGCTCTTTAGCTACAAGAAACTCTTTATAAGCATCACAAATATGCTCTATCTTTAATATTTTTTATTTTATATTTTCATTTATGACTTCATTACCTTTGTATTCATATCCTTTAAAGATTTTTACTCTCTGGTCATTCACCTTAACTAGGATCTTAAAAAAGATCTCTTTTGGTTGAAACGGCAATCGATCAATAAATATTTAATGGAATCGGAATGAGTGTGTGGCTATCTTCCCCTTTTGGCTTCAGTACATTTTTATAGCCAGCACCTCCCTCATTGGTGTGCGTTTTTGTCTTTTTGCCAGATCATTCACCTTAACCTCCATTCTTTGCTGCGTCAATGACACATATTGCCCTTGGGTATCAATAAATTAAATTTCACCTTATCATATTCTGCCCCTGCTCAGCTTGTGGCTCAGTCAAATGAACAAATTAATGGAGAGATTTACTTTCTATTGATTAGGTTCAGAAGAACAGACTCTCACAACAGAGTCAAATCTTCCATCAGAATATGCCTTCGTCACTGTACTTTTTCTAGGTGTATTCTGGGAAAAAAAAAAAAAAAAAAAAACCTGTCCAGTGTTTTGCTGCAACATGAGAAGGGGTGTGGTTAATGTAGGCTGCAGTGTGTAGCTGATTCCTATTTTGCTGCAGAGTAGAGATAATTTGGTGGTTCTTCTCACCTAGCTCTATATTAAATATTTTTTCATTAAAACTTGCATCATCCCACTCTTTCTGGGAATGCTGATGTGCTGGTAATAGGCTACCCTTGATATGTTTTCATTTCAATGGGTCAAGAATGGTGCACCATGTTCTTTGGACATAAAGGCTGGAGAAAATGACTGTGCTAAACATATGGCATTTCCAAAATAAAAAAAACACCAACAAAAGGTTACCTTCGCAAAGGTTCTGGTTATGTGCTAATTTGAGATGCACCCTGTAATGGAATAAATTCCCCACAAAATATCTGAGGCTTGGCAATTTCTAACCCAGAGCAGATTCTCATCTGTTTCAGTACAGTGGGCAACTTGACACATCAGAGGGGCAGGGACATATACATGCAAAGCAGGTCTGGAACATCTAACTACATAGACAATCACAACAGTTACATTCTTAAACCATCCTAATATGTTTGGGGTAATTTTGACCCCAAACACAATAGCCTTATAAAACCAGAGAAAATATAAAAGGTTTACACATATTTCCTTTCTCTTTGTTTTGATTGATACTGAAGGAACTGTCCCATGCATTTTTTTAATCTTAAAAAACGTTCCCATGCTTTACGGCCCTAACATAAGACAAAGTTTTATCAAGTTTTTATAGAATCTTATCTCACCTGAAGATTTTCTGCCAATGAGGTCCTGTCACAGCTCTTTGAAAGACTATTTTGGTGACTAATTTATTTTTTATTAGTGTTTTTTTTTTCATTATTGACTAACTGCTATGTGTTACTTGCTGATGTTCTGAAGTGTAAACTTGGGTAACACTTTCAATTACAATATTTTTTTGTTGGTTTAAACTGCTGGGGTCAATTTGACCCCAAACATAAAAGATGTCTGTTAATTTTAACATAATGGGAGGGTTAACTGTTAATTTGTACTGACCACAGTTACTGGATACGAATTGCCCTCACTCATCCCATTTTGCATCCCCAGTTCAATCCAGCTGAATGCTTTCTAGGAGGACTAACTAATGACTGCTGATGGGAGCCATGGCAGGTTTATACTTGATATCGTCTGCTGCCTGAAAAACAAAGTATTAATCAGGCGTTATTGGGTGTAATGTTACAAGATGGAAGATCATAGGTGTCTGATTATTTTGCAAATTAAAAGAGAAGATTAGGGGCAGGATGTCCTACCCTGGAAAAAGTTTGGGTTTTTAAATCCATTACACATTTTGCAGGGATTCTACACCATTTCCCTTGAGGAGGGCAATGTTTTCGATTCTGTTTAATGCATGAGAGATCAAACTTCTGTCAGTGAACTCTCACTTGGAACTCTGCGACCCAAACAAGCAATCTATAGTCCAAGTGCAGTTTGAGGCTCCATTAGGCTGTCTTCTCTTAAACAAACTAACAAATGCTTGTGGACAACACTGTGAATAAAGTTTTATGAGGCCAAAGACATCAGATAGGTCACTATAGGTCACATGCTAAGTTATTTCAGACAAGGAAATGAAATGGTAACAAATGTACTGTATGTTGCTTTGTTTTCATGCTCTAATTACCGCATATAACATCATATATGACCTCAGTCAGAATCGTAACAAAAAGGTCTCAGGTTTAGGTTTAGGTTAGTATTAGTATTAGTATTAGTATTCATATTATTTCACCCTGCAAAACATCTACAAATGGCCCTGTAAGACCATGTTGTAAATTTTCATATAGACAATCTACTGCCCCAGACATTCACTCTGTCATTTGAAACATGATTCTTCAGGCTGCAGTAATCCTAGAGGTCACTTTAGATAATTTGCTCAGTCCAACAACAACAGCTCTGATCATCCTCTAAGTGTTTTTGTGACATCTACGATCACCACTCATTCCTGCCAGAGCGAAAAGAGTTACATTTCAAATCATGCCCTATTCCAAGACAATCTTGTCCGCAGTGTGCAGTAATCTGCAGAGGTTTTTTTTTGTGGGAAAATGGAAGGTTAAAAACAGCAAGTGGTGTGTCAAAGAAAAGCATGGTTAGATACAGACTGTTCCCATTTCCAATAAACCCCCTTTCATGTTTGTGTAATGATGTGAAAGGTCAGCGTAACCCTTAGAAAATGGCCACGCTCCATCTTCTAATATAGGGCAGTAGGGTTACATGGTGAATAGGAAGGCAGTCCTTCAACCAGAGGATCGGGGTTGAAACTCCTGTATTGGCAAGTATAGACTGCGGAGGTGTCCTTTGGCAAGACACTGAATCCCCATCAGTTCCTTAAAACTCACTTTTTTGTACTGGCTTTTAATACCTGATTCATTGCTTTTATGTTCTTTTGTTTTTACATTTGTGTGTCGCATGTTGTTTTAATTCCATTCTTACTTTGTGTTGTTTTTCTGGTTGTTAATCTGATGTCTTTATAAAGCACTGTGTAACTCTGTTTTTAATAAGTGCTGCATAAATAAAGTTATAATTATTATTATTATCAGTTCCTGGGTCCCGTATTTTTATCTGTTGTTGTCATCGTATTTGAGTTAACACATCTATATTGGGTCACACTATGTATTAACACTCAAGACACTATGTGACTTGAATGCTCTAAAAAATAAACATGGCAATAGATTTTAGAATGCTACAACTTGTTCAGAAGCCCACTGTAATCAAACGCAGGGAAACTGAGTTGGTGAACAACTATAGCTTCAACATCTTGATAGCAAATGCCTCGAGACAAATACAGATGCAATCTATAACAAGATACGGCAGTGCTTGTTTTTCCTATACAGAAAATTAACTCCTTTAAAGTGTACGCTGAAATGACGACTTTGTTTTATTGGAGTTTAATTGAATGTATTTGAATTGGTTTGGCAACTTGAACTTGAGCGATAAAAACAGACTTGGATTGTTTAATTTGCACATGAAATTATGTTTCTATATGTTTCTTCTGCATGTATAGCACTTTGGATTTTGCCCTTATGAGCAAGTTATTTTTGCACTTTATTAAGCTGTTGACTGCCTCTCTTCTCTTACTAACTGATGTTTGTGTGGTTTATGATGTGGTGATTTGTTCTGTGTTTTGTGTTATGTGTTTTTATTGTAAACCCTGTCTGTAAGCCAAAGTTCCCTTAGTGCAGTACCTGACCTCATCAACAAAAGTTGTCATATATTTAACAATGTTTTATCTACATTTCCTTGTCAGCCAGCATGGCATCACTGATTGCAGAACTCCTGAACTTCTGTACTTTCATTTAATTGCTGTTCTAATTGAACAATGTCATTAACTAATGAGGCAATCAAGCTGAAATTGGAAGTGGGGGTGTGAAAAGCTCCATTTTGTTCACCTTATGTGATACTAGGGGCGATAGCTGTTCCTTTTGTTCCATTGCTCTGGTGCTTGTGTGCAAGATGACCAACTATAAGAATCTAGTAACAACGTAACTTCATTTCATTCAACATGTGCAGTACATTGCCAGTAGATACTTCTATGAAGTCCTCTGTGGTTGATGAATAAATATTCAATGATTTGAGACTAGTTTATACTACATCAGTGCAATGAAACTACTTTTAGAGCCTGTTTTTTCACTCCATCTTGTCTTCAATAAAGCACTGTGATCTCTCCTCAGGGTCAATGGATGCTGCCTGAATTAATGAGAGTGCAAGTTAAGCTCCATTTGAATTGGCTTCATAGGAGGGCATATTAAAGATTTACATGGAAGTTTTAGCCACAAGAAGTCGTTAAGAAGGGTGGAAGTCAGCTTGAAGATTTGAGTTTGGTCTTCATCTCTGCAAGTTAAAATGGTGATCAATAATTCAGACAGGTTTCATAAATATTGCCCCTCCAGAGTTGTCCTAGGTGCAAATGAACAGCCACTGTTGATCTAGTATTCATGGCAGCTCCCAGTGTCCTAGGGCGGCTCTCAGAGGCTTTCCCAGCTCATTTGGAACAAGAAGCTAGACCGATCAATTGGGAGAAAAGACTCTTAATCTGCTAAGGCCACACTGTAGCTGTGTCAGACAGACTCAAACTTTACTTAAACATAACTACTCAAAGTGGAACGAACTCTTCTATCTTTATTAAACAGAAAATCTCTCTCTCTCTCTCTCTCTCTCTCTCTCTCTCTCTCCGTGTCTCATGCAAAAAAAGTGGATATCACAAGTGGGCATGCACAAAATATCTGACCCATAATATATAAGGGGCTATCCGATATTCAGCAAAATCTCTGTCAATGAATATAAATCCTGAATATCCTGAAATAATAATGATAATCCTGAAATACAAAACAAGATTATTACATGTGATGTTCTAAGATTGATATGATTTAGAGTATATGATAATGAGTCAACATGCTGTGTTGTATAGTTCATTAAACCAGCTTGGTCAGCCATTTGCCAAAAAGGAAAGCCCTGCAGACTACTCATATGTCATATCCCTTATGAAACAAAGAGCCTGGATGAAATGATGGTCCTGACAGCAGTGCCAACATTGTCATCTGTCAATACATAAACGAGCCAGAGAATTAACTGCATGATTCATATAATTGCATAGAATGTAACGCATTGAGGAAGGCCTTCAGGCTGCAGATATTCATTATTTCATGAGAAACATATTCATCGTAAGGATTAGAAACTAATATACAGTATCTGAGTATTAGAAATGATCTTGCAACCCCACCAAAAAAATAATTAATTTGCTATTTAATATTTAATAAATGCTTATTACTTTATGTATAACCAAAACAGCCAGATTAAACACTATTGCTAAAAATGTTGTTTACACTATTGAAAATAGAATATAACAGGATTAGTTTGATAATGTGTTTCCAGGGGGGAGTTCCAAATTTGGTCAACAGATGGTGGCAGAAGGCTGAGGATAACACATGGTTTGGCTGTGGGAATGTGATGTTTGTTGCACAAGTGGTGTTATCAGCATTACATAAAGAAAGGTATGTATGTCTGCTATCATCATTATATACAGAGGTATGTATAGAGGTATGTCTGCTATCTTCATATTCTGTTGCTAGCAGTGAGGCTCACAGAACCTAACGTTCAGTCAGCGTCTACCTAACATAACTTCAAAAAATTCATTGCTCATTAATTAACCATATCTTAGCCATAAATTAGCCATATCTGTTAGTGGTTTATTCACACATAGGTAGGTCTACCTCCTCAAGAAACAAATGTGAGGGGAAAAAATTGGAAGCAAGTTGTTCATTTGGCACAGAATCAGTCATAGAATTGTGGAAACCATAGAAATCAATGAAATATTGTTGAAGACAGCAGCTCCTTTTTGCTACTGAAATTAAAGTTCCTCAGAAGTAGAACTGCTCTAACATGGAATAAAAGAAGCAAATGAGGTTGAAATTCGTAACGCCAGTGATCACTGAGAGCATTACTATTCTCAAAACAATATGGGATGTGAGCAAAATATTCCACTGACCAAGCAAATTAAGCTTTCATTATTAAATAAACATAGAGAAAAAGAAAAAACTGACTTCCTGAAGCATAAAGATAAGCAGTGAAAACAATGAGAGACATTTTAAATGTACTTGGAACTGCGTAGTATTGGTAACTTTGCTTTTTTTTTAATGGAAAATAGAAATGGTTCCAGCACAGCACCACCATTTAGCAGTACAAATTTACTGTTTATGAAAGATATGACAAGTCATTGCTTTGATTGCTAGTACAGATATTCTCTTATTTACCATCGGCTATTTTTATGTGCTTTTGAGATTCACTCTTTGGGAAAAGCAATATTAATCTCTATAGCTAAGTTGTGTCTCCAACACTGGGAACCAAAGATGAAAAAGCATCACTGCACCACTTCTATTATTAATGTGTGAGAAAAGAGTTTCAGAGCTCCAGGCTGAAGGCTCAGGAAAAGTAATAATTTTGCTGCATTACATTCGAGAGAGTTCAGTTTAACTTTTAAATTGTTTCTGTTTGGTTATATTCCTTTATCAAAATGTCTATTGGTCGAGCCACTGAATCTGAAACTGGAAAAATGACAACCATTTTTTTTCTCTGACTATATTTGATTTGTCATAATCTCCAATTCCAGATACTGCTGCACCCACAGTGGAAACTAAATCTGAGTTTTCTGTCCTCCATAACAGCTGCTCTAGCAGCTGATGCGGTGATGTGCATTCAAACCAGTAGATGGCTCTGTCTCTTCCCTACCAGTGATCCACTATGATCCATATCACTTCTTGTGAGATTACTCCATGTAAGACCTTTTTAACATGTAGTGATAGTTGAGGAGTTGTTCATGCTGAGAAAGTTGTCATAATGTGACACTCAAGCAGTGCGTGTGTCTATGGTAACTAGACTGATAGATGTGTAGGCGCACTCAGCTACACCACTGCCTTTTTTGTAGTTTGCCTCAAGTAAAATGTTACTTATCTGATGCTTATTATTTAAATGAGGGGCTTTGCTTTATTGTCTGGACTGGGTACATATGTGTGGTGTATTTCCAACAGATGGCACCTCAGAAACTTGGAAATACTAAGATAGAAAAAAGTCTACACTGCATTTGACAACTGTGGCTGTGTACCTCACATATTCAAACAAATTCACCTAATCAGTCCTAAAATATGTTATTTTAAGTCTGTTGTAGGCTAGATTAATGGTTTATCAGACAATGATGGAGAAAATGTATTGTTTGGGGGACAATAAGAAGATATTTCTGTTAAGGGGAAAAACAAGTGCCTGCCTGTGCATCTATAGCCTATGTGTGCGTGCACGTGTGTGTGTGAAAGTGCTGTTTGTGTATGTATAGCCTATATGGGCTAGGGTAGCTTGGGGCTTTGGCCTTATCGAGACAACAGACCACCAACAATAAATGACATTCTTAATGTAATTGAGGTATCTAGTTTTATTTCTTCCAATAGCCATTTTTTTGGTTGCATAACTGTCAGGTAGGTTATTATAATGATGTGCACGTTGCGTTTCTCTCCCCCTCCACCCAATCCAATCACACCCTCCCCCATCTCAAGTACAATTACGTGTTGGGTGACGTTTCAGCATGCGGAGGAGGGCGCTGGGCAGGGACCACTTGGACCAAAGAGGACTAAACGCTATTTCATTTCAGCGCAGAAACAACGCATTCAAGGCAGTGGACCAGGGCGCCTTGCTGAAGCCTAGCCCATTGTCTCCTTCAAACAGAGCAACTAAAGGAAAACGGGTTTGACCAAACCAGCGGTATAGCCCATAAAGGAGTGTCTAAGTGGTAGGCATTGCGGGTTTGTAAGCCACAGAAAAAAGGGCCCTGGACAGATCTAGCCAAATAACGGAAAATGAATCACAGTCAAGTTTTAATAATATGAACAAGAGCCGCGTTTTGTTGCAATTGGCGACCAACTATTGATGCTTCTGCGCCGATCGTTTTCCAGACCATCAATTCGCGCGGACTTCTTTTGTTCGCACCGTTTGAATCCTAAATTCTAGTCTGCATATCTGTGTTGCCGTTGTAAAGAGTTACTCGCTCCAAACCAAGATGAATTTCCAGTCGAGCGTCCCAGTGTCCGTGTCCGGTATCTCGCAGCAGTCTCAGCCAGCCATGCCCACTCCAGGCACGGTCCCGGCGCCCGTTCCCGTCCCCGTGCCCCAGTCCATCCCGTCCCAGTTTGGATCCGGATCTTCTGCGAGCTCAGGCGCCGGTCAGTTCGGTTCGGGGACTGTTTCGGGCCAGGCTGCCCAACCCGGCCCAGCGGGTTCCCAGTTTGTTTTGTCCAACTCAGCGGCCATCAGGGCTGAGATCCATCGGTTCGAGTCTGTCCACCCGAACATCTACGCAATCTACGACCTGATCGAGCGCATCGATGACCTGGCGCTGCAGAACCAGATCCGAGAGCATGTAATCTCTATTGAAGGTGAGTAGGGGGGAATCATAGTCATGGTTTTCTTTAGTGTTGGTGCCGCTCATTCATTGAGGGTAGGGGGTGGTAAGTGTGTGTGTGTGTGTGTGTATGTGTTGGGGGGTGGGAGGGGGCATCTCCTGTTATGCACAGTGTTAAGATTGTTGTCATGGGCGCACAACATAGTGTCAACAATCACACTTTAGCGGGGGTGGGGGTAAGTGGGGGCGTACAGGCGATCTGATACCTCTGTTCAAGGCATTAATTGCCCTCGTGTAGTGCAGTGTGAGCAATAAAATGTTCAGTTGCCATGACAAGAGCCAGCCCATGCAGTTGTAGTCAGCTCCCCAAAAATGGTTCTGCTGCTTGATAGGGATTTGCCAAAAGGAAGGTAATTCTCTCATCTGATCCACACAAGTCTGACCTCCAGTGTGCTGCAGAAGGTGTAAACTAAGATTTTTTCTTTTTTTGAAGCCATGTCAGCAAAGCAGTGATAGGAGGCTACTTTATGTGAAATCGTGTTTTACATGAAACTGATGATTGCTCTGAACAATGAAATGACACACTATCACTCAGGAAGCTGAGTGATAGCTGAAGCTGACCAAGAGAGGAGAAATGATGGTGTACTACTATGGATAGCAGCATTATGGCGTCAGTGGTTTTGTTACTCACCCACTCAGCAGGCATATTGTTGGTCACATTGAAAAGCCTTGTTACATGTCCAGTATTTTAATGTACACACGTGTATTTTTATACATGCCTGGGTTTATTTATGGAGGGATGGCAGTGAGCGATATGAAGATTGTAAGCCAGTCATCCCCATGTGAGAAGCTACAGCAGGTAGTCAAAATCAGTCGAAGATGATACACTGTCAGATACTAGCATCTTAAATTATATTACGATAGGGATTCCCATTATGTTTCTCCCATGCCACTTATCCATCCATTATATCCAGCAGTGCATGTGAGTCAGTGGTTAGTATACTGTCCATCAAAGTCAGCTGCCATGGGTCTTGAAGAGGATTATGACAGCTTTCTACATGTTTCCACCAGTGGTTCAATTCCTGAACCCCTGTGCCATTATCTGCATTTAGAGACTATTTCCTAGACACAAGTTGAAGGAATCAAGTTGCAGTTGGCCTTGACAACAGCACTCATGCTAATCATTAATGTATGCCAGCATGTGAAAGTAGTGTGTTTCTTGAGTTTGAGAAAGAAAATGGTGAAATCAGTGAAACCAGTTTGACAGGGTGGTTGTTGGCAGAAGGAGTAATTTTACAGTAGAAGAGCGCGGCGAGGAATGTAGGTTAATCTCTTCAGTAGTATCATGTGTAAAGGTGTAGATTCATAATTGGTGGGCATCTGGATTAAGATTGAATCATACAATGCAGAGCAAAATGTATTATATATTACAATATTTATTAGTATCTAAAATTGTTTGAATAACGGTGAACAAGGGGGAAGCAGGGTGATGTTGTGAGTAGGGAAGGCGTCCTTCACCCTGGAGGACCTGAGTTCAAGCCTCCTTGTCGTCAAGTGTTCGCCTTGCTGAAGTGTCCTTGAGCAGGACAGTGAATCCCGACCCTGACCCTGTGTAGGAGGGCAAGCAACAAAATAATTTTCCTATGGGGATCAACAAAAATGCTATTGGTATTATTAAAGGAAGCAAGGACATGTGAACTGCTGTCCTTAAGAAACTTGGATGTTAGGGGTGGGAGGATATGCTTATCTCACGGTCAGATTCGATACGCAATATGGGGTTCATGATTCGATACAACCACGATACAGTGTTGTAAATAAAAGTTAAATGACGACAAAGTATGAGTGTGCAGAATTAGGTTTATTTCAGAGACACAAATCTTTCTAGCAATGGCCATGGCTGGCCAGAATGTAAACAACAATTTAAAAATGTCATTACAAATTGCAGATAATGTAATTTGGATGGAGAGCTTGTGAAATTGTGATGGGCAAGCTGTCTGATTTGTGATTACTACAGCAGAATAAAATATAGCTAATATCGCAATTCATTTTTCTGCCCCACGATACGTATTGTCACCTTTTTGTATTGAGATATATTGAATTTTGATATATCGTCCCATCCCTATTGGATGTGTTACTGTAGGTAGGGTTGTCACTGAAAATGTTCACAATATTTTCTTTATCTGTAGAAGAAGTCAACAATGATCGTACTTTAGGATCTTCAGTGTCCCCATCGAAGAGCCAGGCTGCTGATCCACAGACATTTTAGACATATTTTATAGTTATGCTTTCACTGATTCTTGAGATCAAGCTCTATGAGTTTCAATATTTAACTTTTATTCGAGTAGTAGTCACTATAGAGCTTTAAGAGTCCTCACAATGTGGGGGTATGACTTAAGCTATGACTAGTCACATTCATTAGATGTAATAATCCTAAATAATAATCGTAAAATAACTGGACAATAAAAGTAAGAGCAGTAAAAGTTATAAAAAGACACAGTATTAGAATTTACATGAATTCAACATACTGATTGATTTTTGCAGTACATAAACACGGCCATACTGGGTTTTGTTTATCCTGTTAACTGAAGTAAAATCTATTCCACCATTATGCTTCTTCCACCCCTACATTAACCGGAGCAGCACAACTAGAATAGCATTTATTTCACAGGCAGGTATAAGGCAGCAGCAGCTATTATGAAGTGTGACCCAGAATAGCCCAGGTTCAGGACACAGCAGAAAGAAAATGAAAGTCATCTTCATTTGAAAATAAACTATCAAATGGTGGGCCTTTGGTGCCTGTGTGTTTTTACTTCTTTTTTGATGCCTAAGGAATGTTACATAATTCTATCAATGAAAGCTTGTCTTTATGCAATATCTTGATAAGACAACACTGCAGCCTTTTATGTGTTATCTTTAGATGTACCTTTTTAATGGGGAAAACTGGTTGCTTGGTTCATTCGAAAATCACTTTTGAATCAAATATCTTGTTTGTTCTTCCTAAAAGATGAGCAAACGCTTTATTTAGAGGACAAGCCCACCCTGGGATACTCTTACTCTGTTAGATATCATCATTCGGTGATGTTCAGTGCATTCCAGGAGTTATTTTGGTGTGCCAGTTTCCCTCAACCTGCCTTGTCTACTTCTACTTCAGTTAGTGATTTCCTGCTTTTCCCAGAATGCCTTTCAACATGCCAGAGAACAGGCATGAATTTTGTTGCTTTCAATTAAAGATAGGCATATGGGCAGCTAGCTAGCCAACTAGTTTGTGAACATTGGGGTGTGTCTATGATTGTGGCTGTGCCTCTTACTCATAATGCAACATATCTTGTGACTGCATTGCATTATGGTCTATTGAGGCTACTGTCGATTGTTGAATGTTGGTCCAAAATGGTGAGTCGAGAAGAAGCTCTTGCTCTTTGATACTGAGGGGCTGACACCAAAACCTGATGTTTACTGTTAATGTTTTAGCTGGGCTGGAACCATCTCAATGTGACGTCTCGTCTTCTATGTTCAGCCAGTCATCTGTGGGAATAAGAACAAGACTAGATGTCCCTAGTGATGGCTGGGCTGTTGTGGCCACGCCTCCAGGCATACACAACTCAAAATGTTAAAAGATGTTAAGGCTAATTTATGGTTCAATGTCAAAATGTTTCTGTAGCTACGCTGTGGGTGTCTGCGGTGCTGGCATAGCCTGCAGGGCTGCCACCGTAGCTTACATGTGCTTCTCCAAAAATCTAAGTGTGCGTAAGGCGATGCAAGACCGCAATAACTGTGATTGGTCTGCTGAGCCGCTTCGCTTTTTATCCCTGTTTTGTGAAGTAGTAAAAACTTGACACTGCCATCTAGTGTTTCGGCGGTCTACGTGCAGATCCACCAACGCAGAACTTTAAAATGCTGAACCACTGTAGACACCACAGGCAAGCTACGGCGTCACTTGGACATAGAACTATACTGTATATCATCATTTAAACCCCAGGCCAATGTGAGGTGGTGTGTCTATGGCCCAGCCCAAAAATACATCACCAAACAACAAAATGGGCCCAGAAATGCAAAGTACATCACCAATAGCTGTTTTTTTTTAACAGTGTTAAAGGGTTTTAGGGTGGATCTTTCCTTTAAGTGCATGGAATGGAAAGTAAAGGGATGTTTCTGAACCCTGTATATAGGCATGTGTCATAAGGCATAACCTCCTTTCACCTTGTCATGAAAACATTGCATTGGCTTTGAAGTACTATCTTAGCACTTTTGAATGAGATGCAATGCCCTTAATAACTTTTAACTTTGAAAGGCTTTGAAGAGCTGCAACAGGAGACGTTGGTGGACTTGTATTCACCTGCACTGTAGCACTGCAGATCTGTTCCTCTTCAATCTTGCATCATTGCAGAGTCTGTTGCTAAGGAACCAGTGGCTCATGCCTTTAGTTGAAAATGCTGGAGAAGGAATGAATAGAAATCATAGCCCTTACAAAATGCAATCCCATTGCCACTAAGGTTTTTCTGTTGTTTTGTTGATTAATATGAGCTTTACATGATGTAGCCTACAGGTATTTTGCTAAAATGTCCATGTGACACACCATGCTGGCAACACTGGGCTGTTAGGTTGTTTTGCCCCTTGCAGTGTTTGATATTCAGAGCACTAGTTGGTTTTGGCAAACCAATTTATACTGCAATCACAAATAACAGGGACATAAGAAGAGGTGCTGCTCACTTTTCCGTTTTGTAATTTTTTTTTACCACTTTTGTGAATACAGGACAACTGAAGCTATTCTAACTCGAAAAAGAACAAGAGCAAATGTTTGCAAACACTGACTGCAATCTTATGGATGGCAGAATCGGCCACAATTACAAATCAATGATTGAATAAATAAATATATCAAATAAATAAATGTGTAAGATAATATACAGAGGAATCTGTCTTAAACAAATACAATTAAACGTAATCCAATAAATCAATTAGTAAAACTATGTGTAACCACGAAAAAGTAAATACTACATTTCCATATCCATTTGTTTCCCTACTTATTTATTTCAGTATTTATTTATGTATTTCCTACTCCATAAAATACTAATAATATTTTTCAGTGGGCGACACTCAAACAACTTCACTTACTGCAGGAAAAGCAGGTAATCAGGGGAAGCATCATCGTTCTCTGCAGCAGTGGCCAGATTCCCTAATTCTCTGGATAATCTCAGCATTAATCATCACACACAGCACTTGGTCTGGCCAGTCTTCTTGGCAGTGGCCAACTTGCAACCTAATTGTCAAGTTATGTTGACAATGCAGTGGGACTTGAAGTTTGTTGCAGACAAAATTGTTTTGTTGTCAGCCAAGTAAAGCAAATCCAATCGAGCAATGCACCATGTCAATGACCAGCCAATAGTGTGATAAACACCACCCACATGCATTTGGGTGAGCCTCATTATCATAGTGGGGAGAAAAACAGAATGTGGAAATAAATCACTATACAGATTTTTTTTATTGTTAATGCATTGTATTACTCATTTATTAATTTACTGGTATTTATTTATATATTTATGGATTTCTATGGATTTCATTTTTTTTAACATTATGTATTTTGTACTTATTGACATATTTGTTAATTTATTAATTCATAGACATCATCACAGTGTTGCAGTCAGAGACGATATGTGATGTGCATGACTGGGCAAAATGGTTTGCCCCTCACATTGAGACAGAAGGGTCAGGAATTCAATTACACCCAATTAAAGATATCCTTAATTTGACCTCTGATCTTACGCAAGTGAGAAATTATAGTCCTGATACATATATAAAGAGTGAGCTAGGTAAGCTAATGAATATCCAGCGTTCTTCTGGCAAGATATTGGATACCATGTCCTTTCTGCATAATTAATTGTTTGGAATAGCAGATAGGTGCCCTCATTCAGAAGTAAGACCTAATATCAGTTGTAAATGTATTTCCTGACTCAAAATTCAATCAGGGCCTAAGAAAGGAGGTTGGTTTTGAAATGACAGTATTACTATTTACACCATGTACCCTCACAAGAGTTGGAAATTGGATTTGATCAGGGATTTACTTAAGGGGCAAAAAGTGTTAGGTTTTGGTGTAAAGAAAAAAAAATCCAGATCATTGAGATACAGAGACAGCTGCTGAGATTGTATCTGTAATGTGATTTCAGTTATATTTTTAGCTAGTCATTTCAATGTGGAGGAGTGTTCCATTAAAAAGACTACGCCCTGGGAATAGTTTTCTTTGGTTCCCTAGTTTCATTTGCGATGGGAGTTCTGATTGTAACCCTAATTTATATTCTTATCAAGTTTATATAATATTCCCTAGTTTTTCTAAGGGCTTTCTGTAAGTAATTGCAGAGATATGGCGTACCAAACCACCTATACTATTATTGTAATCAACATGGCTTGTATAGATGTTATGCAGAGCAAAGGGATAATGGACAGTGTCTTAATGGTTTGACAATTACCTGCTATTGTAGCCTCAAGGTGGCATTGTGCTTTCTTGTCGTGATACTCACAGCAGCTTATGATATCATGGCACCAGTGATTTCTGGACATGATGCTGCTATGTGCATTTCATGGGTAATTCCTACAGCTGTATTATGTTGACATTGTTGTGATGCTATCTGCTATCTTGCTTCCTACTACCACAAGAGCACACAATAACACTGACGTTCACAACAGTGAATACAGACCCGACAGTCCAATGTCAGAGCAAGGGCAGAGTCTTGCTACCCAAATCCACTGCTACTGAAGGAGGCTGCTTGGGATTTCAAGCAGGGACTAATAAGCCTGCACTCACTTCGGGGTTTGAGTTGAGCACAATGGAACATTGTGTACTCAAATAGCAGTAGAGACGACACAGAGAGATACAGAAAGCACACAGGCTGAAGCCTCAGAGCGGCCGTTTGGCATTGTGTGGCACCTAAGCAGCTCCCTGGTACACGCTGCATCTCTCTGCTCCTAGTCCATTACCTAGGAGAGCATGAGCAGAGAGCTCATCTGCTCATCATGGGTAGAGAATGATGACAGTGCATCTTTTCCATTGCTGTTAAAATGTGATTAATTTCCTAATGACCACTGAGATGGAAGTACAGTGAAATTGCTTAATTAACACAGTTTTCATGGACTGCAGTCATATATTATAGCAGAGGTCATGTGCAGTCCTGTTTGCACATCAAATACTCTTAACTTTATGAGTTAAACTTTAATAATCACACATGGTAAAAATAGACACATAATCACAATAATCACAATTATTAATCAGTAATTAAACATGAAAAACCACAGGCTGGGTTCACAGAGGTTTTCGATTGAACTGTATCAATATTGAGGTTGAGGTGTGTGTGTGTGTGTGTGTGTGTGTGTGTGTATGGGGGGAGGGGGTAAATTTGATTTGATGAACACTGATGGGCGTATAATAAAGGCGGTGATCACTGCAGGCCATCTGTGTCAAGAAAATGCTGCTGCTGCTGCTACTCCTGGCAAGTGAAATGTGCTCATTATATTCCAAAACAGTATCTGTGAATACGGATTAGAAACAGTTATTTGGTGGAGAGTTGGGGATGTCAGTCAACACCGCCACCTGTGTCTCTTTATGTTGCGTTTTCAATTTCGAATGCTGTTAATGTGGAATGTCGGTGTTTATAGAGTAGCTCAGCGAGTATTTACTAGTTGTAGATCTGTGCCTAAGTAAAGCCTCACATAAACACATCTGTGAGGCATGGAATAGGCCCAACCCAGGCCTTTTTTTCTTATATATTGAATCACTAAGAAAGCACAGATTGGACGCAGTGCACAATAAGAAACTGGTATCTTTAGAAAGAGGCACTAATTGTCCATTTTCCATTTTTTTGTCATTCAGATGCATTTATCTTAAATTCTGGATAATTTTGCTATCGGTAAATGTTTCTTAAAGTAAAGAGAAACACACAGATTACTTACAAACAGAGTTTACAGTTTGCTTCTGTACAGATAGGAGAATGATCCAAGAACTATAGCTGGAAAGAGCTTTACCGTACCTTTACTGTATATCTAGTGTCAGAGGCCTTCAGCACCACTGTCCTGTTTTCATTTGGGCCTGTTTATGTGATGTAACAGGGATTAAACTGAACACCTGAAATCTGCATGAAGCCCCCGTGTCAGTCAGTCGCAGATCCTCTGTAGCGCTAAACTGCCTCTGTGTCGGCCACAGCGAGTGTCAAGTTTCAGCCATGTTTAATCCTTGAGAGGAGTGTTGAAAAACATTTCGCAGCGAGTCTACGTCACCGCTAGGTTTATTCTCGAGAGTGCAGTAGTAACAGACTTTCCCCCTGACAGATGCATGCCAGATAACAGGGGCTTGCACACGCCTCGCTCTCAAAAGACTCCTTGTTTTGTCATTAGGCTTTACAGTCTGTCTCGTCTCCAGCTTCACAACGCTCATTACGTTCCCCCATTCAAATGCGTTTAGCGCTGGACATGACTCTTGACCCCCGGGGCAGCAGGGATGAGCCGCGCCGGCGAGCTGCAAACAGAGCAAGGGTGCGAGAGGCCTGGGAGGTCCGCGGGGTCAGAGGGCCGCTCCTGCCTCGGCCCCGCTGTCCTCGCTCTGCTGCAGCACCATAGCATTGGCTTAGTGAATGTGACGCTATCCTCCGCGGCAGAATGTCCGCCATTGTTCCATTGAACAAAGGCTCCCTCTCTCTCCATTGAAGGACAGCTAAATTTTTCCTTGTGTTGTGAATGCAGAGGGGCGGGGGGTGAGCTGGTCAGTTTTTTTTTTTTTAAAAGGAAAATGTAGAGTGATACACTCACCCTAATCTCTCCCTAGCAGAGACTTGAAGGTTGTTTTGCCTTGTCATATTCTGGTCTTGTTAATGGATAGTGTGGAGTAGCTCTGATGTGATGCTTTATTGAAGGGGAGTGCCATTGAATTTCCGAGCTCAATTAAGTTTATACTATTCCTCAGAGCGGTTAATTTTGTATCACTGAACTTTCACTACACAGTAAGAGAGAAGTGTTTGTCCCACCCCTGCTTGAATCTGTGATGTCACGGCATTAAGCAGCTTCATTTCCTTTCATAAACTGAAAGCCAAACTGCCATGTATCTCTTAAGAGGACTTTCTGTGGATATGGGAACATAACGTGATTGAGATTGTTTATTGCTGCGAGGAAATTATAAAGTTAATTTAGTTAAAGCTGGTATGATGTGCTCTTTCCAATTAGAAATTTTAAATGATAGTGAACTTTGTGCGACATTAGACACAGCATGCTGCACTATATACAGTACACTTACATTAACCATATATACCCTTTTTTCCATCCTTAATCCATCCTTAATGCCACATAAGGATGGATTGTCTTGTGATAATTATAATTCCCTTTTGTTGACAATTTCTTTTCCGAAGGGAAGACAGTGGTCAATTTAATTTGTCCTAGGGTTTTTTTTTTTTTTTTGTTTTGTTTTTTTTCAATTTGTGCATCATCCATATCCTATCGTGGAAGTGCTCATGTTTCCTGCCAGTGGGGTAGGGCTGGAAGCAGATGGCTGCTGACAGAGGAAGGGGCTTTGGAAGGCAGTGAGTGAGCAACAGATGGAAAGGCGCATATGCCTCCAAGTCCCCTCAGCCTGCCAGCAGTCCCGTGACTAACTGTGGGAAGATCCAGGCCTCATCCAGGTTGGGGATGGATGGAGGATCATGGTGAAGAATGTAGTATCCTTAGAATAGGAGTGGTGATCTGAGACCAGTTTGTAAATTTAACTGTGGGAGGATTGAGGCCTTATCCAGGTTGGGGTTCGATGGATGGAAGATCACGGTGAAGAATCAACTTGGACCACGGGGGAATTTTCATATAGTAGTCTGATCTGAGGCCAGATTGTCTCTGCAAGTTTACGCGGCCATGTGACCTGAGCAGCGATCCTGAATCACTGCTACATGAATAGGAGCTTCGTCCAGTCTCTCTGAAGGGAAAAGTCATACTGAGATATTTCTGGCCCTCGGGGGAACACATTTTCTTCGTTGAGGAGGAAAGAGCCGGATAAAGGAAGTGTGGCATATGTGAGGCCATAATGCAGTCGAGTATGACGGCATACGCTGTGCTGGTTATTGCTTTGGTGTTAGGAGTCGGTTACTCCCACTCTTTGAGAACTAATTGGGAACACACAGTCTATTTAAAGGTTGCAGGGCTGTGGAAATTAAATCAAAATTCTTAATAGCTCAGGGACATGTCACAGTTTTTCTGCATCAGTCAATTCTCAAGGACTTGCCTTTTTGAGTTTGTTTGTTACCATGCCATAAGTTTGAAAATAGCTAGAGGAGTCACTCTTCTACTATGTGAATGGATTCCGTTGAGCTAAGTGTTGAAGGACTCTGTTGTTTCCTCTCTCACATTATTGCTACCACTTCAGTCCGCCTGAGTGTGCTGAATCCCCCCCAAAAAAAGTTCTGCAGTTTTTTTTGTTTTTTTTTTAAGTCACTGTGGAAACTTCAGGGGTCATTTTGCCAAATAAACGATAAATCTGTTTTCCTGAGAATAAAATCAGTTCCATAATATTTCACTCCTGCTTCAGCCAGCCCAGGGGTAAAATCATGAGACACATTTGTTGTTGTTTGGATTGCATTAAGGTTACATGTGTTGTGCAGCAGTATGCCATTTGCTTTCTTATTTGGCTGTAAATAGAATAGGGATCCTTACTGTACAGCATATATTACCTCTTCTCAGTTTCTTTCCATTGAACTGAGAATAGTTTAAGAGTAGTCAGTACTATTTTTTTTCGTCTTCGAGGTTAGACCACTGTCAATACAGCTTGTTTAACATGTGCCAGTAGAGTATTATCACCCAGGTCCTACATTCCATTTGTAGATGTCATTGTTTTGACGGTCTTTCAACGCGTCCTCTGGCATTGTGCTCGCTGCCTTCAAAGGGCTCGCTCAGGCAACATGCCAGATGCTTGTTTTTCAGGTGTCCTTTTGCTGATTGTGGGGAAAATAAATATCAAAGTTGAAACATGTAGCAAGAATTGGTATTTGCTATCATGGACTGTTGGTTTTAGCAAAGATAAAGTTTTAATCTGTGTGGTAACGGCTCTTAGTCAGCTTCAGTCCGGATAAAACTTTAGTATTTTGGTCGCTTGTTTGGTGAATCAGAGCTGCTCTCGGAGGGTTTGTTGTAAAGAGATGTTTTATTCTCAGGGAATCACTGGAGAGGAAGTGTAATGTGACCCCCATTACTGTTTATACCCCCATTTCCTGCATTCCCTGACTGGAATAACCCAAAGTTGTTCCACTGCTGCGCTCCCCCTGGCCATGACCCAGGACTTGTGTCATGTGGTGGAGTATGTGAACCTCATGTACTACAACCCTTGTAGGAACACATTCACGTTGCCGTTTTGGACCCCACATCTGAGGGGTTTCCAGAATGGCCATTCATTTGTTAGCGCAGGCCCGCGCAGGCCATTGGCTCCAAGCTGTGAGTTTCTGTTTACTTCCTGTAGCAGTCAGTCTTGGCTGAATGTGGTTCACTTCTTTCATGTCCGGATTGTATTTGTTTCTCTGTCGGGGTTTACTTTTCACCCCTTACTTGAGCAGTTAAGTTTGAATGGACACTTCCTCAACCAAACTCTACTATGAAGCACTTGTGCATGGGCCGAATGCTCAATTATGCATTATATTACTCTGTATTTGCCCTTAAGATAACTGATAACTGCATTAGTAATGAGACTGTATTCAGAATATGGCTTTCATTACTATAAAATGTGGGAACATTTAAAGTCTGAATCATTTTTTTTTTATTCGTCATCACACATGCATATAACAGCTTGTGGCAAGCAGAAAACATAACCATGATACATTACACACGTGTGGTTTAGGCTCTAAGTTTATCATTGCACTCTAAGCCTTCATATTATAACGGTTCCAGAGGCTCATTGGTTAATGTGTGTGTGTGTGTGTGTGTGTGTGTGTGTGTGTGTGTGTGAGAGAGAGACAGAGAGAGCCTAATGACTTCAGTGCTGCAGTATTTTGTAGACAGATGCATACATCATGAAAAATAGAGTATAAAGAGATTTGCACTGTGTTAAACAAGTAAAGCTTCTGGCAAAAAGACAACACATTTTTCACAGAGTTCAGCCAAAAAATGTCTAAAGATGAAAAAATGCCAAGACACAACAAGAGAGGAAAGCTAAACACCAGTAGGCAAATGTAATAAAAATGGGAGAAGTCATTCATTACAGTGATATCTTTAATAGCCTGCCAGTTAGGAGAAACGTTACTATGGAGATTTGGGGAAAAAAGGTCACCAGAATGCTACAGCGTGTGCCGAGTAGCAGTTGGTCCCTTTTTTTTGTACTGATTTTCAAATGTTCTCTGATGCAGGATTTCTGACATGAGACGGTGCTAAAAACCGACTGACCGCATCGTCTTCTGTGTGAATGGATACTCTGCTGCAGTGCACATTTGAAGTAAGCCGTTGAGAGACTCGCTCAAGGCTGTATCAATGCAGCTTCTCAACTAGACCAGTTCGGATGATGAGATTCTCCTCATCGAGGAGCCTGGCACGAAAAGTGCAGTGTTCAGCAGCCTGACACTGTTCTCAGAAGATGAGCTCTCCTCGATTTTGTGTTCGCATACTGGAACGAAATGCTGGCCTCGGATAAAATATTGTACGGTTAAAAAGGAAGAATTATGACACTTGTGTTGCCACACAGTACATCTCAGGACCTGCTGTGCTCTTGGGCCCATTCTGTTGTGAAATTGGACCAACTGGTGTCTAGAGATGCACCCTGCTGCTGCATTAAGGCATGGACAACCATTCGTATCCATTTTGCAAGACATTTATTTTGTCAGCAAATTGGTTTGTTAGCAACGCTGTGTTCTGTACTTGCAGGGCGCTGTGCTATTTGTCCAGTTGCAACTACTTGCACAGAAATGATGTATGCTTAACGTGAGAGATAAACCATATCACTATTGTTTGTGCAGGGTCTCTAAGGATATTCACACAACTAAAATGTGGCTTTTCACATATTTGGCTTTTAGGAGACCTTTGGCTGAAAAAGGTGCATTTTATTGTGTCAGAATCTGGCGTTGAATCTAGCTTTGGCTTGAAAATTTGGCTTCTAATCTGAGCCCAAGCTAATTCAAAGCCGTATTCTGTCTGTTTACATAACAAAATAAATCTTTCTGTGGTCTCCCCATAGCCAATAGGGCTTTTATTATAGCAAATAGGTCCTAACATTTAGTGCGCTGGTGAGCGAGAGTTGGGGGATGATTAGCACACTGCTTTGAAAACAAAACCTTTTGCCACACTCACCCTGATGGATTGTCAGATGTCAGGTTTGGAAAAGGCCATCTGAGTGAAATCTCAGTTTACACTGTCTGGACAGACTTGGGGCATTTAGCATCAGCCTCCTGTGTCCGCAACCCAGAGGAGCTGTGCTCATGTCTGAATCCAGCCTCAGTCTTCTAGACAAAGGGATGGGGAAGTGAGGCTGCAAATGCATTGTTGTACGTTTGTAGTGTAAGAGCTCTGCTGGTGTATCTCTGTCAGTGGCGGAGGATAGTACAAATCTGTTGGTGGATGGGTAGGCAGTGGCATGCGTTATGTAACAGCCAAGTAGTTGGCCAGAGTAGCTCTGTGTGTGTGTGTGTGTGTGTGTGTGTGTGTGTGTGTGTGTGTATGCGGTACTTTATGGAAGTGTGAATTTCCCCACACACATCCCCCTCGCCTGGATGGGTGTCTGCTAAGTGAAATACCCTGAGGAGATGAATGTAATAGGAGTTCAGGTTTGTTGGGGGTAGGGAAGATGGAGGGGAAGAGAGGGGGGAGTCTGTTGTATCTGCAGCCTCCTTTCACCCTTCTTGTCTGGCAGGGCCAATCCATCCTTAGTTTACAACCCCCTTTGCTTTTACTCCATCCTCACAATTTACTCCATCTCTCTTAAGCTTCAGCGAAGGTAAACGTTCCTATATCGTGCTGACTGGCAGCTTGTACCTCTTTGTTTGCAGTTGGCCCCGGACTAGACATCCTTATTTCTGACAAAGAAGAGATCAGATCTCATCAGATAGAGCGCCCTGAGGACAGGTCAACCAGAGGCTGTCTAAGCCTGAACTACTAGTCTGGCAGTATCTGAATAGATGGATAATATAGCTCAGTATTTGTTCTCTGCAGCATCCAGAGGTTAGTCTGCAGCTCAGAGCATATCAAAGTGTCATAATAATGCTTATTACATCTGGGCATTCATGCATCAGGGTGAATCTGAACCTTACCTTTTTAAAGCATATGATTTCAAAAGTACGACTGGTCTAAGCTTTCACAGGTGTGTGTGTATGTGTGTGTGTGTGTGTGTGTGTGTGTTTGTTTTATTTTCATTTCATTTTTCCCTTTAGTTTTCTGGATGTAGATGTGTCTTGCCGGCCACAAATGTCTCAGTGCATCTACTTGACTGCTGCATCAGTTGTGCAAGCTATTATATAATGTACTGGTGTGATTTAACTGGTCTGCTGATGATTCATTGAAAATACTTCTGGTTGCATATAACCCTAGCTGAGCAATGCAACACCTCAGCCTGCACTGACTCAAGGACAAGGGTAGCTACTGCAAAGCCAAACATGGAATGGTTTTGGATGCCTGTGAGTTATTGGACATACAACCCAGAAGAACCATTGCACACGTGCATTTTCTCTCGACTTGTTGAAGTTCTTTGGTTTCCTTGGTTGTTCTGAACCCTAGTTGAACCTCTTGGGTATTTTGTTCTCTTTAATGTACACCCACGCTAAGCATTTTTGTTGGCCATCACTTATCCTTGGCTTATAAAGACATTTATGGAGGTGATTTCAAATGTTCTCAAAACATTTTATCTGGTACCCAGTGTCAAATAGATTCTGCCAATTCATGTAGCAGAGAATCACAGATTCCCCTCTACTCGACTGGGTTTAGAAGTCAGTGTTTAAGACCTGTGTTTACTGTAGCTGGATGGTTAGACAGACACCTACTGTAAATGCACGGCAGTGACATGAAATTTCCTTTTTTGCTGTTATATTTTTTTGTTCTGATTGACATTGTTCATTGACATCCAGTTCTGGGAGGACAGGAGTCCAATTTTCTCTTTCTATCAGGCCTGGGTCTGGCAGGTCAGATAAAAGCACAGGGGAGAGGGGATAGTGTCGATGGGATGGATAGAGAAGCAGCTAACTCAATTAAGCATATGGTCGTCAGCAGATTTGGAGGACTGAAGATGGAATGGCACAACCAGGATTAGCTAAACTCAATAAGGCACATCTCTGATGTCCGAGATTACTTTGAAGTCGTTTCATTGATCAGCAATGTTATCTGATATCACAATGCTAAAGGTCAACAAAGGGTGGTTTGATTTTGCTTAGTTTTGCTTGAAATTATGAAAGGTTCTTGTACTTTGAATCTTTATCAGAAAATTAAACTGAAATTTTATTTTAGGATTTTCATTTAATGTTGTCATTCAACTATGACTGCTTTGCCACACAAAGCCCGCCTTGACTGCATTGAAAAGATCCTTGAAACACACAATCTGTCGCCAGGCGTTGACATCTTTGACTTAATTCTGACATTTGACAACAATTCTGAAATGCCAACCATATGGAGGACTTGTACTGGATAAATCATATCCTGACAACTTGCATCTCTTTGTGATGACCTCATGAATTATTAATTTCATATTTTGACATAAATTATTCAGCTCTTTTATGAAGTTACCTCGGACAGATTGCAGTGTAATAAGTGAAGCACATTAACTATCAACAAAGTGTCAACAAAGTAAACTATCAAACTGTGACACTTTGAACCCCACTGGTCATTACAGTAATGAAACAACACTTGTCTACTTTTCAGGGTATCGCTTGGTTAGTCATGTATTTAAATTTGCAGTCATATTGTTGTATTTGTGTATTAAGACGTGTTTGCATGAATGTTAATGAATAACATGTTTATGAATAACAAATCTATACTCAGTGACCCATAATATTTGGATCAATATTGTATCAATGTTAAGTTTTGGTATATGGTGGGAGAGCTTAGGAGTAATCGGGTTGGAGTGCGTCAGTAAGTATGCTCAGGCTTATGAACTACTGCACTGGGGTATATAGGCAAATGACTGTATAATTTATTTATAATGGAAGACACTGCCTTATTGAATAGCCCACTGAGTTCTGAACTCATTTATAAGTTATTTAAGTTATTAAAATCTATTGAAACTATTTATTGATGGTCTTTTCTTTCCTCCCCCTCATGCCCTCGCTGCCTTTGGCACATCCTGATGGATTCCCAACATCATGCAACTCTGCAGGTAAGTCAAATACAGATCACTAGGATAACAATGCATGTAACTTTCCACACACTCAAGAGCACTGACCATATTGTTAGATATCAGAATGTAGAATCATGAGAGTTAATTAGACACACCAGGATGATGAATTAAATATATCTGTAAACGGAGCTATATATGTGGATTGACTACAATTGCCACAAATGGAGGCTCAGCTAGCCTGCTACATGAGGCTAACTCTGATACTCCATTTACACCTGGCATTTCATGTGAATTGTATCCAGATGGTTTCCGGATGTGATTTATCCAGATTACATTTACAATCATTTTCAAAAATGCATCTTTGGCAGCCAGAAAGAAATCTGATTGCCCTCCCTCTGCGCTTTCCCTCGCAGTATGCAAATTCCTCTTCCTGAATGTCGGCCTAGTTTTTAATCATCCCTCCTGTCTATTAGCTAACTGTTGGGGACGTAATGTTTTAGGAGGAGTGTAGAGATTATGTCTGTGGCTTGGAGAAACATTTCCATTTACACTTGGCCAACTTGGCCAAAATGCATCTCAATCAGATTTTAATCTGTCCCCAATACGTCTTGGGTGCATTTACACCTGGATTTTTATGTGGAAAAGTGCAATTGGATTGCTATCCGATCACTCAAGATGCATTTTAATGCGCGTTGACCTTACTTTGCCCTGTGGATCCTCAAGCAGACGTCATCCTGCCCTCTCACTCTCAGCAGTTCTACGTGCCAGCTGTTAAATTAAGGCTCGGGTGTATCAGCACCTGGACCAAGGCTGTGTTGTGTAGCCTCGGCCATGATCTTGACATCCTGTGCAACAGCAGGTGCACTGAGGGTCACAGACCTGATAAAGCCAAGAAATACTGATGCCGAAAATCACGCTTTTCCCTGAATTCATATGCCCAAAGAGTTTTACTTACTCAGTTGATATGTGAGGCCTTCTTCTGCTCCGCACTCAATTATCCATAAGCCCTCTAATATGTTGACTTGGCTGACTTGCCTTACTAATCTGTTGAAGAATAGAGAGCAAATAAGGGGGAAATATTATTGAAGCTGCTGCTGCGGGTGCACAGCAGCTTCTTCACTGTATAGGTTTTCAATGTATTACTTCTGACATATGCTCCATGAAGGGAAAAGGAGCATACAGCCCATGGCAGGTTTCAGGCTGGGCAGTATCGGTGCTGTATTAAGAGGTCTGAAGACCGAGGGGGGGCGAGTGGATCTTGCGGACTCTTCCAGAGCACGGGGATTGCTCATGGCCGTAACCTCCAGAGAGGCTCCCAGATGTTGATGCCATCCTCTCACTTGGCCTACTTCTCTGCCACTCGCAGCACGCAGCAATTTGTCCAATCCGCCTGCTCCTCTTCTCTGCCTAAGCCAGGCATGTAATTATTGTTTACGTTTTGGCCTCGTTGCAGTGGCATGGAAGACATTCTCCTTAGCCAGTAGTGCCACTTCACACTCGAAAGGAACCCAGTGTGTGTCAGGAACTGACCGCGAGCTTCTAATTTGACCTAACTCTGTCATTGCTATTCAATCATTTGTCATACCTGACCAGTACTGCTGATATGGGTGACAGTCAGATAGTAATCCAGAGAGAATGTGAAATATAACATTGGCTTATTTTCAGTTTTACTGCATTGAATCGTGCAAACAGAGGGTCATCATATACATATACGTTTACTTTATTTGAGTGTTGTTTGTCCACACTATGCACTATTCAGGCAGTGTTTTTCCCAGTTCTGCCTACTCAGTGTTTGTGATTATGAGGGACAAAACAGAAAGCAGCCAACAGTAGGATTGGAGACCACCACACTCTCCCTTATCAGCACTATCCATTCTTTTGTCCTTCAGTTGTTTTGCTCTGCGAGCAGCTGAGCATTCCCCCATCCAAGCCAGTACAACACATCCTGTGTGTTCGGTGGTAAATACTTATACTGCTGTAGTTTATGTATCCCTTGGTTTAGGATGTAGTGAAAGTACCTTTGCATCTGTCATCTGCTTACTGTGAGATCAGGTGACCATGAGCCATACGACACATGTAGGACATAAGAGTGGAGGTTTGAACTGAAACTCAAATATAGGTTCTGATTATTATGTCTGTTATGCTAACTCAACAGTTCAGATATTTGGGATTTAAACTGAGTTAAGTACAGTTGTAATCTAGTGAATGTGAGGAAATGCAAACATAACTCAGTTTGCTATCGATTCTTTTGCTTAAAGGAAAAGGGAACATCTTCAGTAAATAACATTTATAGGTTTCTGAATTAAACAAAATATTGAACTTTAAAAATAAAGGATGATACTTAGTTCCAAAGTGGCCCATTGTGGTACTGAAAACAGGAGGTACACCTTTCAGGGTGCAGAAAGAAGATGATGCAGGGGAGGTGATAAGAAAAAACAATTGAAATTAGGCTGTAATCTTTGATGTCATTAAGAGACCAAAATCTTGAGCTGACCTATTGACTTTTAATTAGAGCTTTAATATCCATCCCGTCAGAGTTTTTGCAAATGTAACCACTGCGCTGTTGCATGTGTCAAGAGATGCCAGGCTCCCTAAAACAATCCCTCGAACTATTATAAAAAGAAATTATAAAAGGTTTATAGAACAGGCATTTCTGCACGATATACATTGGTGGTGACCAGGGAGAAATTGGTCTGATCACAGACGTGGACATTGCATGGAATTATTTTCATTCTGTTTTCCTAGCCACCACAAATAAACACGCACCACTTAAAAAATATAGAATCAAGGGAAGAGATAACCCCTGGTTTTCTTCGGAGCTCTCTGATTTAATTCACGATCGTAATGTTGCATGGGCCAAAGCCAGAGAATCAAATTCTCCTTATCTCTGGTCTAGAGTTCGATATCTCCGCAATAAATGCACTACTTCCATAAGGAATTCTAAATCAGAATTTTATCTTAACTCGATCTCTGATAATTTAAATAACCCATCCAAATTTTGGAAAACCATTAAGTCGCTTAATCCTACTGCCTCTGCTTCTCTCCCCCAACAAATTAATCATTATTCTCTGCCAATAACGGATAAGCAAGGCATCGTTGACCTTTTTAATGAACATTTTGTTTCTGCAGGGTATTTGTTTGACCGTATATATCCTAGTTTGAAATCTAGTGTCTTGGTAAGCCCTCCTACTGCTGATGGCACTTCAGATTCTGGTTTTGTTTTTGAGTGTATTTCTATAGCTGATGTCCTCAGGCCTCTTACAACCGTAGACCCCAAAAAGCCCTCGGGTCCAGACGGCCTTGACCCTTATTTATTGAGACTTTCAGCAGAACTGATAGCTGAGCCGTTGGCCCACATTTTTAACATTACCCTCTCTACCAAATACCATCCCTAAAATTTGGAAGGAGGCCTCCCACTGAGCAAAAGACGTGATTTCAACGTCGCGTCTATGCTTTAGCTCTCATATAGCCCAGGATCATTACGGCTATGTATAGACCCATTTTAGACCAAGCAGTAAATACATTATTACAATGAATAAACATCTGTAAATACCAAAAATATGCACCAGAGAAGTCCTGTAGACTAGCCTACAAGATAATTATCTGAGCACAAGCACAATTTCAACATTGCATCTATGTGTAGCTCTCATATAGTCCAGGATAATTTTGTCTATGTATAGACATCTAATAAACTTTCACATTTCAACCCCATTTAAACTTAATTTAGCCTAGACGGCTATGGCCATTTAGACGTGTTTGACGTGACCTTGGCAACTACCTTCCTATTTCAAAGCTTTCGGTAGTTGCTAAGATCATAGAATCTCTGATAAATGCCCAGTTAAAGGTTAAAGTTAAAGTGGTTTGCTGAGCTCTGTCCAGTCAGGTTTTAGATCAGGCCATAGCACAATAACTGCTGCCTCACAGGTGCTAAATGACATAATACAAGCTCTTGATAACAAAAAACATTGTGCAGCAGTATTTATTGACTTATCCAAAGCATTTGACACTGTCGACTACACAATTTTAATTAATAGGCTCCACAACATTGGACTGAGTTTCAAAGCAGTCAGTTGGTTTGAAAACTATCTATCAGACAGGTCGCAGAGAGTTCTTGCTGATGGTCAGAGATCATCCTCCAGGTTAATTGCCCGGGGCGTACCCCAAGGGTCTATTTTGGGTCCAGTCTTGTTCACTATTTACATAAACAGCATTGGCTCAGCTGTGAAAAACTCAAAAATCCATCTGTACGCAGATGACACAATTGTTTACTCTTGTGCCACCTCTCTGTCTAGCGCTGTCCAGGACCTCCAAGAATCTTTTAATTCCATTCAGGATGATTTTAACAATCTCAAATTAGTCCTAAATTCTGATAAAACTAAATTTATGTATTTTTACATAAATGTAGCTTGTTGTTCCCAACATCTCAACCCTTGATGGGAAGTGTATTGACCAAGTGTTATCTTATAAATACCTTGGAGTCTGGCTTGATGCAAAGCTTACGTTTAAAACACACATAGACAACCTTGTTAAAAAACTCAAGATTAAACTGGGTTTCTATTTTAGAAACAAGACATGTTTTAATTTTGCTACAAGAAAAAGACTTGTCATAGCTTCATTTCTCCCTATGATTGATTATGGTGATATTCTTTATATGCATGCCTCTGCTACCTCACTTCAGGCTATAGACACAGTTTATCATGGAGCTTTACGTTTCATTCTGAATGCCAAATCACTCACTCATCGTTGTCACTTGTATGAAAGTGCAGGTCTGACCTCATTATATTACCGCAGATGACTTCATTGGCACATTTTTATCTACAAACCTATCATAGGGCAACTCCCTGGCTATTTAAATAGCCTTTTCAAACGTCAAAAGTTCTTACAACTTGCGCTGTAAGAATTTACTACTTTTCACTGTCCCTCGCCCTTCCACAGAATTTGGGAAGATGGCTTTTAGTTATTATGCTCCATGGTCCTGGAATCAGCTCCAGAAAGATGCAAACCTGGATCACTTCATCCCTCTAGGTGATTTTAAAAGTCTGTTGCAGTCTCTAAAAACTGAAGTTTGTAGCTGTTTTTCTTGAGATTGTATACTGTGTAATTTGTATATTTGTATGTATTCCTTGTAATTTTATATTGTGGTTTTGTGTTGTATTTTTGTAACATCTGTTTGCTGCTCTCTTGGCCAGGGCTCTCTTGCAAAAGAGATGAACATCTCAGTGGAACTCACCTGGTTAAATAAAGGAGAAATAAATAAATAAAAGAGCTTTAATATCCAAATCAGCTTTATTTGATTGTATTGTCAATTGTTGACTAAGAGACTAGGTTTAACTAGTGATGGCTGGGCCGCACTTCAAAATGTTAAATTGGCAATATGTTAAACCCCACAGCGATGTATGGTGCTGTGACTACAGCCCAGCCAAAAAATGTCCAAACATGACCCTGGGTCGGTGTCACTGAGCCCATAAAGTCGGTTTTTCATTCGCTGTTATTCACAGCTTCAGAGTTTGTCTCTCAGGACACGGCCAGGAGTAGCTTTGCTCTCTTGTTCCTAGCTTTGGGAGAGACTTGTTCATGATCGCAGAGCCACACTGCACTGCCCAAGTTCAAACGCCATACGTAAATTCTGTCTCAGCTCTTCAAACAATATTTGTGAAAATTGCTTCATTACACGTAAATGCACATCGTGATGTCGTGTGTATCAACAAACACAAAATGACTACAAGTAAAGCCGGCAGACTTCAGACTCGACAAAGGCAGATGGTGACGGGAGGCTTTTGTGATCCAGACAGCCCCGCTCTTTTCTTTCCCCAGTCCCGTCGCTGTAATGATGACAAAATCAGGGACATGACAAAGGAGCGTGGACGCAGGCAGGACAGAATTCATTCACTGCCATCCTGAAGAGTGGCTCATTGCTGCTCCAGTTGAATGGAGTTATGTAAGGACTGCAGCCTCATACATAAACAGGAGAGTCATAAATCAACCTGCACAGTCACAACAGCACAGCAACTTTTTCCCTGTGTTGCCTGAGTGGTCCTCATCCCCTCTTCCTGGCTGTCCTCCTCTTTGTCCTCCTCTCCTCTTTTTCTTACTTTTTCCTTTATCTACCCCACTGGAGGAGATGGGAATGATTGGTGGATGATGGTAGTTTCATGTAATTCAGGCTACAGGTTTATGTGTAGAAGGTTATGATAAGAGGGTTCTGTATATAGAGCTCTTAGAATAGATGAAGTATTCATAAGGATAATGATAAAGATTTGGCAAGGGAAACTTTGTAGCTTGTCCTTTGTTGACTCAACACTTTCCTTCACATTTTCTTCACTGTGGTATGCACTGAGCCCATAATTTGTAGTCTTACAATTTTTTTGCAAGACTTGCCACTTTTCCTTGTCTCATCAACTTTTCCAAACAAAAGGGGAAGTCTCCAATTCTTTGTTTCCTACCGTTTTCAAGCATTCTTTCAGCATCACATAACAGAATTTTGGCGGGAGCATCTCTTGAAAGTCTTCCAAAACTTTGAGAAAATAGGAGCTGACGCAACTCTTTCCACGCTAGTTGGATTTTGCATTTCGGGCCAGATGATTCGCTTTGCCAATCTCGGAGTGTGAAATGTGCTGTGATGCGCTCTCTCCTTGTCTTTCGCTCTTTCTATCTATTGCCGTCTCCCTCATTCATTCTTTCACACATTCTATATCTCTCTCTCTCTCTCACTCCCTCTCACACATGCACACAAGCACACGCAGATTCACCCACACTCGGGCCCCAAAATGAGATCCATTTTTGTTTCCAGATTTAGTTTTCACTTCAGCTTTACAATAATTATTGCAACGAAGCATAAGTCAAATCTGTTTTCAGTTTTTTATGTTGCAAAGAGGGGATTTGTTTTTCGTAAAGAAAGGATTTGTGTGCTGTTGGCAAAATCACTTAATCTGTTGCTGTGATAGGATTTTACAAAGCAATTACAGTGGTACAACTTTTCTGACTGTCTGGTTTTCCACTTCTATATGGTATTGAATAAGACATTGACTTTGTAACAGTAAACAAAACATGATATATTCTGTATATTATTTTCCAGTAGTGTATTTTCGCCTCGGTCATCGGTCTTTGGCTGTGCCTGACTTTATCTCTCTCAGTGTTTGTATAGCATACAAATTACAACGCTACCATAACATCATGTCATGATCACTAATAAGCAGCTTAACACCTTGCTGAAGCACAAAGACAGGGGAGCATCCGGTCTCCGTGGCCTTGCCTGGCGTCCGGAGGAGGATGGGGAGGAGGAGGAGGAGGAGGAGAGTGGGACTCAGCAACCGGATGTGTAGTCAGGAACCAGTCATCACTCTCTTCCTAATCTCCCTGTTCACCCCCCCCAGTACCACCATCTGGAGAGGATGCCAGGGACTGGCCTGGTGGCAGAATTAGACTCACGGGCCAGGAGCGCTGCCAGGCTCGAGAGGAAAATCCTGGAGGGAAAAGGCCATTTTGCAGTTCACACTTGTCTGTCCTGCGTCCTTGCTCTCTGGTGCTGGACAGCGGCCCGTAGTGCTGACGTAGACCGGCCTGCCTCCCAACAAGACAACATCTAGCTCATCTCGCATCCAAATCGTGTACATGAGAACAAATCCCCTGGTTGGGGCTTAGTCACTGGCCTTACAGAGAAGCATCAGCTTAAGGCAGCCTGAGCTTCACTGAATGCACTCAAACTTTCGCCAGCAATATCTATTAATCGAGCTGTACTATTCACCAATGCAGTTATTCTGTAATCAGTAACTGTTACGCTGGGTTCTCTGCAGGTTTTGTTTAGGCATACAAAAAGGCTCTTTCTTCTCCCCCCTCCCTCCTCTGCTGTTAGCACCTAATTTAAAGCAGTTAAGGTCAGATTCGAGGTAGAGGTGCCTAGTCTCTTTCTTAGCTCTATTCCCCCAGGAGAGCACTGAACTGCAGAGTGCTGTCGTTCTCAAATTAATGAGAACGCCGGTTACCTGCTGACTGCTAATATAATGAGCCCAAAGATGCATCGAGTGCGTGTGCTTGTGTTTGTATTGTGTACTGTACTTTATCTCACGTTAAATGTGCCCGGCGTGTATGCTATCACTTCTGAATAGACGCACTCTTTATTAATAATGCTATTCTTGCTGAGGATAATGGAGAGTGCATCAGCTACTTTCAGCTTTGCCCCTCTTGTCATTCGATTCAATACAGGTTGGCTAATTGGTGATGGTGAGGAGAGATGGAGAGTGAAGTAATCCACTCTCTCCCCATGGTTACCCAGCTTTTATGCCTATAGCAAGCTACAGTACAATAAGGAACATTCATCTCTGACAGTGTGGTTGGTAAGCCAGATGGAATTTAGGCTGCATGGAGAAATAATTTTAGCTCACTCGCCGGGCTGCTGGTGCCAAAACGTCTGATAATCTCCTTTCCTCGCCTCCTTTCCTTTATAACTACCGTTAGCCGAACTAGCTATAATAGATCGGCGTCCACTGCATTGCTTTCACCTTTCATATCCTGTCAGCTCGGTGGTCAGGAGGGAGAGGAGACGAGAACAGGAAGTTATAATAGGCCGTTTGGGGGGGTGCCAGTGTTTGTGTGTGTTCACAAATGAGTGGCCTTGAATGAGAGCCAGGAGTCTCATCCCATGAGAGGAGCTCCTCTCCGCTGATGAACTGCCTCTGATGAATTCCCTCCCCCTGCAGTAATATGGGTCGCGGTCATATGGGATACTCAGATGGTAACACAAATCAATCAATTCCAACACGATTCCCAGTTTCACTCCCAGATAATCCGAGGTAGAGTTTTGTTGTGTGAGTGCATCTCTCTCCACCTCCACCATTGTACCGTTTCAAGATCTTAAGTCTTTAACAGAACAGATTTTGGGATGGAAAATTGTTGGTCTTACATAACTTGGCTGCACTTTGTTTTCATATTTCTGTTCCTTGGCAAATTTTCTCCTTCAGAAACTCATTTCTTTTCACATGCAGCAGCATTAGTTGAAACTGTGGATTACAAACTTCTGCCTTAGCTCAGGAATAAATTTGATTCTTGTCTAGACAGAAATATACAAGGAACCAGTACAACCAGTAGTTGTCAAGGCAGGACTCGTATGTATTGGAGAAACAGGGAGTTGTTCTTTTTTTCCCATACAATCAATACAGTTGTTGCTATGACCTGGGGGATAAACAGTACCTGGCTTTGTCCAATAGACTTGGCAAGCAAAGAGTGTTTCAGTTTTTCATTTGCATTAAATTATTGGGACATCGCTGAAGAGTAAACATTTTCCCATCAGAAAAGCAACAGAAATACAACCAACAGGTACAAAGCCTTTGTGTGCGCTCATTTCTTTCGGATCTATTCAGCCCTCTAACCATGGCTATAGTAATCAAAGGCCTGGCATATTGCCTGTACTGTATGTGTATTGTTTGGTCGTGTGGTAGTTTGTAAGAAACACAGCGTGGAGCAATATGGTTTGTTCTCCCATAGTGTATCTTTGGTCTCTCAGTGTGAAAGCAAGGTTCCCTCTCTTTCTCTCTCCTACCTCCCTCCCACTCCCTCTCTCTCTCTCTCCTTTCTCTTGCTCTCTGCGAGGGTGAACGTGGGCGGCTGTACAGAGCATGACAGCAGCGCTCTGTTGAATGTAGGCTAGAGATGAGGAATAAAGAAATACAACACCCATGGAAATACTGAGACAGTCAGCCACCAATGACATGTTAAAGGTGCTTGTTTTGCTTTAAGACTGTGGATGTGCATGATTGAGCTTGCATGGGAAGAGTTTTGTGCCAAAATGAGAGCCACCATTTGAAAGGAAACATAATGATTGATAGCATATCATTAAAACAAATCATGGTGTTTTTTTAAATGATAGTATATGTAATGTAACTCTTTCATTGACATTGGTTGTACAGACTGTATGCTCTATACTTTTGAGATGTTGAATGGTGAACTTGGATATATAGTATTTCGGAAATGATCCCCTCATATTCTGTATTAAGATTTTTTTTTTGTCGCCATATTTTGTCTGTGTTCACGCCAGGCTATGTGTGCGTCACATTTCTGTAAAGCCCGCATTTCTATGTTCGCCTTTATGTAAGCATCCTTTTTCTTCTGCCGTCTCCCCTCCTGCTGTGATTTGTGCAGTGAGGGGCTAGGCAACAGTGACACTGATGAGTACAGCATCAGCCTCCAGCCGAGTATGTGTGTGTGTGTGTGTGGCTGTCTGTGCATGTGCATCATAGTGAGTTTGCCTGTGTGTCACGCCCCTTTGACAGAGGGCTGGCACTGATGAATGCAACAGCAGCTGGCCTGAGCTGAACGTTACTTGTGACTCTGACTCTCTCTCTCTCTCTCTCTCTCTCTCTCTCTCTCTCTCTCTCTCTCTCTCTCTCTCTCTCTCTCTCTCTCTCTCTCTCTCTCTCTCTCACTTTGTTTCTCCCTCTCATGCAAAACTAAACACAAGATAGACATTTTTCCAATTTTCTGTCTGGTGTTATTTCTTGACAGAGAGGAAATGGTATTGGTTGGTCGGATGGCTGTGTGCAATGAGGAAAAGTGGGTGTGGAGTCAAGGCCGCCACCTATGCATATGCACTCATATACACGCACACACACACATCAATCATGTGATAGACAATTTTATGGTATTGGTTGGTCGGATGGCTGCGTGCAAGGAGTAAAACTGGGTTTGGCGTCTATGCTGCGTCTAGGCCTTTTCTCATGCATGTACACGCCCACACACAAATGCGTGATAGACGATTGTTTTGTACTGCTCGATACTTTTGTTATTTCTTTACAGTAGAAGAAACAGGCAATTAGCAATGCCCATAACTTTAACTGTGAGCATCTTGTATGTCACAAACATGTTAATAAGAACCATTGGCCTGTTGGTCAACTTACCCCTTAAGTGATGAGCACAGCATTCTCAGTAGGTCATTTGACCCAGTGCTCCATGCTAAACACCCATGCTAACACACAAATGAGAACTAAACTTTAACAGTAAGCCATTTTAAATTATATGCTGCTACATCTGGCAGTTTTGTGTAGGAAATTGGAAAGATTTACACAAAATATGAATGCACCAGACGAGACTCAAAGCGTTTTATTTCCATAGGCAGTGACCATGGTGGGTGATGGGTGACTGTGTACAGCTAAAAATCACTGCGCAGTGGATGAATACGTGGTTGCTCACGTGAAATAGTTCCAAAAATAAGCCATAGCTACAGCAGCTGCATTTCGTTTTTTAAAATGTATATATTTGCAGACCATATAATAAAAACTACTTCTAACAACTTAAAATTACTACATGGTCAGTCTTCTTACTTTGGATAATGCTTGTTATATGATCACTTAACATAGTGTTTGCTAAAGTGTTAGCATGGAGCACAGGCTCAAACGATCTACCAAGGACACATGATTTTAGTGTCTATGTTTTCATTACTTAACGTGTAAATTTACCCAACAGGCCAATCTCCTGAAAATCTTGGTGCTTCCCACTAAGCTATACAACTGATGTTATACCATTTGGTTGTGATATCGTACCGGATTGCCTGGCTGTTTATGTTTGATAATTCTGCTCTTAGAAAGCTCTTGGGTTGCAACACATAGACCATAAACCTACAGTAAGTGGTATTCAAATGATACTCATCTATCAAAGCTATCTGCTGATGATCTCTAATCACTTTTTCCCGCTCATGGCCTACTTTGTGAAGATGGAAGACTTCTTCGAATTCATTAGTTCATGCCATCCCTAAGGCTAATGGAAAGCACTGTTTAGAAGGTCCGCTCCCCCTAATTTTACTTGTCAGATTCAGATTCTGTCTGGAAAAACGCAGAGTTAAATTTCAGTATTGGGTTTGCTTACAGAAAGAGACAAACAGATGTAGAGATAAATCCATGAATGAAGGGATGAATGAAAAATCAACCGTTGTGCAAGTAAAATACAAAATGGAATTTGTCTTGACACTTAAGCATGCGCAAGGGCTTTGGGGTTGCCTAGGCAACTGGTTGCCTGTGGAATGGATGGGCCAGTGGGCGTGGAGTCAACAGGGGTTTGTGGGCCGGTGAGAGCGGAGGCAGGCGATTGGCACGCAGCACATGCCACACGGGGGCTAATGCCGAGCAATATGACCGTGGTCGTGACCCTAGCCCATCTGCTGGGAATTCAGGAGGGTCACAACAACGTGACATGTTGGAATACACACACCCCTGCTTTTGTGCCACCCCCCGTGACGGGAAGCTGTCAGCGGTTTGAGAAAACATCACATGTGTAGGGAACACCTGGTGGAAAGGATTGTGTCTTGAAACTTCTTTTCTTTATCCCCCTACTGATTTTTAAACTGCTGCCTTTTGTCGGTCTGTAGGAGGGTTAGGAGATAGCGAGGTCATGTGCCCACATGGCATTTCAGATCAGTCTTACTTGTCATGAGGTAAGTGTTTTAACTGGTTATGCTTTTACAATCCTTTTCGAAATGTTCTGCAAAATAATAACTCCATTTTTACAATGTTGACCACGTCTCGGTGTGCGGTGGCATTTGCTGTCAAACAAAATTATCATCATAATAGTTCAGTTCAGCTCTCTTTCACACACACACAAACACGTGTTAAGTGCTCCGAGTCCCTTTGAAAACTACTCTATAGAAAAGATGCAGTTATTAAAGGTCAAGGATCTTGTGGTTGCAGTACCTCAATACACACAACATTTATCACAACACTATTGGTCGTTTGTGGTTTGTATGAAGGGCTGATATTCCTCTACTATAAAAGACGCCGGGTCCCGCCTGACCCCATAGACAGGAAGAGGATAAACCTGCTGGAAACAATGAAAATCGCCATAGGTAAACTGTTTATTAATGTATTACATGAATAATGCATGTTTTGGAATAGCAGCCTCATTAGTATTCCATGCCTGTACCATTGGAGCTTGTGCGTAAATATGAGCGTATGGGAATGTCGGATGCTATTTATCCTGAGCCGTATAGCCACCCAGTCAATTTACACTGAGCAATGTGTTGACTGGCTAATTATTCTCAGAGATATGTTGCCTTTCTCCTTCATTTTCCCCTCAGCCAGTCACCTCAGCCATTTTGTTTTTACTTTGAGTGAGAGGCCGATCAACAGTGAGAGATTCCACTGAGGATGCGGAGTGCGTGGGCCACTACCCCACTGATGAGCTTCTTATGTAATATCCGTCTTCCAGCCTCTCAGTGTGTGCTCATGGTAGATTGTCCATAGTGAGCACAAGCAGGCAGATTTCACTATTGTATGGACACAGTTTACATATAAGGTTAATGTTGTATATGGCACAGAAGAACTCATTTTCCACATGCAACTAAATATGTTGAACCTGAATTTAAAAAAAAGGGAAGGCAATATCTGAGGATGTTTACTCAATATTTCAGAGTTATTGATTAGTTGGCTATGAAATGTGCATATAAATATACTTTCAGCTCTGTTTTCTGTTTGGTTAGAGCTCATCCAGGGTTTTTTTACATTCTCCATGGGATTCCACCGCTTGGCAGTACATGATATGAATGACACATTATAGAGTGTTATTTCAGAGAATAACAGTGCAGCCAATAAAAAGGCTTATAGCTACAAACATTTTTCCGGTTGTGTACCGCATGTCTTTTTCATATAGCAACAGTGACACCCTGTGGCGACGGTCTGCCACCACACATACACCCTGGAAGAAACCCTTTTGTACATGACCTCTGTTTTGAAACCCTGTTTCTAAATGTTGCTTTCAATTGAGAGGGGAACAACATAGATACATAGCATCAAGTGGGGGAGAGACAATGACAGAGTCACTGCAGCAAATGGTATTACCCATGAGCACACAGGGATGCAGAAATAGAGGATGTCTGTTGTGTCGTGCCCGTCTCTATGCAGTACGTGGGCAGAGCTTATGTTAGGATTTAGCTGAATCTCCTCCGTTTATTGTGTCAAGGCAGTGCTCAGTTGTTGGCTAAAGTCAGATTAGCTATTTGTTTACTCTCTGCAGCTGTCCCTCCTCCAGGGCCTGTGCACAGATGCTATTGTGTTCCAGCTATTATCTGCGGATCTAGCCGTCTATCTGGCGCATCCAAAAAAGGCCAGTGTGTCACAATATTACCGTGTCCTTATCAACTTGACTGACTGTACGTGTGATTTATTCTGTGCCTTTGGTTGGCTGAACCAGGACACCAGATTGGATGTAATAACACTTTCCCCAAGTGACCAGTAGTTCTGATTGAGGATGTTCTTGCTTGCATTGAAGATCCTGAGTTTTCCTAGGTGGGGGAGTTATTCCATTTCTCACAAGACTTCTTTCAACCTGTGCAAAATGAGATGCTGTTACTTTGATGCTTCTTTAGCAATTATAGAATCTTAGCTTTAAATGGCTGTGGCTTGTCTTTGCCCTTAGCTGTATCATCTCTGTGGTTGATAATACCGATACACATGGAGAAACGGGGATAAGTGGGGAAAACATGCCAGTGGGGTACACACACTGAATGAATGAATTGAAACAGCATATTTTTAGATCATCAATGATCTAAATCTAAACATTTATGCTGTATTTCTGTTAGGCTGTTGTGTTAGCTTTCAAATATTTGACGGTTTCCTTTGTAAACAGGCTGTGAAATGGTGCAGAATTTCTGACTTTATAATGCTAACAAGCATAAAGGAGATTGGTGAGTAATCTGTACCTCATAAATACCTGCATAGCCATTTTGTTTCTATAGGAGCTAAATCCAGTGCAGTGCGAGTCAGTGCCAATGACCAATGTGTAGTCACCGGCAAAATTAGAGTAGACTTAGCAGCTTTTCACCTGTGGAGAGGATGATTAGCAATCTTTCGCCCACATTTATTTATTTTTAGAATGGTCAGGTGAGCTCATTCATGGTCAGTGCCCCGCAGGATCCGAGCCAATAGGGCCTTGTTGTTGGTTATGCATTCTTAGTGGCTTTCATTTCACACCAAATATGCATGTTGTGACTTTTGTGTGTCTTGTGCCCTCAGTTCAGGGATTTTGGAAGCGGTAGAAAAAGTCTTAAGAGCGAAAGCCGGCTCAGATGAGAGTGAATCCGGAGAGCAGCTGTTTATCTGTCAAGGATTTCACAACCAAACATGTATTTACCTCTTAACACAGTTTACTCAGGAAGTTAATTTGCCATTTGAGTAGCAGGAAATCATAATCAAGCTTCAGACTATACAATCATTTCTCCTAAATATTTTCCATGTTGTTGCTTGTCTCACACACTTATACCCTGCTGGGGTTTTAACCCATAATAACTCATCACACTAAACAATTTGATACCTTCCCTTCCTGGTACCATACCTTCATCAGCAACTATGGTAGGGTGGACTGTGAAAGAAGAATATTTTCATTGCTGACGGGCTTTGGTCTCCAATATCTTTAATTAGGAGTGTGTTTGTGTCCCCCAGCTTGAGAGCGTGGAACCCACATGATCATCACTCCCTTCATTCAGTTATCAGAATGAAAGGAATTTTGATTACTTCTGCTCACATCTCAGTAGCAATATATCAGATGATAATGATCCTTAAAATAGTCACTCATTTTGACATTTGTTTTAACAGGCCTTGTCTACTCACTACTCACTACGACATAAATTATGAGAGAGATTATAATTTACCATCAGTGGCAAGATTACAGTGATAATGTCAGATGATCATGTGCCTGTCGGTGTTCAAGTAGCAGTTGGTCAGTAATGAAATATTTTCCTGTGTGTACCCATCCTGAATGGAATAAGCACCATCTAATATTATATATAAAGTTCTTATACTTCTTGTTCTTTGCATGTGATGTAATGGACATTAAACGATACAATTTCAGCTTTCAATGACTTCAATCATCTGGCATAATGTTTGGAATTATCCTTTTAATCCATGAAGGTCAATGATTCAGTACCTAGTGCATTAGATAGTCCACAGTGCCTCTGACTGCATTCCAACATAAAGGAACAACATCAAAGGGTTTGGACTTCTTTGTTGCACAGTCCTTGGGAAACCCGCTCCATCAACCGCTGGTTTCTACTGCTGCTACTAATAATTTCAATGGAGCCCATTCAGTTTTGATTATGCTCGCTTCCTGTTTGTTCCTTTCCTAAAACTTTGAACTTCTCCTTCTGTGCGTCTTATGTTGACTGTGCGTGTGACAGGGATCTGTTGCAAAGAAAGAAAAAATTCCCTCTCTGTTGTTTACGTATTGTCTTTGAACTTTTCTCTTACATGATCAGTCACAGAATATCTCTGGGGCACCGAGGCCCCGACCTTTGTACTGTTGGTTGTGTAAAATTTAAGTGGTCTGGGAATTTGAGATTATTCTACTGATGCATTCATTGTAAATTGCTCAGCATGAAGTCAGCTGAATGCCTAAAATATAAATATAAATCTGTAATCAATGACAATTTTCCTTTTCTGCTGGATGTGATAGGTACTTTTATGTAGACCTTAGTTGGCATTCAAACACTGGATAACACTGCAAAAATATTTCCATTTAGTCTATTATTATTATTGTTATATTATAGTCCTAAAATTATAATTATGCCAATGGGGTTAGATAATTTCACTTGTTTCCAATGCAAATCAACTTGTTTGAAGAATTTTGTAAAATCAAATTGTCGTTTCCTTGATAGTAGTACAGTGATCTGCCTTATTCTGATTTGTTTCAAGATGCTGACACTCATTTCCAGAAAAGTGGAGTTATCTCACCTCATTGGCAGATTTTTTGTCTTGGTTTTTACAAAAATACGTTTTTAAGGCTGAATATGATACTCTTTTTTTTTTTGGCAGTGTGACACTGAATTCGTACTAGGTATCAGATACCTGCCTTGTTCAGCAAAATTCACCAAAATAAATTCAATTATTTGATGTCCATCATCAAAAAATTCTACTCAGTTACTGACCCAGTATCCGGTCTTCTGTATTCTCCAAATGTATTCACAAAGTTCATGATGAACCCAGTGTGAATGTACCAGCCTGTGTTCTACTTGAAGCTGGGATAGACGAGGTTCGGTCTGAGCTATGAGAAAAGGGAGGCTGATGGCGGCGTGACGCCAGCCAGCCTGCAGCTGTCACTATGATGAGGCGCAAGATTGACACTGCTGCTGTGCTCACCTCATTGGCATGCAGCAGCAACCAGGCAGCCAGTTCAGACTCATACAGACAAAGGGCCTATCAGTCAAAAATAACAGCAAGCTACAGCCGCCTTTACCTTTCGATCCCCACTGATCTTGACTCTCAACTGTGTAAACGCCACCTGGCTCCATCACACAAGAGGTGAAACGGGAGGTTGGTATCCCAATTATTTTTTGCACCGTGCTGTATCTTTCCACCATTAGCACTAAAACAGTGGAGTGCTGTAGCACCTTTCAGCAGGTTTCTCCCTCCACAAGCGCTCACACCTGTCTGTTCCTGCCACGAGTCCAGAAATAGTCCACTGCAGCAGTGTGGTTCCTCCAAGGGGCGGGCAGCCATGTGACCTGGGAAAGTATACCTATGGAGATGCCTGAGTAAAAATAGCAGCGCCGTCATCATCCCGGTTATTGTAGATCAGGCAGTGTGGGGGGGCTTCCCCTGGATTTCATTAGTCTTGGAGTGTCTGCAGTTATTTATCACGCTAGATTACATAACAGAGAATCACATTATAGAATTTCATCTCCCCTGAAGGTGTGGGCACAGATAGAAGGTTGGTGCATCCTAGTGGTTTTCGAGGTGGTAGTTATTCGTAATGATCTAGTTAAAGAACAGGTCTCCCTTCTCCGGGGGATGCTGCTGATGCAGTGTTCAGCAAGCGAGGGGAGGGTGGAGGACTGTGGGTGGATAGGATGGAGTTAAGGATGGAGAGAGGCAGAAGGAGAGAGGAGGAGGACGAAGAGCCCCTCCACGTTCTCATATCATTTCTGCTGCTGAGGGTTTGTTTTCCTCTAGTCCAACTTCAATTCTCAGCTCATTAGACTGCTTCTCTCACTTTGGATTACACAAGGAAAGATGGTATGCATGTGGAGAGATGTGGAGATCATTTTGTGTGTGTGTGCATCAGTGCCAGTACACTCTATCTCAGTGGAAGGTAAAGAATCAGTTGATGAAAGGAGAGGTGTAGGAGGTGATGACACTTCAAATCCCAGTGAGGCATAATGGACGCACTAGCATTGTACATGCTCAGCATACAAGATACCTGCCGTTAAGTGTATCAGGAGGCCTTTGGTAAATGAAATATATAAACTGGGGGACATCAGCATCTTAAGTGCAGCATATTCCTGCTCTTACCCATTAAAGAGTCATTTATCGCCGTTTTGATGCAATTTTCTTTGCTGCCAATCACTCATTTTAGGTGGAAAGGTGTTGAAATGTTATGCATATCAGTCAGCCACTGAAGTTAGTGTAGCCTAACATCAGCAGTGTTCTGGCGGTGTGCTGCACAAAAATATGAAATTTCATCATGAGAAGTGTAGAGATGATGATTGCATCATTCCCATGGATGGTGGCTGCAAGGACTTAACTGTACATCTATGGCAGCTGGCTGCTTGCCTTGGACACCCTCCTCGGAGCTGCAGAAGTTATTAAATAACTCTCTTTGGTACTGCAGATATGTGCTTCCATTAAATTGACTAGATTCTGACACCTCCCAAAGGGAGAACTCCCCTTGTCTAATAAAGATGGCTGGTCAGCATTTGGAAGAATTCAATCTCCAGGCTGGATGTAACTCAAAAGTGTTTTCTGCTGTGAGAACAAGTAGAGATTTTTTGAGTTGCTCTTAGTAGTGTGCCTCTGAAAAGAAAGATATTATTTAGATGATTATCACTGGATATGAAGTCCAAGTAGAAATTTAATCTTGGTGTTTCTCCCTTTTTCTCTCAGGTTGCATAAGATGATTCTAGAGGATCAGTGTTACGGAGATACCCATATTGTTTTTCCCACACAGCTTTTTTGCTCATCGTGTTTCTTCAAACCAAATTACTCTGTTTATTCTGCTATTTTTTTTAAACTTTTTTTGTTTCTTTTGTGTGATAAAAAACATTCTTTTTTGGGATTTGATGTCCAAGCTGTTGTGTTTTAAACTTCAATATCATAACCACTAGGTCTGTTCAATATTGTTCCATCTTTCAGTTGTCAATGTCAAAGTCTGAGAAAGACAATGCGGTGAAATATCAGATGGAGCAGCAGAAACTGTGTATTCAGCACAGTGTCCTGCCCTGTGGAGAATAAGGTCTTTTTTATATCAGTATGGTCAGCGGATTTGGCATTTTCAAATTCTAATGTTGAAAAAGTACTGTGATAGTGAAATAATAGTAATAATAGTAATAATAATGAGCCATATTATGAAGTTTCTGTCAGTCGGTATATTTTGCTGTTTTGCATCCGTCATTGTGTTTTTGTCTTTCTTATTTTCACTGAGGGAAGGGTGACTTGAGCAGCTAGTCCATTTTACTGCTGCCATTTTCTGACTTAGTTGACATTATAACAAAAGCCCTCCAGCATGCCTCATTTCTCGAAAGGCAAATCGCAAGAAATACTTGGGAGCCATCACTCAGTGTCTCCATGTCTGACTTAATCATATTTAGGTTTTCCAGTTTGCCTTGACCAGAAGCTCATGCCACACTATACTGGACTGAAGCAATGAGGATGATGAAATGTTTCCTTCCAAAATGCTCCTGTCAGGGACAGGATGACACGTCATTATGCTAAGGGAACCTAAAAATGTCATGATGAGTATCTAAGGTAACTGGCCCATGTTGACTCTGACAAATGGAGCTGTCGTAAAACTTCAGCAGTTAGGATACAGATGTTTGCACTGGTCTCTCCAGCCTCAATATCTCCTCAGTCATTCAACCACTGTAGATGCCGGCTGAGCTGGAGCTCGGCCTCTGTGTCTGGCTGTCTGACTGAGGACAAGTTCTCATCCAGAATACTGATGGCATGTCATTTTTGATAGAGGTTCACAAGTTTTACTGTAAATGATTTTGAAGTTATTCAATTTCACGCTAAAGCTCCGCTTTGAAGCCCTGGGGAGATTTCAGGCTTTCCAGTCTGCGCAGGCTATAGGGAGGGAATCAGCATCTGGTGATTTGGTGTCTTTGATATTGAGATATTGTAAGGGAAGGAGGCTTTGAGAAATGTATATGTATTTATCCCACTGTCTTCCTATGCTTTCGTGCACATCACTCTCTGAACCATGGTAATTGTTAGTAACCATGTTACCACGGTGCCCGTCCTGTTGAATGCCATATGACTTGAACTGATGAAGCGTTGCATAATTGTCAATCACCTGTGGAACTAAATCTCCAAGAGCTATTTCACAGTCCAGGGGTTTGAGATTTTCATCAGTCACAGATATGGTAGTTAAATGAACAGCAACAATTAATTCCACTTTGAATACAGATTTCAATATGCATCACCATCCTTGAGCCATTACCAGTTGAAAACTGATTACATAACTGTTTCAGTAAATGAACTGCAATCAAGGTAGCAACATTGTTTATAAAATATGTTGACATGTTTTCAGAGGCTGTGGTTCATAAACTATATCAACTTGATAGAGATAAATAAATAATTAGTTTTTATATCAATCTGGAACTACATTTGCGTCAGCTAGAGATGCTCCCTAGGTTTAAAGGTTATGGCCTCTGAGTGGCACGGGCAGGAATGATGGTATTCCTCCTGACTCCTACTAAGGGGTGTAAATGCTGTTGTCAGCTTCATAATGAAGCTCCTAGCTTATTGTCTCAGCTTGCGTGGGCGGCACAGGAACAGAGACAAAAGGCGTGGGAAATTACATGGGAGCTTGTGCCCAAATGCGTCGCTATTCTTGGCCCTCTTTTGAGACAGCAAGGAAAGAAAAACCTTGAAAAGAGTGAAAAGGAGAAGAGAGAAATGAATTAGACAGTATGCGTAATGGCCCCTCTATAGGTAGGGAGCATCACTGGTAGGAGAAGGATTGCAGCAGCAGCAGCAGCAGAGGAGACATAGTCTTGAGTGGATTCACATGTTTTGCACCACAACTTTATCTGACAGTGGGGTCATGCATTTGAAAGAACTCATTATAAATGGCTCCTGTTACAACTGGCTTGTTCAGAGGATCTCATTATCACCTGATGATGAAGAGCAGTAAGAGATGGATAGCAGGATAAGAAAATAAGTTTAATAGAGTTTTATCACTTTAGCTTGTAGCTGCCGGGTGATGTGTCATTTTGTAGTCGACTGATGTTGTGAATGACACACCCATTCCCTTTAAAAGCTAGAGCACACAACAGGATGGTAGAGAGAGGGGGGAAAACAGCTGATAGCCAAATGTTACATGACAGATCATATTTTGCCATTTGGAAGAGTGAGATTGGAGGAAGAAGATGATCCAGGCAGCATGATTGGTTGAAGGCTATGGATGTTGCTGAGCCAATGAGTGAGGTGACTCAAGTGTGTAGAGCTACGGGTAGTCATTTATTAGAGACATTAGAAACCTGATTACAGACAGTCTCTTTCTATTTGTAACTCTGTCTCTCAAACTGTACCCACCCTCTGACTTTCCTCACACTCACAGTTGTCAGTAATCTGGTGCCTCATGGAGACACTAACAAATTACACATAGCTATCACACATCATTTTATTTCAGTGCAGCTTGATTCAAAATTGTTTCTCATCCCCACACCTGGGTGAGGAAGGATGATCTTTGAGGACTGTCTTTCTCTCTGTGCTGCTCTGTTTCTTCTAAGAGGCTTTTGAAGCGGGGGCCTGCAATGTAATGTGTAGAGGAGGAGGAGGACTGGGAGCCACCAGCCCACGCAAACCTGCCTGTAAAAACTGTGCATCACACTGCAGTTTCCTCCCACATTCACTGGCTGGTCACTTTGCTGTCTTCTACAAACCAGCATGCCTCCGTGTTACCCCACCCGGCAACATTTATTCGAGATTTTGACTGTCCTTTTCTGTGCTCAGTTGTCCCGTTCAGCCAGATTAACAGCCAGATTTTTCACCTCGCCCAGAAAATGTATTCAGTTGACACATCAAACAAATAGTAATGTATCGGCTTGTAAGATGGTCGTGATGGATGCAAGGAGTAAAACTGGATGCAGAGTCAAGACTCCCACCTATTCATCCACCCATGCATGTACACTCACAGATCCATACACACACACACACACACACACACACACACACACGCATAAATCAAGCAAACTCACTTTTCTACCGCTTGGTACTTTCTGCCTGGTATTACTTCCTGACAGAGGAAACAAGAAAATTAGCAGTGAGCATCTTGAATGTCACACATATTTTAATAAGATGGCTTCATGCTGCTTACACAGCTTAAGTTATGCAACAGATACACACACTCTCTCTCACTGTCTCTCTCTACCATTTAATTTCATGCATTCTCTGCCTCTTTCTCTCGCACACACACACACACACACACACTCACACACACACACACACACACACACACTATCCACATGCACAAGCTCTCTCACAAAACCTGAGTTTTGGAGACAGAAGCGTCTGGAATTTTTTCACTCCGGCAGCCTCCCACAGACGTCCTCGAACCTATCATTTTCTCTGCAGTGGAGGAATGGTGACGTATGCTCGTCGCTAGTGCAGCTGAATTTTAAAAAGCTCTACACCCACGCTCAATACCACTACTGCAAGCATAATTATCATAAACTTTCCGTGCTCTCTGTAGCTCTTCTGCTGTCTCTGTGTATGATTCTTCTGACTTAATCTTGTGCAGACATTAATTCAGTGTAAATGCAACCGCCCCCCCGTTATTATGTTAAAATTGAATAATTTTTTGTGTGAGGGGCAGAAAATGTTGGTTTGGTGATTATTATTTTATTAAGTGTGTAGGTTGCTGAAGTGGGTGTAGGGAGTGGGAAGCTTAACGTGCACATTTTCGGTGTGTGTGCTTATGTGTGTGCATGTGTACTTGGATGCGTGCATGTGCACAGACGCACTGATTGTCTGCCATCACACCCAAATTGCTTTTTATTTATATCACGTCTGTGAGTGGTTCTCATGGAAATGGCACTGAGGCATCCATGACAACGTGGAGTTGCATTTGGGAAAAAATATTACTGATTCAGTGGAGAAATGTTTGATTTCAGTTGTGGCTATAAAAAGTGTTTATATGGGTGGTTCCCTTATCAAAATATTATCCAGATCTTTCTGGGGGATTGGCTGTGTCACAGACCTGTCGATAATTATGGGGTTAAGCCACAGCAAATTGCCTCCTAGTGTTACTTCTGCCACAGAGAGCTGAATAATCACACGGATAGGGAAGGGATAGAGGTCCCAGAGGAACTCCTTCATGACTGCCCACACTGATGATTTACAATGATAATTTAAGTCACGTGTTGTTTTTTCTCTTAAAGATATAGTTACTGATATTTAAGTTTAGTTATTCTTGCCACAGCACGGTTTCCACAGCGCCGTGGTCTTCAAGGGGCAAGTCCAGGTCAGTCAGTGAGGGGTGAAACACTTCACTTCCTCTGTACATCAACATCACAGTGTGGCAAATTGTATTAGTGTGAAGATTTAATGTAATCTATAAATCGTGACAATGAAACTTAAACTATAAAAATCACACCTTAGCTGTGATCTTTCAGTCAACTAGCATAATCCTCTTGTTGTATGCCATAGAATTCACACAACATCATATGACGGAAGAACACACTTCTGGTTTCTTCATCTATTATTTTGCATGGACTGCTGCCATACAGTAATGTATGATATGTACATATATATACAGTATGATATAGTATATATATATACATATGTCTATATATATATATATATATGGTTCAGGATATGGTTCAGGTTCATTCTTTATTATACTATGGCATATTACAATAAATCACATTGTTGTATACTTCTCTGTTCTCCTGTAATATTAACTAGCAAGCCAAGTAGCCTAACGTTAGCCTAACGATATTCTTAGAGATGAAGGCAGCTGATCACCTAGGGAGCCAAAGAGCTGAAATTACATTCCAATAAACTGCTAATTAATAATGTCTATATGTCATTGCCACAAATGCAAAGGTTTCTACATTTTCCTTCCCTTTCCTAAAAGGGGCAGAGCTCGCTGCAAGCATTTGGTGCTAACAACCAACTAAAGTTCAAAATCCAAAGTTGACATCAGGAGTAGTCTGGTATGCTTGAGGCAACTTAGATTAGCAATTCAGAGTTCCTATATCTGGTCTCTGGTGACTCCAGTGACTGTTTCTGAGGTGAGAAGTCTTTTATATCAAGGACTTATTCTGATAGATGTCAATATTTGCCTACACTTTTTCATATAGTGTTCCCTGCGCTTTGCACTCATTCACATACACACGCTCACATGATAGTGAAACCTGAGGCTATATTTGAAGCATGAGTGCAATACCTATGAGAGGTGATAGACATATGTGGTCTCATCAATCCTTGTGAGTCATTGCCACAAGCTTTGACACTGATGTTTCATACCGACATGCAAACACTCACTGAACACGTCTAAATAATTGGGGCGACACATTTACATTTCTGCTTTCCCCCAAGTAGATAACAGCAGCAGTTTTGTCTTTCTTCACAATACTGGAGCATATTGGGAGGCACATCAGGTGTCAGTCGCGCTGCTGTTGTCTACGTGTGAATGAGGTCACTAACACTTTAATGACAAAAAAGAAAATGGAGTCTATATGACTAGGCTACACCCAACTACCTGCCGAATGGTGATGGTGATTATCTTAAGTACGGAAATGTCTTCCATCGCTTCTTCCTGTCCTGTCCTGATTGCCAGACAAAACAACTTTGTGAGAGTGTGTGCATATGTGTATGGCTGTCATCCTCACACTGACTCATGTTCTAACACTGACTAGGGGTCGGTAAGCTTTACTCATGTGGCGGGGACACATCATGCAATCTGCGAGACAACAGCAGCGCTTGGCGCACGTAGCGTCTGTGTCCTTATACAAACCCGCCAGTACAGTCTGTCATGTCTGCCGTTCGGTATCAGGCTTTTACTAATGTTCTCTGTCTTTGGGTGACATACTGTGTCTGTTATGTTGGCTGGTTAAATGGTTTCCTTTCTCATCTGGATGTTTTTTTTGGATTAGACATATCTTTCCCGCGGTTCCTGCTAATGGGTGTTAGAGAGATATCACAACCTCTGAAATTGATATGTGCAAATCTCAGGCCCTGGAGGTAATTAGACATTGATGCAGGGAAAACCATTCCCAACTGAGCCAATCACTTTCTCAAGTTTTTATCTGCAGGCATACAGTAGGTCTGCCACTGATTGTAGCATGGGCACTTTCCAGTGAGGTTGTTTCGCTTCAAAAGTGAGCTCAAACTCTGCCAAGAATTTCCTAATAGAACTGTTATGAAAATCCTTCGGAAATCATCACTGTTGCAAATGCTTTTAAAGGTAATCTTCAAATCATCAAACAGTCCCTTGGTTTCAGTGAGAGCCAAACTGATGTGACTGCCCCCCTCTGGAAGTGACAAGTATATTATGTGTGATTACCTCAGTTGAAGATGCAAATACTGTAGGGTTGAATAACATCAGCCCTAATTGAATCCAATAAAGTGGAGAAAGCAAAAAGACAGAAAATCTAATTAAGGGGGACTGTAATGAGTTTCCCTATAAAACTATTTAATTAGACCTGTGCTGAATTGAATGTAGGTGTTATTTCCCAGCAGATAACAAAAACAATTTTTTCCCCTCTTGTATTTTGATCTTGCTTTAGATATATATGTAATTTTTCTGACAGGTTTCATATGAAGCAGGATTTATTTTATGTAGGCTATATCCACCTTTGATACACTGGGGCTTCACCAACACAACATTATGTATTCCTATAATGAAATTTATTTTGCTGCCAAAGCAGAACTTGACAATTATGTTCAATAAGACACATTTTTTTTAATCTTTTTTTTTTTTTTGGATGATGCTCAATAGCACAGAAAGATTACTAGCAGAGGTAACTATGTTTGCAATTGTAGACGGACTCCAAAAAAGTCCCACAAAACCTTTCTGTTGGTCGGCACACAGGGAAAGGAGAGGACAGAGTCAGGTCAGAGAAATGTTGGCAAAACAACAAAACTTAACATTACCCTCATGTTTGTCACAATGACGCACACAGATAAGATAACAGGCAAACACACACACACACACACACACAAAGTGAGGCATTTACATTCACATTCAAGCAGATGTGTACACACACACACACACACACACACAAACACACACACATACAAAGGCGGAGGGTAATTCAGAATCCTCAAAACATGCCAATCCAGTTTTTCTGAAAAGCCCTCCCAGCCGCCATCAAGATACAGTTACAAAGTCTGAGAAGTAAGTGAAGTGTGCAGCATTCTGCTTTGGGACAGAGGAGGAGGAGAGAGGGGCACACAAGCGAAGCTCTGTTACACTGAAATCCTAGGACTGACCACAGCCCAGGTTCCTGTGGACCGGACCTCCATAAAGGCAACAGCACTGTGGATTAGCTTTAATCCTATCACTGTCTCTTATGTAGGACCCTGCTGACCACTCCTGCATAACGGATTACCAGTAAGAAATGACTCCAAGTGAACCGTGACACATGGCCTTCCCTGGCCACGTCTTTCCAGCAGCCCAGCAGCCAGTGGATTTTTGCCGGTAACCACATTATCAGGTCTGAATACTAGACACAGTATGGCCGCAGCATGCTGTAGCTGACAATAGAGCCACAGGGAGATTGTTATAGCAATGTCGGATAAAAGCAAAAGAGGACTGACATGCTGGAGCTGACAACTGAACTACAGGGAGATTTCCACAGTGATGCTGGACAGTAGCGAAAAAAGACTACTTCAGAGGAAACTGAAAAGATGACCAACGGTTTGAGCTGACACACATCGTATTTCAGACATCTGGATGGTTATTTTAAATGGTTAGATTGTGAGTCATGGTGAAGTCCCTCTGAGGGCACAGCTAGACTATGTTGCTGTGCTTCGGGGGTCGTAGGCGAACTAGACATGGATGGAGCGAAGAGGACTGTTTGCTTGCTGATGAGCCCCAGATCATCCCAAACCCCTGCTTCCTAGACACAGGTAAAACGCAAGCACAAATGGGTGCTGAGCTCATCCAGTTGGGCCATCATGGCTATCAATAGATATCTCAGTGCGTCATGACGGCTTAGAATTAGTATGAATGAACATGGGATATAACTTCACTGACAACAGATCTTGATAGTTTGTTGGTAATATGCAGCACATTGTTCCCAACTGAAGCATCAAGCTTTCCCTGATTATACATCCGTACATCCGAGTACTTCACCTGTTAAATAATAATACATTAGACTTCCCTGAATGATGCCTCAGATGCTTGAAATTGTTTTCCTTTTAGCACTACACCACTGAGTGTCCTGATGATAATAACACAAAGGAAAGTATGCACCAAGAAATGCATGTAATGTCAAGAATTTCCTCATACGTAGATGGTATCAAAAGGCAAGGGCCTTGATTCAACCAGCTTATGTAATGTCACTTTGACTGAACTCTTCTATTAGTTAAGGTGACAATTTAATAAGATTTCGGAGTCTATTATTCCTTCCGTATGGGAGCGATCAGTGTTTGAGCTGTTAGAGGGCTTTAGGCTGTTCTCAGGTGACACAAGGCTTTCTGATGTACTGCTGGTGGGATTTAGCTTTTGGCACAGTATTGCCTTGGTTCTTGGGCTGCTTCCTCCAGCTTTGTGGTTATACTGGATTTCCCATCGTGACGCACTCTCAGGAAGGCTTGTCAGTATTGCCATGTTGCTCTGTATTCTGTGTTGAAAACCTTCATCAGGAGTAATGAGTAACACTTATGCTAAGTTATCATTATGCAACTGTTTTAGGGTTTATATGTAATAATACAAGGTTTCAATATAATGCACAAATGGAAAGGGGATTGTTCAGAATGTATGTAATAAAAAAGAAACCCAGCCAAATTTATAGCAATGTAAATACACAAAGTGATTACACAGCAATTGCGCTACTGTGCCACTACACACACAGATTGACTACTTGGTGGGTGCCACTCATTTCAAGTCAATGTATCCTGAGTAAATATTTTTTTGTTTTCCTTTTGTTCCTTACCACTGTTTCTCTTTTTGACCACATGGGGGCAGTATTTCAGCCTGAACCATTCATAGACTAATGCACTGCATGGACCAGAATGAGAAATTTGGCTTGATTCAGCTGGTCTTCTTTGTAGTTCTTGGCCATATAAAATGGCTCCAATTCGATTGACCGATGCATAATTGAACACCAATGCTCTGGCCAAGAAGAACTGGGGCTTTAACATAATAAGTCTTTTCATTTTTAAAATTCCATCTGATTATGATGCAGAACACACCTCAAGGTTTTTTCCCAGTGGCTCTAGCTCTCATTTTCTCAATGAACCTCCATTTTAAGAACCTTGAAAGTGAATTTGTAATTTCGTCAAGTAGAAATGTCATTTTACATAATATCCAATTTCTGTCTCAGTAACTAACAGTGCTTTAAAAAGAATAAAAATTTCCCTGCCATAAATAGCTGTCAGCCATTCTTGGAATTAAGCTTAAGCTCTCCCACAGTGTGTAGGCTATGTAGTGGGAGCCAGTGAAACTGTAGTGTATCGCTGTGAGAAAGCTCCATGTTACTCACACAGTGTTCTCGTAACTCATCTAGTGAGAGGCAAACATCTCTCTATCTTGCAGTCTTTCCGTATCAAAGTTATCTGAAGAAACTGTGTACAACCTATGTAGTCTGTCTTTGCTGGACCCCTGGATTTAATGCTTTCAAGTGGTTTCTAAAATGTGGGTAAATAAACAAAGTACTAGGAGTTTGTGGTAGCCTACACTCTTCCCCCAGTGAGCATGGGAAAGTTTCCCCCCTTTTTGTGTTTGCCACTCTAAATTTTCTGGCTGGATGAGGACTAGATGGAAAGGAGGCAGCAAAAGAGAGAGGGAGGGATAGAAAGCCCCTTTGGACACAGAGTCCTCTTTCATGGTTATTTGTTCTGGACCCTAGTCTTTGTTGATTACAGCAGTGGATGATCAGCTCACTCTTCCCTCAATCTTATGTTCACTTTTGTCCATTTAAATCTCTGGGGCTGCTAGTAGCTCTGGAGAAATCAAAAGGGCGTGTTTAATGCCCATGGGATCCACTCCTTGTTTTCCATCTGTCCCGGGGGTTGGAAGGCAGCTGAAAGTTCAAACAGAGACACACTCCTTCATGCTCTGCACGGCAAGAGCTCAGAGATTAAGGGGTTTGTCTGCACCGCCAGCAACAAGGATTGCTCACAATTCGTAACTTGCCAAAGAGGGAGGATGATTCATTTTTTTATAAGTTACAACTTTTTCAGGTGTTACAAATATGACTTTGTTTGTTGCAAAGCAAACACTGGAGAAGCTGTTTGTTTTTCATCTGCTTGTATGGGACAGGTAGAACAAAGTGTGGGGAGAAGGCAACCACCGTCTAAATGCCTGTGCGAGTCTGCTGAGTAGAGGAGCCAGGGGATGCAGGTGGCACCAAGGCTTTGCTCAGACTTGTTTGAAGTTTTTTTCCCATGTCAAAGGTGAAGGATTATGCCTGGCATAGGAATTCAGTCTGGAAATGACGGACTCCATGAGCAGAACCTTAACAACACCCAGGCAGAATGTGAGCATTTGCTTGTGGTGCATGCATGTATTGGTGTGTGAATGAGTGTACATGTGTGAATGAGTTTGAGTGAAGTGCCATGCTGTTCCTTAGCAGTGGGACAGTGGATGCTATCCCAAGGAGTACAGCTATCAGCCAGCAGGAGCAGGGGAAAACAGTGTACCATGTCTCTGTCATCTTGAAAGGGACACAAGAGGATGAGCTGGTGTCAGAGCTGGGAATGGGCCAGGTCACACACACCCTGGTGGAGAATTGCCAGCCAAAAGGAGAGATAAATAGAGCAATGCCAGTGGAGGACTGCCCCAGGCTGGGCAGGGCACGACAGGAGCTCGGCAGGTGGCCTTCCCTGAGCCGCACAGGCAGAGCTAGGAGGCAGAGAGAGGAGGTAGTACTGGAGGAGAATGAGGAGGAGGTGGAGGAGGAGGGGGAAAAAATGAAGACGGACCGGTTTCTCCAACAGCCCTCCAAGAACTCTGCTAACTCTTCACAGCAAGAACGGGACGTGGCAGAGGTAGCTGCTACAGCTCCTCAGACAGACACCCAGGAGCGGGATATCCAGGGCCCAGCATTAGGCTCTGTCACTGCCCATGCTAAAGGGCTTGTCCTTGGGAATCATGGCGCTGTGTCAGGACACAGCTCTCTGCCCCGGGCTGTGCTGCGTAGGCCTCGCCTGGATGAAGCTCCACTCGGCAGGAGAGCGGTGAGCATGTATGGAGACCCAGTCAGGCAGCAAAGAGGCTCTCAACCTGAACAGGAAAGACTGCTCCGGAGACCCAGGAGTGTGTGCATGCTGGCAGGCCCAGTCCCAGTCCTGTCGGAGCCAGGGCCCCAGCAGGCTTCCAGGAAGGCAGGCTTTTTAGAAAGCACCCAGCAATACAGGAGCAGGAAGGCCGAATTGAGGGCTGTGGATGGCCTCAAACCTGTCATGCCTCAGCGGCCTTCAGTCCCTGAAGACGTGACCCCCAGGGTCCGCCAGAGGAGCTGGAAACCCAGACCTCTCAGTATGACAGTATTAGAGTTAAGGAAGAGAGGGTCTGATGATGAGATGGACAGCCAGAGGAGCTGCAGCCACACAGGCAGCGATGGAGGAGGGTTCCTCAAAGGGGGCTTCCGCTGGAGGCTGTTTGGCAAAGCACCTCAAGACAAGGACAAGGAGAAGGAAAATGACAAAGATGCTAAATCCTCCCCCAAGTCCAGCAAATCAGACGCTCCAAAAAGGACACTTGGATCCTTACGACGGAGCCTCAGTCTGCGCATCAGGAGGACCCGGCCTCGGGACAAAATCACTATGGCTTCTGAGGGGGAGTCAGAGGAGCGCTCTCGGACTAAGAGTACTGTCGAGGAGACAGCAATGCCCTCACAGCCTTTTTCATACCTCACAGGGAGAACCCTTCCACCTTCCCATGAGCGGGTAGAGGATGGGGGCTTGCAGTATATTCAGTACCATAGCAGGGGGAAGGTCAAGGTAATGGAGGTACCCCTTTATCCGCCTAAACTATCCTCCAAACCAGCTCAGGAAGAACCAAGCATATGGCAGCTCATAGCCAACCGTTTCAGGAGGAAAGAGCAGCCATACAGTGGCAAATGTGAATCCCAGCAGTCCCAGAGCAAAGACACTGGCCAATATCCCCTGGCTGGGAATAAAAAGCCACAGTCCGTTGCCATAGAGACACTGGCAGGCATTGACTTCAACAAAGGTCAAGGTAAGACCTGCAAGATTGATGAATGTATTTCTCAGCACTCAACAGACCATGTACAGCCCCTCAATCACTGCACAAAAAGTTAGATCGAGTGAAACATGGAAATACACTTTTCAGAAGGAAAGGCAAATGAAAAACACATGGGGAATTGTGAGTTTGGATGGCATTCCAAAACATCTGGTTCCAGAGTCCTTTTCTATTTTGGGTAATTTATTTCTCCAGTGCTTTTCATTTTCAAATTGCCTATTTGTATGCATTTAGACAGTAATTATTTTGCGTTAAATAGAAGTTGTGAAGTAAGTCAGTAAGTAAGTGAGGAGGTGAGTAAGTACAATTGAGCAGAAACTCGAACCAGCAGTGATTGATAAGAACCCATTATAATAGCTTGTTCTCCAGTGGTGCTACTGTATTATACCACATGATCCCAGTATTGTCTCTGTGTTACCCAGACACAGGACTAGGGAGTCTGATAATGCTGCCTGTTGGCCTCATAGGGACACAGCTTAAAGCAGTGGCATTAAAGCAGTTAGTGGCTGTAATGGGGATGCGTTTGGCAGCCTAGCAGGGCTAAATTAAGAGGGCTTACATACTATAATGATGGGGAGAAGAGAGACGACTTAAGCACTGTGTTTAAAGGTTAACTCTGACAGTGCAGTGTGTTTGTCCAGTTGCCTGGAGGAGCAGGCAGAGAGAAGCAAATATTTGTAACTATCTGAATTAATAGCTGTGATTTGCTACTTTTTGTATGTGAAGCTCCAATCTTACACCTTCATATGAAGACCTAATTAGCTGTCTCTGTGACTACTTAATGACTATTTTCATGTTCATTTTCAGTATTCATTCTCATTAAGTCAACTTTGCCAGTAAAGGAGATGTTTCATTCCCATGCTTACAGTATGCTCGTAATAGGTTCTCTATTTGTATTTTCGCATGACCTGTTACCAAGGATACCAAGTCCTTTGTGGTAGAGTGTCAAGTGTGTATTTACTGATGCTTGTCTATGTATTCCGCTGCAGAGTCAGTCAGTCAGTCAGGCATTAGGAATGTGGGTGTGCCGATCAACCTGAGTGAAGTTGGGTGTTCAATGCCCAGGGCGGGACTCGTCGCCTGTTGCTACCTGCCTAAGTGTTTGACAACCTAGCTCCAAAATTAAATCCAGAGAGCTCAGAAGCCCAACCCTCTGGCAAAGTAGAATGAACATACACACACACACACACACACACACACACACTTTTATTTGGTAGGGATGACGCAGACATGTCAATAACAAACCAGACACACAAGTGTTGCTTCTTCAGGGTGAGCATTGTCTTCTCATAATTTCTCTGTCTTGCGTAGGGGGAGGGCACCTCTGTCCCCACCCCCACCTGTGGATGAACAAAGCCACTCCTGTCATGCCTGTAGATACACGGGTGATCAGTGAACCATGTGGTGAGACGAGGGCTCTCTGAACTCTTTGGGTTGGAGGAGGGGCGGCTAGTCATGAGGCATAAGAGAGTCAGCACTGCACTTCATTAGTGGGGGCTGAAATACTGGGAATGGTACTGCAGATAGAACTACTTTCAAGCAGTAATAGCCAAAAAGTATAAGGTATTGCAGAGTCTTGCTGGGATCCAGCAGGCAGGTAAAAGTGCTCACTGAGGCGTATTTATTCTGACCTGTCTTGACTTGTCATTATCTACTGACAATTTGTCGAAAATCCCCCATGCGTGTCAGAAAAGTGTGGTCCATACCCCTTTATCTTGAATCACAGAAAATGTATTCATGGAGATGAAATTCCAAATGCTTCTTTTTGCCGTTTGTCACGCGAAAAGACTTTTACTGTGAATTCCTGCCAACAACATTTTCTATTCTGTAAATATTACTTTGTGAAAATTTGCCTTTTCTTGCCTGTCTGCCCGCTTCAGAAACTGCAGATTGAAAATTAATTTGAAAGAAAGATCTGTTTGTTTATTCAATTCACACCACACAGCAGGGGGGGTGAGCCAACCTCGCTGCAGGTGATGAGGTTTACCATCATGACAAACAGGCACTTCCAAGCAAATTGGGACAAACAATGACACCGTGATAATGCGTTTCCATGTGCTGCCAGAGAAACGGGGAGATGTTAAAAACGGCTGAGTGATACACAGTCTGGGGGATAAGGGGGGAGAAGTCTGTTAATAACTGAATACAACTTCTTATTTTGAGCATCTGACACTGCAGATCTCAGCCAGGGTGAGTTTTTCTGGAAGGTCCCTGGGGACTCGAGCTTCAGTAGAAGGTGAGCGGAACCCCGCCGCTCTCGCCTCTTAGGAGAAATAGTTTGCTTTTCAACACCAAGTTTTCAAAGCTGTTGAATCAGTTGGGGGGGGGGGCGGTAAGAAGTATTTTCTCATTAACTCCCCAATTTTTTGGATTCATGGTTGATTATTTTTATTTGTTTGCTCACCCACATTGTTTGGGGTGGCAGAAAAGATAAGCTAATACTCATTATTCCTCCCTTTACTCTACAAATTAATTCAATCAAGATGGGAGTCATGGAGTCATGGGAGTGCAAGACTTCTCTAAACCCAGTTTGCAAATCCCCTCTTAAATGAGAATTCTGTTTGAAACAAGTTGTCCAATTTATTTCAGAGGAAGTGATCAATACCCGTCTGCTGACAACACAAAGCTTTAAGAGCTTTAGGTAGGGAAAGCCATCCAGATTGAAATAGATTGAAATAGATTGACATAGTGTAAAGCTTTTTTTTTTTTTACCTTATTTTCTGCTGATTGCGTGTGTCACTTATCTCCTTGGAGGGAAATAACATTTTGGTGTTTGGGAGCTCAGCAGATCACGATAAGAGCTCTGACTAAGTCGTTGGCTCTGTAAATGGCTTTGGAGAGAGCGGTACACGGATAGGAAGATGGTATAGGACCATTGTGTCAAGAGGTGCAGGATATAAGTATACTTCTAGTCAGACAGGGAATGTTGATGGGTAGTGAGTGGTGTGGTTTGCAAATGAGGGATGTAAAAATACTTATTGCTAGCTAAATTCTCACTCTGTAATTTTTGACGGTGGGAAAGTATGGTTGGAAAGCATGGTCAGAGCTAGAGTGGAAGTTTAGACCTCAAGGTTGTCCTCTCTCATTCCAAAACCGCTGCACATTCACATGCACATGCATATGCACGCATGTATGGACATGTGCATGCACACACACAAACAAACACCGCACACTGCACCACATTTCTGCTCTCATTGCATTTTCCTTTCTCATAAAATTAAATAAGAGGGGGTGATCATGCTTCAGTACCCTCAAACTGAATAGTCATTTTTATTTGAGTGGACATGAGCAATGAAGTGAAAAACCTGACAAACAAGCCGGCAACACAGTTTTCCCCTCGCAGAGACAAAGACACTGGTGTCCTCTGTAAGCATCACTAATGTTGGGTCTTTCTGCTTCCATAGGCATTCTAGGCCACAGTTCTGTGGGGACGCTCATATTTAAAGAATGATGTAACAGAAAGCACATGAACTCAATTAGGCTTTTTTAGCTGGGGACTAAAGCTGGTCGTATCTGTTCCAAGCGTGGCACAGATCGGGCATCTTCTCCATATCACAGCTTGATATGGATGGCTGGTACTGAGAGGAAATCTGTGTCACATGGTTCCATAAGATCTTCGTGTCAGGGCGGATGCACGGCTGTTGGGCCCTGTCAGGTTTATGTGAAAAGCTCCTATTTCTCCTTCTTTCTTCTTTTTCTGTGTTTTATGTCCTTGAAGGGATAAGTGCTGTTGTTATGGTCAATAATAACGGAATGTGCTGCTGCAGTGCCTATCAGTGGCCAACAACCCCATTTCTGTGATGGCCCTTGATGACACTTAATTTCACTGTGGTTATCTATGGATTGGCCTTTGTTTGAATGTGTTCCTCTTTGAAACTGTGATTATGTGGACTGAACAAATGAGAGAAAAATATCCATGTCCATCTATTGATTCTGATTTTTTTTTCTTACTTTCTATCTATCAATTCTATTTATTTTAATTTGTTCCATTTATTGATTTTGTTTTAATGTTAGGTTACTGCAGCAGGTGCTAAAGACTGGTACCTTTCAGTGTGGTTGTAGAAATGCTAGTGATGACTGTTGACTTTTTATCAACCCTCCTATTTGTTGAAAAATAATAAAACCTATTCGGGACTAGTAATGACAAGAAATCTGAGAAAAGGAAGCAACACCCTCAACTAAAATACTCTCAAACAGTTGTGAACTGCACTTGCTCTCCTACACATTAGAACTGAATCGGATGAGTGTCTTCGTGTTCTGACATGTTCGAGAAGTGTCAAACCCGTATTGAGAGGGCTTAACATAAGGCGTTCTATTGAAAACCACTCTGCTCCATACAAAACATGGTGAAAGGCTTTCCTGTTAGGCATGCACTTTTCTTCTCTCCCCACAACAAGAGAGACAACCAGAGCACCACAAGGCTCATTGTGAGACATGAATGAGGGTCACAAAAAAAAGTAAAAAATTTAGTGCCTCAGAAAAGCAAACACCAAATGAAGGTTTGGTTTCTTTTTACCCTTATTGTAGGAGGTAAAGGGATCTTTAGCTCAAGTGTGCTCATCTATGAGTCATGCGACACTTTTGGAGAGAAAAACGAAATGTGTCTTATAGTGACAATGGGTTGTTACTTAACGGTTTATGCGGTCATGATTTTTTTGTTATCAGAGTAATATTGCCTGAGGCACAAAGGGAAACCATATTGCAGCAACAAACAGGCGTACTGTAATGATGCTTCCCTGTTTGGTGTTTTGGCACTTAATTGTTGTGGTGTAGACGTGTGTGTGTGTGTCTGTGTGTGGAGGGAGGGGGGTCCACCTGGCTTTGCACCTTGTTGCCTGGAGACAGGGTGTCTACACCCCGCTATTAGAGATGGTATCTCCTTGGGGGGTTCAGCTGGTGGGAAAGCCATGATCCGAAACAGGAAGGTGGTCTTTGGTCTAATAGTTGTTATGACACATGGCTGCCTGTACTCCATCGCTGTGGGAAGCAGGCTGTGCCCGGATCATTTGTGGTTTTAGTTCTGAGCTCTTATATTGTTATTTTTAGTGTTCTTTCCCACTGCCGTTTTTCAAAGCATGATAATCTGCTCAAAGTCTCCAAATGTCATTGAAAAATGAAACAAGTTGAATCAGGCCTGATAATGCCTGTCTTTTAAAATGGATAAGCATAATCCTCTTCACAGATTGCAATATGGCGAGATCTTAATATTAAAATAGCCTGCACGGATCGTACTTATGGTGTTTGACAAGGTTCCCACTGAATTTCCTCTGAACAGTTGTACACTTTTAAAGTTGCAAATAAATAAACTGGACTTAAGAAATAGGGTCATAGAGATGGAGAAATCATTGCTGCCTGGACTCTCCTCTTTGAATGTGTATTATATTATTTTTTTCTTATTTTTAAATATTTAAATGTGATTTTTTGTATTATGCTAAAACCGCAAGGGAAATGCAGTGCAATGAAAATATGAAAATTAATCAAACTTGGTGGACATGTTCAGCTATGTGCAAAATCACTTTCCTTGGAATAGAGAATTGATCACCCTGAGGGTCTAGGTACAAATAAAGGTCAAAGTTAACCAGTTTAAAAGGTTGTAATTTGAAAAACCCTTTGACCTCACCAGACCTGCTACAAGATGGCCCTGCAAATGTGTTCTTTGCGTCTTAAAAGCATGACACAACCCCATTGATTGATTGTTTGTGTTTGGGGAAAAAAAGATGGAAAAACCCCCCAAAAAAACAAGGCAATTATTGATCTGTAAAGTCTGCAAATGTTCGACATTGGACCTTCTAACAAAACAATCCCTAGTAAGTTTATTAAATAAAAACCTTACTGTGCACTTGCTTCGTCATATCCCAGTTTGACCTTCATGAAACTCGGTGCACACGCTGTAGATAGTACATTAACCGTGGCTGTAAAGTCACTTTGCAGTCAACCAGTAGGGGATATTATAAATGCCACATTATCTGTAGTTGGGGTCAGACCGGACATAAACTGATGGCTTCCCTCTCGGTGCTCCTTGATTTAATACTGTTTGTCTTTTCCTTTTTTTTCCTTTTTAGACTCTTTCGTCAACAGCCAGGAATGGACATTGAGTCGATCAGTGCCAGAGCTGAAAGTGGTGAGTAACCAACTATTTTTAACGGTCCCTCTTAGTTTGTGTGTCATATCCCTTAGAGATTTCATCTAACTGATTGATTTAAATGTCAATGGGAATGCATGCTCTGTTCATGTAATACTGGTGTTGCATTTTACATGAGAGAGAAGAGTTGAGAAATTGGCTGGACTTCTCCCTGGCACATAGTGGGTGATTTTTAATGAGATGCGTTGGCATGGAGATGCAGGGTGGCTTGCAGCAGGACGTGAGATGAGTGACAGTTTTGGGCTAGACTAGTGACACGTCCTGGGTCTGATCCCACCCGCCAGTGAAGCACACTCAACCACTGCCAAATGCACAGCTAACATCCTCACATGATTTAATGCCTTCCACCCATAAAGACTGGTAGCCTTGAAACTGCACTCCACCGCTCTGTCAGTTGATATAGTATTTCTATCTTGGGTAAATTCTTTGTTGTAGCACCTTGCAAGAAAAACTTGGGTGAGATGAAAAGGGGGAATTCACTGGGAACTCAAAGGAGAAACTTGCATTTTTGCCTTCAAACGCTTCAAACGTATCTGTTTCCTTTCATGCTTCCAAGGTGTTAATTGGCAGCTTCTACTCTGGGTTTTGTTAAATGGGCCTGGAAAGACAGAATTAAGTGTGAAAAATGAATGATCATTCCTTTCATCAGTTGACAATGAGTTTGCTGTTCAGTGACAAGGTTATACTGAGCAGAAGTTGCTCATGTCTTATAGAAGCTTAGTATTAAGATAGCAAAATCAGTGTCTCCTTTTTAATCCATGCTATAATAATAATTATTATTCTTGTAATTATCACTCACACATGGGTATTAGGGTTAGAACATTTCCTGCAGATTCCTTGAAATAATGATCACAGTGCTGCGAGAAAACCCCTGAAACATCTTCTGTAACCGTGAATTTTACCTCTGCACTGCATTGCTGGCAGCTTAACTGCGGCTAAATCTTAAGATGACATTGTAATATTTTCTTTTATAGCCATCTTTCAATAATTTTAAATCTACACATTCATAATTGCTCCCAGACCTGAACTTAACATCTACAGAGAAGAGTAAATGCGCCACCTTTTTGCATTGGAAATGTGCTGATACAGCAGGTTGATTTCATGACGGCTATATACCAGCAGGTCACAAAGCTTAACAGTTAAAACAGCAGGAACGCCGGTTCTTCTGTACTTTCAAAGTCTATTTTTGTTGAGTCATACCTTTCGGCGCAGATCTTAGAACTTCTGTTAACTTCTGGCTTATTCTCAATTTATTTTGATAGTTTACCCCCCATCTTATATATACTTCAATTAGGAGAGGTGAGATTGGAAAAGGCCTTAAACAGATCCTCTGTCTTTCGCCTCAAACTTCCCTATAATTAGAACCATACCTTACTTTACCACCCACTAATGATCTAAAGAAGAAGAGGGTGATGGTGGGAAGAGGAGGAGGAGAGGGAGGAGATGAGGCATGTTGCAGCCCTTTGTTCTTCCCAGACACGCTGGCATCATCAGCCCACCCTCCACCATGCGTCTCCCTGAAGGCGCTGTAGTCAGGCCTGGTCTAGACGGCAGGGAGAGGAAGCAGAGAAAAGATTACAACCAGCCCGATGTACATTTCCTTATAACGATCCCCCAGCATCAACCTTAGACAACCTGTGTAAGGTTAAGTTTACATGTGCTTGTGTGCCAGTCGTGTAACCATGCCTTACCTGTCAGTAAGTGTTATGCTTCTGGGTTTGCAGGGCATTGTGGGTAATCTGTCCAGTGGGAAGTCTGCCTTGGTCCACCGGTACTTGACGGGCACATATGTGCAGGAGGAGTCTCCTGAAGGTAAGAGCACTACCAGTCTGCTGTGGGGAGAAACATGTCAAATACTCTAAAGGTTCAGAAAGTTGTCAACACACTTGTCAGATTGTCACATAAAGTGCTGTGTCACTTTAATGCAGCAGGTTTACTGTGGCTTGTTCCTTCCTCTTGTGGCCCCTAATGTTATCTTGCTAATCTGCCCAATCTACTGGTCCTATTAAAAAATATTGTCGCTGTCTCCAAAATGTTAACTTCATTTCTAATTCATCCAATTGGTTTCGAAGGGTTTCATAAGCCAAAGAGGTTGGAGAATTTTCTCAACCCACAGAGGACCATGTAACCCTTCAGTTAAGTGAAGACATGACCAAAATTGGAGTTAGGAGGTTTTCACATGACAACAGTGTCATATAACTTCTATACCTTTTGATTGTCAAATCTTTTTTTTTGTTTTCCACAAGATGAGACAGCTGTTGTCAATGATTGCCACAATGTACAGGAGAATAGTTATATTAGGAGGATGGATATTCACATTCACATAGAAAAAGCAGTAATATTGCATCTTCACTTCATAAGTAGACATATGAATCATGGTGGTAGTTTGTGTGTGTGTGTGTGTGTATTTTTAATTGGTTTGTATCAAAAGGTGGTGTGTTGGGTTATATCAAACATAAGAATGCAAAGAGATGTTGGAGTGATAATTGGCTTCCTTCGACTTATGTATTTCCTTTTTTTCTCCTCTGCCAAACTTGCCGGATAATGACAAAGCAAAATATTTCCAGCAAAAGAGCGCTGTGTAGAATACTCATACCTAAAATATGAGGGTAAAACATAGGCCTGGGCTTAAAGCGCAAATCCTGCTAAACCCCATCATTTCTCAGGGACTGTAGATTCAAGTTTTTATCATGATCATAAACCGTTTCCTCCATGGATCTCCTGGGGGAAAATGAGAGGGCATAACACGGTTAGGAGGGCCTATCTCCAGAACAAGGCCCCTTCCCATTCTATTCCACTCACTGAGATTTGAAAATGTGATTTCCTTGTCTTTATCAGGAGGATCATAATGAGATTGCCCCTGCCTGGACTGAGAGGTAACCGCTCTCAGAAGCCACAAAGATGTTGGCAAACCCAGAGTTAACTCATGATCTTTGAGGGGTTTGCAGTGTTTCATTTTGGTGTAATTATAGTGAGGATGAGACATGAAGCGCATAATTAGTTTCTGGCATTTTGCTGCACCAAGGGAGAAAAATCCTCATACTCTAATTAGTCCTTGAGAAATCAATGGCAAAAATGCTGGAAAACAGAACGAGAGTGTTGTTTGTGTAATTAAGGAATCATGTCTGTTCAGATTTCTGTGTGTTTTCTACATGCCTGCGAGTTGCTGTGACACAACATACCTGTTTCATGATTAGCAGTTGCTCAGGGTCTTTTTTTGTTTTTATATGTGCATTTACACTGGCGCCATTCCAGATCGAAAAGTATTTACATTGCTGAAGCGCCATCCAGCAGAGGAAGGTTCAGCGGTGGCTGTTTCTACAATGTTTTGTTCCTGGGCTTTTGCTGTGATATCTGAAAAAAGGTACCGGGGTGTGTTGCCATGGCAACGCCGGATGGAGCTCCGTTGGATTGTGGCTCTGTGTCAAGGTCTAAGCCTCCGTGTAAGCAGAGTATGCTCGCTGCGTGTTAACCATGCCTACCAAGTTACCATCTCTCTGTAGGCTTCCTGCAAGGTTATTAGTCTCCTCTTTTTTTGTGGAAGTTGGAACAACAAATTGAAATAATAGATAATTACTTTTTGTATTACTTATGTAGAAGCGGTCCTTTCATTGGCATGCCAGAGGAAAAGTGTCTCTCTACAAGCGATGTTTAATGCTGCAATAATAATCTGATCAGTTGACCTCGCTTATTGAGCTGTTCACAGTACAGACTTTTTCTTGGGATGTATTGTTGTGGCTTGGCTCTGAATAAAGACAACACCATCCCGAATGATTATGTAATTGAAATGTTTGCTTCAAATTCCGTCCACGTTTTCACCAGAGCAATAAGTCTACATTATAGATATTGCTTTCAGGTTTTTTTTCCCCCGAGTTTTCATAATCTGATCTGCTATATGTACAGCCTCTCAGAGTCCAAAGAGTATTCTGATAGATTTTTCATTCTCTCCATCGTTCCGGTCCAGTCTTCCTCATTGTGTGATAAGATATTACTCATGTTAATCCCTTTTTAAATGGGGATTCCCAGACGTAAATACATTCTTTCTCAATCCTATGTCAGAATCTCTGAGCTCTGTGAATTCAGCTGAAGAAAAGCTGGCTGGCGTAATGTGAATCTCTCTCTCTCTATTACACAACCAACATCCAACTGGGCTTGAGAGCTTGTGGGGGAAGCTTGGAGAATCCCCTATTTGCCAAGCAGGCTAAAGTGGACTTAACAGGGTGGAAGCATAGCTCAAGTGGATATGTATTGCCTGCTGAGACAGGAACACTGTCCGCCTAAAAATTACAGGGCCAGGCTACTGTATCACCCGTACAGCTCTTCTATAAGGTGGGATCTGTTGTTCCTACTTTGTTGGGAAGTTCACAATTGAACTGATTAAATTCCCTCATCCATTTATCTGATGCTATGAAGACCTTAGCTGACAACACCTCTGATTATGAAACACCTAGAAAATATGATAAATTTAACAGTTGTACATTTGTATCCGCCCGGACATGGGCTGTCTTCAGCATCCTTTTATTTGATGTATTTTATGCTCATTCATACACCTTTTCAAATTTGTACATGATTCAGTATTGATGAAGATTGCTTTCAGCACATTTTTGTATTCATAAGGCAATGTTTTCATTCCCAGGGACGTCTTTTGCCTCACAACTCTCTCATTTGAATGTTTTTAATCTCCGCAGGATCGCAAACCATTCAAATGATATGCAAAATCCAATTTACTGTGAGGTATTCCCATTGGTCTCTACTTTATCTGCAGCCAGCTTTGCCAGCGGCAAGGAATATGCACTTGTATTAGAAAAGAAAGGAAGGAAAAAGGGAAAAGAAACTCAAGGCTGCATAGAGGCTGAGTGCTAGCTCCACACCACTGTCCTGTGGACATGAACCACACCAGTTCTGGATAAGGATGAGGTTTTTTTTTTTTCCTCTGCTGTTATCTCCCATCCCTTCCCTTCCCTCCCTCTCTCTGTCTTAGTGTCTGTGCTAAAATTATTCTACATGTCTTAACATTTTATTGCAAATTGGAAGTAGTCCTCTTTTTGCTGCGAAAGCGAATGCAAACCAATGTTCTAACATGGCTCATGCAGTGTATTGATGGAGGCTGGTGAACATCCACCCTGAAAGTGGTTTGGGTTGGGGCTTTTCAGGACTTTGGCTTGTGGCTGTGCAGCGACAGTGGTGCTGAACAGGTCCCCTCAGCAGCTGTGCATTAGACACGCTATTTCTCGCCCACGTAATTGGCTCCAGAGAGACCTGGTTTCCCGTCAGCATATGATTGTCACAGCAACGCAGTCGGTGGGTCTAAATCGAGAAGCAGGACTTACACTCTCGCGCATATCTCTCCAAACTTTTATGAGCCACATCAAGCTGTGATTTGATATTAAATTTGGTTTGTCTAGCACATCCTCAATGTTTTTATGACTAATAATGAGTATGATGTCTGTCTGCGATCCTCCTACAATATGTCCTAATGATGATAATGTACCAGTATCTGCACCTGTACCAGTATCTCTGACCATGTAATCACCTTGGAATAAACTCTTCTAAATCCTCTCTTCCGCAGGTGGACGGTTCAAGAAAGAAATAGTAGTGGATGGACAGAGCTACCTTCTTTTGATCAGAGATGAAGGAGGGCCTCCAGAATTGCAGGTATGGACATTGATTCTAATTTAAACCAATGTTTGTTGTTGCTCTAAAGTGTTAAGATGTGCCCAGTGATGACAGTCCCAGTCATTACAGAACTTCAGGATGCAGAGAGAGATGGTAGAGACTGTGGATTTGGGCCATTATTTCACTGCTGGACTGTTTTGAACAGCGTGATGGAGCTTTATGGTTGTTCTGCCCAAAGCACTTAAGGGACAGCAACAGATCAGTGGTTAAACCCAGCCAAAGGCATTTTTTGTGGCCAGACACACAACACAGCACCTAATCATCCTATTAGTATGGATGAAACGGTGGGCCCCATATCTCATCATATGTCACACAGGTGTGCTTTGCCAAGTCATCGTCACCCGATTAGGAGAGCATGCTGTTGCTGTTGGTCGTACTATATCATGTCTTTCCAGAGGGGGTAAATGAGCAAGAGCATCCAGCCTCCTGTAATGACAGAGCAGCCATCAGACTCTCATCTTCGTTTGCACTTAAGCCATGTCTGCCAGTGTGTGTTGGTTCTTAATGTCTATCTACAGCTCCTCCTCGTCTCAAATGGACTTTAATATTGGGTGTCTATGTTTTTTACTGCTTCACTTCCCTGGACTGTCTAAAGCCAAATGGAAAAGTCTGGATTCAGAATGACATTCACTTTGTTAATTTTCCAGTATTACAGTGTGAGCAACTGGTACTTTTAGTATTTCAGTCGCTAGAAATAATCTACAGATTTTACTGTTGCTGATGATATTGAGGTGATATTGTCATTTGCATTTGATGTGTCTTGGTTGCAGATTCTAAAGTGTGACTGTGGCAATGCAAACAGGCTTGCTCATGGCAAACAGGCTTGCCCATGGCTTCATTCACTAGATTGCAAGCAGCTGGTCACATATAACCCTCAGCGTGCGCTGGCCATGCTTTTGATAAGCAACTATTGATACCTGTCCTGGCAAGGCTCTGAGTTATGCCTGCATTATGCTTGGTAAGATTAGGGAATAGAAATTACTTTGGCTCAGTTGTCAGCTGCCTGTATAATTAGCGACATAATTAAAGGCCTCCATTACATTCCCACTCACAGGAGGCTGAGCAGAGCAGTGGCTTGGAGGCTCGATTTGCGATTCATTCCCCATGGGGGTCCAGGCTAGATGTGAAAGCTGAATGAAGAAAAGGGCAATACGGGGAAATAGTTATCGCTTGATTGTCACTGTTAGCATTGCTCTGGGTTCTCCTCAGCCACTGTTACAACTGATAGTGATTATGATTTACTTGTACCGCTCAAGGGAAACCTCTCTCCCCCATTCCATTATGAACATAGATTGTGAATGTGTGTGATATGGGAAATACCAAGATTCTTGGACTGTGATAGCAGTAGATACACAAAAAACATATAAGGATTCAGTAGTAGTATTTGATCATTCATTGATATTCCCCACTAGAAACGGGCAACTTTGTCTTAAGACAAGACACTCAAAATGTTGCTGTTGCTGCACTGCCCCCTTCTGTCTGTATGTGGAACTGGAGTCACCAGTGGCCTTCAACACAAAAAAATCAGTAGTGAATTGTTTTGCATATTAATAACAAAAGATTTTAATTCAGCGAGCCATTCTGAGAGCACAAATTATTTATTAAGTTTGACTCATTTGTTGATCCATTGAAATAACACAAAACTGGCGAGATTATTAATTCAAAAGCATCATCTAGAGATGAATAAAGATTATATATTTCAGGTATTCCAAGGAAAGGGATGTTTATTTATTTATTTACTCATGTGAGCCCCCTTGAAGCTGGCCTCCTGGTTGACGTCCGTACATTTTTCATACAAGGCCCACAACGCAAAGGCTTCAAATATCAACATCTGCTCCGACAAAGAGGGGAAGGCGGAGCAAATGCTGAGTGTGTATTGCACTTTTGTCGAATCGTCCACTAGTGCCGTCAATCCAGAAAGCCAACACCTTTATGCTCCAGGTCCAAAGCAGTTTTTCTAATGCAAGCAATTCAGTCTCAAACAGCTGTGTGCATGTATGTGTTTAATCAGAAGAAAGCTTATGTGTTGCAGTGCTTCACCATGCCACCTCTGCTCTGTCCTCAGTTTGCTGCCTGGGTGGATGCGGTGGTTTTCGTCTTTAGCCTGGAGGATGAGATCAGCTTCCAGACTGTCTACAATTACTTCTTGCGCCTATCCAGCTACAGGAACACAGCTGAGGTCCCGATGGTCCTCGTTGGAACACAAGGTGTTTTGCCTACAGTTTGCTTCGTCCATAAAGAAACTGCATACTTTATATTGGAAATTGGTTTTCTCATTACAAAAATATTGGAGTAAATTTAATGATTTAGAGGCTTGTGTTCAAAGTTTCATGGTGTTTTTGACCTCTTTCTCTTAGATGCCATCAGTGCTGCCAACCCCAGAGTGATCGATGATTCACGGGCCAGAAAGTTGTCGAATGACCTGAAGCGCTCCACGTACTATGAGACCTGCTCCACCTACGGCCTGAACGTGGAGAGAGTCTTCCAGGACGGTAAGAGGGGGCCTGCGTGAAAACAGAGCAGATATCGGTTTGACAGGAGGTGTAGCTCGAACGTGAGCAGGGTTTAGAGAGTGGTTCCTTTGATTCCCGGTGTTGAATGAATGTAGCTCACTGCCTAATCATATATTCTGAGGCTGCACTGAAGGCAAAACCAGAATATACAAAGGCTGCATTTCTTCTGTCAAAGACATTTAAATTACACGAGGCTACCTGGGCGTTCCGACATCTAAACTTATCACCATTTTCCAAAGGACTACAAGATTTTTTGTCGATTTCTTGAATAAAGATTCTGTCCTAGCCAGCTTTTGAAGAGCAGCATGTTGTGAGAAAGATGTGAGCACAACTAGGATGCAAGTTTTTCACCTTCATTTTCTCAGTTTCCAACGATCCAATTTGGGCTAACTTGGGTCAGCACAGTAATTTTAACCAATTCATCAATTCAGCATCCTAAAAAACTTAAGAAGATTAACTTGAAAATCCAGGATCAACATTTTTCTCAGCAACTTTCTCACTCTTGATTGTTAAAATTGACTAGAATGGCAGCTTTGTACTGCTCAATTAGTTCAATAATTAAGAAGAAGAAAGAAATCATGTCTCTTCACCCCAAGCTTATAATTAAGTATGCAATGCTTTTCTGTGCTTGTTTGAGTTAGTGACAGCAACATTCACCACTCAACTGCCTGCGCATGGTTGAGTCACACGGGGGATGTACAGTACACAGAGATGAATACGCTGTGTGCTCAACGGCTATGATTGGCAGTGCACTTTGTGAATAGTAGAGGAAAATGAATGGGAGCACTTGATTTGATAGTACAGTGGGCATTCTAAATGAAATGAAATTAAATGTTTATATATAGTTGTCAAATTCGGCAATTAGTAATCGTGGAAATGAAAATCACGATGTATGATTACACACGATTAATGGTGGAGCCCTAAGCTAGAGACCAATTTATATTCAGCTGTATAATAGGTGAAATACCCCTTTTAATGTCTCGTAATTAAAAGGATTAAGTATCTGGAAACTCTTGAGTTTTCTCCTGAATCCACAATTGAAGTTATGAAACTGTCATTTGAAAACCAAGCTGTTTCAACTACAGTGCATTTCCCCCTAAGGGTGCAGCGCTTTTGAAAGCCTGTCATCGCTTCACAAAACTTCTGAATATGTAACACAGCGCTCACTTTGCATTTCATTGACTGTTGATGCACAGGCACGTTGTCTTCCCTCCCTGCCTTAATTGCTTCCTGAAGCCCTATTTGAAATAATTAAAAGACATGAAGGAGTGCTTGCTGTCTGGAGGACTCACTCTGTATCACTCTCGCCTTCTCTCCCTATTTGCCATGCTGCAGCAGGCAGCCGGGCGATATGGTCCCAGCTGTCAGCACAACTTGAAATCATCTCTCTCTCCCTCACTGCTAATTCAAATCACGCAGCCCTGAACAACACCTCCCTCCCTCCGCTTCACCCCACCCAGTCCCTCACTTGAGTGTGCTATGAATTAAATGATGGGTTGCACCAACTGCATGGCAAATCAGGTCTCCTCAGATGGTGACAATAGTCTCATTTGGCTAACATCACACCGTGGGGCTCAGTGAATGACAGACTAATTTTGCCAACATCATATTGTATTATTATTTTTCTTGGAAGTGGAGGCACCCTTATCTCAGGAGATCTGTATGAGCCACCATACAGTATGTTGCTTATTACCAGCTTGGAAAACAAATGGCCCATGGTGGTTTCAGTAATGTACTCATGTGGCTCTCTTTTCTTGCTGGAGTTGGATTTGCCTACTTTGTTGAGCTTAATATGTTTCATCTGATGTTAGTGTTCTGTTTATTAGGAAGCAAGAACAAAATAGGGTTTTTTTCACTTGGACTTTGCAAGATATCTATCAAGTTAGAATCGGATGTCTGGTGTGAAGAAGCTTTTCATGTATAAGACTTTTAAACATTAAAACCATATCTATACCTGTAACATAGCTGGGCTTTGCTCATATATGAAGGTAGCAACTTCCATGTTTGCAATATCTAATATGGTTCTGTTAGATAACAAGGAAATATGGGGAAATTTAGTAGATGTTTTAATAATGATATAAAGGCACTGACACAAGAAAATGGCATCACAGAATTTAGTATTACAGACATTTCCATTGACCTACAGTAGGGTTCATTCTTACCTCTGAAGTCAGGTTGAAGTGAGCCTTCCAATGATAAATGACGTTTGCGAGATTGGCCCATTCACTTACACATTAAGAGATGAGAACATAAATACCATAATCATCCATGTGTCCACAGTAGATGGTTCGCACAAGTGCTCCATGCTAACGCATACACAGTGTTGGTAATAAAAAGTTGAGGGTTTTATTATATGACCTGTAGATTCATAAGTTTGAAAAATGAAATATCATTAACTCGGTGTTAGTTATGTAGCCACGGTTTATTTTTGGAACTATTTCAGGTGAGCAACCACTGCGTAGTGATTTCTTAGTTGTGCACAGTCCCATCACCCACCACATTCACTTCCTACGCAAATAAAACGAATCACGCTCCAAGTCCTGTGGGAGAAAAGACATATCCACAGGGAAAGTAGTACCTGGTAGTTCAAAAGAGTACTATATAGTATTTTTGTATTAGTTTTTATGTAGATTTTACCAATTTTACACAAAACAGCTAGACTAAACTGCACATCATTTAAAATCTACTGGGTGTTCTCATCAGTTAAGGGGTAAGTTGACCAACAGGCCAATCTGACACAAACTGTATTCCTTTTAGAGCAAATTAATTATGTCAAGGAGAATTCAAAGAGGCTGATGTACAATCTTTTGATCCGTCCTTGTCGCTCTCTCCTCCTCCAGTTGCCCAGAAGGTTGTGGCCCTGAGGAAAAAGCAACAGCTCTCTATCGGTCCATGCAAATCTCTTCCTAATTCTCCCAGCCACTCATCAGTCCCCGCTGCATCCATCCCTTCTGTTCACATTAATCAGGTAAGACTCCGACCCTCAAAGACTAATTACTGGTAATGTATTTACTCACTGGTGATGTATTTATCTCAAAGAAATATGACCACTCTCCCACTCACTAACTTTCTGGTTGTTTCTTAGTTTTTTATAGTATTGTCCACCCTTTTATTTTAATCATTGCATCCATTGTTGGTGTATGAATATGAATAGCATGTGCCTCAGTATAGAGATTTTGTCAACATCAAATCTATCCTAAATTGACTTGCTTATTTGGCTTTTGTTTTCCCTTTTCCCTTTCTGACTCTCTCTGATTTTCATTGTGTCTCTCTCTCTCTCTCTCTCTCCCTCCCTCTCTCCCTCCCTCCCCGCCCTCTGATGTTGTCGGTTCCTCTTCATCTCTCTCCCTCCCCAGGCGGCCAACGGTGGGGGTGCATTCAGCGACTACTCCTCCTCCGTTCCCTCCACCCCCAGCATAAGTCAGCGGGAGATGCGCATTGAGACCATTGCTGCCTCCAACACACCCACGCCCATCCGCAAGCAGTCAAAGCGCCGCTCCAACATTTTCACAGTAAGTATGCGGCAGCTGATGCAAAGCAACACCCACTCACACTACTAGGAGGCATACTGCCATGCACACTTTGTCCACCAGAGGGAGACAGGTAGCTCGAAAACTCATCAAAGCCACCTCTCCTGCCTCCGATGCAGGCACAAAAGCGTCTTGGTCACACAGCACAATGGGCAAAGGAGAAAAAAAAATCTATTAGACCTCCCCCTCCCCACCCCCCAAAAAAAACAAAAAAAAACAAAACAAAAAAAAACTTTCTCTAAAAGCAAATATCAAAGCTAAGCACTGTGGAAAAAAATGTCAGCTCTTTTCATGTCCTTTCTGTTTTCTAATTGGAAGTAAATGGGTTAAGTTACTCATCTCGCTCATAGCAAACTGGGCCCTCTACTCTTGTCTAAATCTTTGGCCTCCCTCCCCCCCACCCCTCTTATTTTTACTAGATCCTTTCTTTGCAGTGACTTCCCTTTTCGGGGGAGAGAAGGCAGCGCCCCCCAACCAATGCCACTTCTCCGGCCCGGCCGCACTAAACTAAAAGAGCCTGAGCCAGCCTATGGCCTGTTTACACGCTACTAATAATGCATGCTCACACTCTCCACCACCCCAGCTCCAGATAGCCGTGCTCTAACTGCCCTCCCAGCCGCTAACCCCCCCACTCCCCCTCCCCACCCACCCCATGCCCCAGCCCTCTCCCAATTAGTGCAGTACCTCTTCTGGCCCTAATATAATCTTGACCACCAAGATTCACCACCACACCCCCTCCCCTCCTTAGGTTATATATCCCAAACCCCCCCTGTCTGCCCGCTCTCTACCCCCATGTCCTGTCGTATTTTACCCTTTGCTCTAACCAATAGCATATGTGTGCACTAACCACTCTACTTTCCTCAGCTGTCCTAAGCTTGTCTTTTACTTGTAGCCTCTGCCCTCTTCTTCTACCCAGCCTCTTACCCCTTTTCCTCCTCCTCCTCTCTGCTCCTATACCAGCCTTCTCTGCTGTTACCCCTTTCCCAACCTCTCCCTGGTACCGCTGCCCCCTGCCTCCCTCTAAAGTACCCCTATCCCCTCAACCTGTCCTCCCTCCCCTTCCTTATTCCCTCTCTGACTGCCCCCTACACCTCTACCTGTTGCCATTCCTCTCCAACCCTTATGTCCTACCTCAATCTCTCTCTCTCTCTGTTTCTTTCCCTGTCTCTCTCTCTAACTAACTCCTTCTCTAACCTTCCCCCTATCCTCCCCCCCTTCTATTTCTCCTGCCGCCTCCACCCTATCCCCAGCTGCTGTGGGAGCCGCAGGCTTGTGGCGTCCGAGCAGTGCAGGCTGTGTGCTAGCTCCCCTTGTTCTCTCCCTTCCCCCCCCTGCTAGGTAGTGACTAACCATGTCCACCAGAGAAATGAGCCTCTCCCCGTCCGCGTCATGGAGATGCCGAAGCACGCCACCTACCCAGTGTGGGTGCCGGAGTGGCAAGCCGAGCGGGAGTTTCAGCTCATGACCTTCTGAGGAGCAGCGAGTGGGAGGGAGGAGGGAGGAGGGCGGATGCGGAAGGGGAGGGTGAGGAATTAAAAGGAGGAGGAGGCGGAGGAGGAGGAGGAGGAGGAGGAGGAAGGGGCGGAGGGTTCACGGGGTGATGTCAGCATTTCTCCAGTGACACTTGAAGAGTACGATGGAGAGGAAGACTTGCAATGCCGACTTTTTTTTGCCATTTTACGAAACAACAGACAAGACAAAATAGCTCATCAAACCCAATAACGTCAAGGCTGTCCCTTCCCTCGCTTTGTCCGGTCTTTAAAAAAAAAAGAATTCATTTCTATGTAAAAATACAAGTTCTCTAAAAGTCCTGCTAGTCACTGATAGTTGGCAGGTCACCATTCGAAAAACCTGTCATATTTTCTAGCCACACTCTTGTAAGTAGTACATTTTTATGTTGTTTTTTGGGAGTGTCAAGAGAAGTACTCAAAGAAGGAAAATATGCCTTAATGTCATCATTAGACAAACTTTGACAGATTACTTCAAAAGGATCAATATCAGACTCACTTTAATCATTACATACTAGGTATTTCATTCTAATATTACAGATAGAAAACATACAGAAGGAATTATTAACACTGCAGGTGGTGTTTGGATATTAAAAGTAATATTTGTCATATTGTTGTTACAATGGCACTGGCATTGGGACTCTTGAAATCTAGAAAAAAATCCGCTGTAATGCAGTTTATTGAGTTATCAGTGTTGGAGAATAAAAATCAAATCACTTTTGATTTCAGATTATTGGCCCAACTTTTTGGCTACAATCACATCAGACATAAGAATAATTTAACACCGAGTGCAGTTTCTTTGAAAAGCACCTTGAATTAGTTAAGTAATAGGTGAATCTGTCTTAATAATGCAGTAGTTGGGTAATTTCTTTAAAAAGTAAGTAAATAAAACTCAAAGCTTTACTACGAAAGACGTTGGTTTATCACTCCGTCTTTTCACCGCCTATCACCAATCAATTTCACCAGTCACAATCATCTCAAGCCAGTTTCTACCATACCTACCCTTGGCCACTAGGTGTCAGCACACTACACATTATTCTTTCCTAGTGCTTCCATGGTCAAGTAACTGTAACAATAGGTTTTGTAATCTGTCTGAGGTTTCCTGAGGTCTTCAGGCTGTCTGTCCCTTTTTGTGTTGAAAAGCACACTCTTGAGGAATTTAGATGAACATTTTGGCATTTTTTTATACTTCATTTCATCCCACCTTTTCATACTCATTAAACCCATTTATTATTGTCTGGCATTTTCCATTTCATATTTATAGTCCCTTGAGTTGTTACTGGATCTCCACATATGAAACAAAACAAACATAAGCAAAACAAAAAAATAACCATCTGAAATGTTTTTCAATATTTGCAGATTTGTGCTTCTGTTTCCAACCTTTCTTCAACAAAAAGGGCTTTCCAACTCCTTCCGAATTAGAAGAGCATGATGGTTAAAAAAAAAGAGTCCCCCTGCTTTGCCAATCCTGATAGAAAGGAGATTATTGATTGCGGACTTACAGTTTGTTGCTGCTTTACCCTTAGTGCTTTACTGCATTCAGGGTAATGCATAGAACTTGCACTATACGGAAACCATAGGACTTTGCGTCTAACGCAACCTAAAGTTGAGTCCTTTTTTCAAGTTGTCTGTGTGGGCTCAAAGTAGACTGTCAAATACTCCGAAGTGAGACAGACTGTAGGGACTCTTCTGGAAATGCCCCGTCCACGCTGCCCCCCCACCCCCACCCCCACCCCCCCCCCCCCCACCCCGTTCAAACATCCCATACAAACACTCTGTACAGTCAAGTCACTCTTGGAACTGTTATCCAGCCACCCAAAGGACAAACCCCTTCCTTACATGACATCACACTGCCTTTTGCCATAAATGAGGACTCAAGGACTAGAGGTGCCAAGTACACTCAGTTGTTTTTTCTTTTTTTTTCCCTTTTAGATGCATTCATTTGATCAGTTTTTATTTTATATTCCTATTTGTTTTCCAGGGAAAGTATTGAATGGAATTGAAAATGTGGTATATATGTGATATCTGAGAGGTATTTTAGATGGAGTAATTTTGGATAGTTTTATGAAGGCCTTCATAAAAATCAGAGTAGTGTGTCAGGGTGTTGAGGTATTACACAGAGATTATATGAGAGTTACTATCAAAAATGAAACTGGGTTGCACCGACTTGTATGAATGTAGTTGCGCTTAATTTTTGTTTCCTTTTTAATTTTGAGTTATTTATTTTTCCACATTCCATTGTTTATATTTATTCATTTATTTATTTGATATATTTATTTATTTTCATTTTTTCAGTTTAGGTTTGGTACAGAGATTATGAACTATTGCATAATCGGTTTTCTATCATGAACGGATTGACAAAATATAGACTGCTGTATATCTTGTATTGTATTTTATTTACAATGGTACTCTATAAAAAGTATATTACATACATATAAGAAATATATGAAATAATGCCTTTATTGTCCATCCTATATTTTGTGGGAACTGCAATGTTTGGCTCAATCTGTTGAATATTTTGAAGTGAATCTGTGACTTGCTTTGTATGGTGTCTGTATAGAAGCTAAAAAAAATCATCATAAAAAAAAATAAAATGTTGGAAAAAATATAAACCAGAGTTGGTTTACTTGAACTCAGCCTCTACCTCTCTCCATTGGTGATTGGACACTTCTCATGTTCTGAATGAGACCATAAACACTCATGTCTGTCCCTGCCTGTACCTCATCGACTTATTTGTGTTGGGGTGGGAGGAACGTTTATTTTCAAATGATGTATCCCATGTAATGATTTGTTTACAGCCTGACAGTTCTCTCCACAGGCACGGAAAGAAACTTGAAATATGTTTTTGCATTTCAACTTGTTGCGTTGCTATTGTGGCCTTCCTAACCCTAACACTTCAAATGGTTGAACTGCATGTCTGATGTCTGCTGTCATTCTATAATGTCCCACTAGGTTTTACAGGTCAAAGGTCGACGGAGACTGCGTGTACTGAAGTCTCCTGTCTAATAACCGTTTTCCCCTCTCTCCCTCTAACCTGTTAACTTCTATTTACTGTGCAACAAAAGTCTTTGTCAATACATCTATGCAAAAGGCTGAACCTTCACTGGGTATAGCAGGTGGTCTGCAGGTCCACTAAAGGCCCTCTCTGGGTCTGAAACAGAGGGAAGGATCTCCCAATGGGTTTCAGGGCTGAGTCATGACTCAATGTGTGGTCGTCTTTGGTCTCCTCTGTGTTGAGATGGTCTTCTGTGTCTAGTGTGGTCTTGGTTTGGTCTATTATTTTATTTTTTATTTTTATTTTTTATACTTGCACGTCAGTGTTACTGCTGTTTGTTCCGCTGGTCTGCTTGTCTGTTGATTTCAAGCTTCTTTTTGAGACTTTTATTTTGCAATGTCGAGTCTCTCACAATACTGCAAGCACTCAAACACGAGCACTCACCCCCCCGACCCCCATTTTCACACGTTAAACACGCACGCACTCACACAAACACACACACACACACACACACACACCTTACTCCCCACTCCCACTCTGCTGCTGCATTAATGTCTCGCTTCACTTACTGACTGACTCTCTTGTTTTCTTGCAGTCACGGAAAGCCAGTGAACAAGCAAAGAGCGTTGACAGTAAAACAGACAGCATAGGCAGTGGAAGGGCCATACCTATCAAACAGGTGAGCGTTTTTCATAATCTCTTATCTACACCACTCATAGCTGGGTAAGTATAATGCCTTTTCTGTGTCGGTAGATTTACATTATCTGTTCATCACTGATATTGAGTATTTATGATTTGATCTCGGTGGTTAGGCTGTTTATTCAGGCTGTTGGGCGAAGTCATGCGTTGCTGTGACCACTAGATGGCGACATGATACAACATTACAAATTATTTCAACTGCTGTGCAGGCTGGGAGAAGGCTGGGAGGTTTGAGAATTGCCTGTTTGTATAAATCACACACTTAAATAAAAATCGTTTTTTATACATTAATATAATAATGGATGGTGGCCCATGGAGAAATGTTTGTTAAAATTGCTCATGTTTGTATGTGGTAATACTGTATATTACCATGAAACTTCATTCATGTATATTCCTATAATCAAACTTGACAGTCATAATTGGCTGAAGAATGCAATAGGTATTGTTTTCTTTGCCCTCTCAATTAAGAGTATCTGCTTTTTGAGATGGTATTATGCGCTGTACATGTTTTGTCTTGTGCGCATATTTGGGATTCAATGATAGCAACAAATTACCAGTGTTGTTTTACCGTTTCAAATTGAATATCTGAATGAACCCTATCTCTCCCTATATAATTCTACATAAAATATACATTCTGCGAACCTTTAACACTTAGAATAATGTTTTTTTTCTACTTTACAATAGTTTTTTTTTTTTCCTGTCTCAAAGAATTGTTGCCAGCATTCTCTCCGTTTCTTTCAAGGTAATACAGAGCAGTGAATTACAGATGTGAGTGAGGGCCATTTCTAAAGGTCTAACTATAACCAAAGGAGAAGTAATTGACACATTGATTACTATTCACTCGTGATTATGTGAGGGCTTTCAAAATGGGTCACCATCCTTATATTATCCTCTTTACCTGCAAATCACAGGAATGGTCAGAGATAATGTCCCTTTTGAAAATGTTGAGCCAGGCCTTCTCATTCCCTGCTTTTTGAGGAAAATTGCCAAGGCTTTGGCCAACTGAATTAATGGCTGGAGGTTGGGCGAGGCTTCTAAGCCCCTTCAATCAATCAGCAAATATCGCTTGAATTGAGGGAACCGCAATTTAACATCTATCTATCAATGTATCTGTCTATGATGTCAGACATTTATGTGATAGATACAAACATAACATGGTGTAAACAATTAAAATAAAATAAGTGAATGGATAGATGAAAGACTGAATGTTAAATTTTGGTTCCTTCAAAGTTATATGTGCTGGATTTTTGCTTATACATCAAAAGCGATATTTGCTATTGCTGGAGGGAGTTTACATTAGGGTTATATTTGTGCACAGGAACTCTTAAAAACACTCCCAAAAAGCAAGATCCACAAGTAAAAACCTATGCAAGTCATTCCTCAAACAAGGGATTTTCATTTGATCTCAGTAAAGCGTTTGGTTTTCTGTGAAGATCAGTGAAGCTCCCTGCAGTAGCTGGCAGGTCTGAAGGTTTCAGGCTCAGCCAGGTGAGCAGCAGGTCGGTCTGCAGCGATCAGAAAGAATCCCCCCTCTAAGCAATCTTTACAGTAAACTCTCCCATTCTTATCCAACAGATTATAGGGAACTGCCCTCTAAAGTCAGGGGGCCCGTTTTCCCCGGGTATCATAGCAACTTTTGACAATAAGATAAGACCAACAGCCATTCCTCTTTATCCACAAAGGTTTTTGGCTAGAGGTGGGAGGGTATATGGGGTGGTGGGGAGGGGTGGTAGTGTGACTAGCTGATCTCCAGGCCAGTCAAATGCACAATCAAGAAGATCAAAGTGTCAATGTGAGCTTAATTACCACTCCAGCCCCTCCACCACCCTCCACCTCACCACCACATTGGGGCAAATTACACACTGCATGTCCCCCTCCCTACTCCCACCCCCTCCCATCTATAAAAATAGTAACAATGCACTCATTGCTGAGGAGCTGCCAACAGTGGGCTTTTCTTCTTGCGGTCCACTCCCCCCCCACCCCCCCACCTTTTTTTTCTGCTCCCTGGTCGGTCACAAAGGGCCGGCCTATCACTCAGCCACAGTGGCAGGATGCAGCTTTTCTCCTAGTACTGTGACAATAGAAGGGAAAGACACTATCTCCTCTGTGTAGATATGGCAATTGCCTGGACGCAGAGCGCGTCTGACGATCGGCCTGTTTCCTTATGTCACACAGGCTGAACATGGTGCTCTCTTTGTGTGTGTGTGTGTGTGATTGAGACAGAGGGCTCTACTCATATTGCCTTTTGATTCGTTAACTGTCAAACTATCATGGGCAAAGTATCATATCAAGAGCACACCGCTCGATCCAACATGGCAACCCATAAAACAATTATGATAAATTATCTCAAATCATTGTGTAGGGTTCTAATTACTGAAAAGTGACACAGTTTATGGAAAATGTATTGCAGCCGTAATAGGCCGACATTCAAATAAAACAAGTGAAAAATTAGTCTGCATGTCTAAAGATTTTCACATTATTGTCTTAGTATATTTATTGATCTGCTTCAAAGCACTGATAAATTTATGAAGCCCCACACTGATTGCATGTATAGATTTGTGTATGCTTCAATAAGGCCACAAGATGAGCAACATATTTGCTTGTAAAACATGCATTATAAAGTCGCCAGAGGCCTTGTAACCGGATCATTTGCTTTGTATGATTAGAAAGCCATTAAAATGTGTCTACAGTTCTTTTATTGACCAAATTGTGAACAGAATGGACAGACGGCAACAATCGATTGAAGAACATCATTTTTTTAAAGCGTTTCTTCCAGAAAAATCACTAAAAGTATCAATATTTGAAAAATAATTAACTATGGCTTTCTGAGATTAAAAACAAATTTAAAATCTAGCTCTATAATTGCATGCCTTATAACAGTCATTCTATCATAATGCTCAACAAGTTGTATGTCATTTGTTCAATATCTTTAAAATCATTAGTTGAGAAGCTTCAGCAACAAGTAGTTAGAAAATATCTGTTTAACATATTCTCAACAGAATATTAGTTTTGATATGGAAAAATAAAGAATAGTATTTTAGAATAAGATAACAGTCAGAAAATATTATTCTATACTCCTGAACCTTCATGAAGGTATATGTTTGAGTGATGATTATAGTCCTGTTCCAGTGGGGATGGACAGGCAGGTGTATGATATAAAGAAGCCCATACTCTGGGTCCCAGCATGCGGCCAAGAGTCAGGAGTCGGCTCCCCAGATGAAGCAGGGTTAGGATTAGGATGATTGTCGGCAAACAGCCTGGTGCCCAGGTCACCGAGGGTCAGCTCTTCCTGATGTGTTAATCAGGATTAAAGCCCCGCAGGATGGGCCTGGCTAGCAAAACAGTGCCCCTCGACCCCCCCTGTTAGCACACATACACACACACTGGCCCTGGCTGCAAAAGCACAAACATTCCCCCTGCTTAATCCCCTAATTAAGCGGGCCCCTCCTCAGTCCTTAACCCCAGAGAGCCTCCTGGCCCTGGCACTCAGCGTTTGGTCACCTCCAGCAGAGGAACTGCATTGTTTACCGGTGGATTTACTCAGCAGATAAGGAAACCATCTGAGGCCCTAAAAGGCCCCAGAAGATAAAGTGGAATAGAAAGAGAGCAGAGTGAGCTTTGAAGAGGGGAGATCACACTCCCTAATCCCAGGATAGAAAGGTCTTCCAGAGTTCGGCATGTTATGTGTATGAATGCAGGGAGGAGGTCTGGCAAATTGGATTGTCTCTCTTTCTCAATGGACACTGTTTCATAGGAACCTGGCCGACTATGAATGTTCAAGTGGTCACCATACAAAAACTACCACATTTTAGCCTGTGAGCCATCAAATTGTAACACAAAATGAAGGGTGAGGGGCTAGAATTAGGAATGATTATTGTATTATTGCATTTCTCTCATTGCCAGATAGAGTGTTATCTATATTGCTAGTTAATGTTTGTACTTGCTCCGTAATTGCCACTTTGTTTGCTTTGTGAAATACTATCACGAAGCAAATACTAGATGTAACAAACATAATAAATCTGTAATAATTATTATAATAATGTTATTTTGTAGTATTTAACAATAATAATGGCCTATATCATCCACTATGTTGGTTTGAAAAGAGGAAATGCTGACCATGATGCTTTATCTCTTGCAGGGAATCCTTCTGAAGCGAAGTGGCAAATCCCTCAACAAGGAGTGGAAAAAGAAATATGTCACACTGTGTGATAATGGCGTCCTCACTTACCACCCCAGTTTACATGTGAGTCTCCCCCTGCTTCTTTTCCATTCGGCTCTATGTATTTGTTATACCACTGTTTGTACTCTAGGGTGCCAGAGGTTTTAAAATAGGACTTTTTCAACCACTGAGCATGATTCTCTTGACGCAATTACACTTGCCACCGCTGCTGTATCGAACTGGAATGCAGCCATATAGGTTTGTGATTTCCCAGCGACAGAGTTACAGAGCATTATCCCTGTATATAATGGCTATGTTAGTCAAGTCTGTGACTATAGCGATGGGATGAAGGGACGGGGTGTCCTAGTGGTCATCTCTGCCCCCCCCTGCAGTGCCCATCCCGGGCGCTGGCTAATGGAGACATGGCTGTGCTGCTGCGTGCCCGCCGTGCCCAGACACCACGCTGGCTTGTATTTATAATGGTTCTCACCGCATGGCAGCAGAGCCTGACCAGCCTCCCACATCCATCTTTGTCAGAATCCCGCTGGGCCGCTAATACCTCTTAAACACTCGGCTGGCTGGCAGCAGACAGCTCAGGAGCCCGGCACCACACACAGAAATGCCCTGCCCGTCTCTCTCCGATTCCCTGTAATCCCCCCCATCACTCTCACTCATTCCTCCTGTCCACCTTTTAGCTTATGGGTCTAGTCTACGTTCGGAAAGTTTAGTTAATTTGGCAAGTTAAAATGTAAGATGCTCAAAATATTTTATAAACTACTTAAGCGTCATCCTTATTTCTAATGACACAGCTCAAACTTTGACACAGAGCACAACCCCAACATTTATGGATGTGATCCTGGTGTGTGGCCTTGTTGTATTGACAGTGCGTTAGCGGTATAATTTACAAGCAGTTATTAGCAGTGCAGTGTAGCGCTACAGTAATGTATGTAATTGACTGAACAGGCTATCTCGATCATTACAGCTATTACAGGTCATCGGCGCACTCTATGAATCTATGAATCTGTTGACTTACTGAGGGAGGTGAAATAGGAGAGACAGTTACATTAGTACCGTAGCAGCTCAAACCCATTCTGAGCAGTGGAGCAGAGAAAGAGTAGAAGAAAGGAAGGGAGAAGGGAAAGATAAAGAGAGAGTGAGAGGAGGGAGAAAAGGAGAGAGAGAGAGAGAAAGAGAGAGAGGGAGGGAGACAGAGAGTGGAAGAGGGGAACCTTTAATTTCGCAGTCAGCCAAGCCATCCACACAATCACCTTCTGTTAATTCTATCTGCTACATCAATTAAATTGTTTGTAGAAACTAATTGAATGTGGCTTAATCACACATCTTAATAGCTTTGCACGCTTCGATCTGGCTGTTAATTCCAGCAATAAAATGAAATGAGAGCGCTCACTGGGTAATTAGCGAGGAGGCTTGGGAAAGAAATGAGTGCTTTATGACACGGTAATAAAGCAGAGGAGCCGGTGGGGGGACGGCAAAGGCCGAGCTCGCCTCTATCTGGGTCTTTTTCTGCTGAGCCCAATGATTTTCACCTTGGCTTCCCACATTTGGGGCGGGAGTCGCTTTAAACCAAATCAAATGGCCAAATTGAAAGAGAATGAGACTGTTTGCATTCATTAAGCCTAACATCTCTCTATTTGGAGAGATGGTGTGGGCACAGGTGATGTATAATGGGTGCTACAATCATTTTCCACTATCACGCACCCTCCATGTACTTAGTGGAGATGGCCTGAGATGGGTTGTGACTAATGGGGATGGAAATTGAATAGTGTTTTAATTTGTTTGTTCTTCCATAATTCCCAGATTCTTGTTGGTCTGCTTTGTGTATAATCAATTGCCTGAAACCCACAAAATATCTGGAAATATTTGGAATCTCACTTGTGTGGGCTGTAAACTGTTCACTGTGTACTGCTTGCCATGTTATAAAATGTATTTTTTTGTTTGATTCACTTCAGGACTACATGCAGAACGTGCATGGGAAAGAGATCGACTTGCTGAGGACAACAGTCAAGGTCCCGGGGAAGCGGCCGCCCAGAGCGGTGGCCACCGTTGCCCCCACTGCTAGTCCCAAAACCAACGGGCTTACCAAGGACCGCAGCACCTTGCAGCTGGGCATAGGAAACACAGGTAAGAGTCCCCGCCTCATTATAATACTGAAAGCCAGGTCTAGACCTAGCTTTGGTACTTTTCAATTTCAAGATATTTCTTTTATACTTTCTAACCCTTCCTGCAAACATAGTTTACCAAGTTATTCTTCCTGAAGGCCATAGGTAGTAGTAGTAGTAGTAGTAGTAGTAGTAGTAGTAGTAAAAGTAATAATAATGTTTATTTATTTATTGAAACACTGGAAAAGATGGCAGGTAAATAGGCATGTCACATATGTTTAATGAACTACCCTAAAGAATAAACAATTAGCAGGTACGATATTTAATGGTTGAGCAATGTAGATTTTATTACTGTATTCACTTTGTACCTCCTTAGTTTGTGATTAATCATAAAAATGGGTCCCAACAGGTTAATTATCTACTTTCCATATATTTCATTAATGCAAATTAGCTGCCACATAGTATACACAATGATGACTTAATGAGCGCTTATGAGAAATCTATTAGTTCCCTAAATTACTAAACGGGGAATTTAGAAATGGCACTGTGTTTAAATATCCCCATGTAAATAACGCCCATGTTTAAGGAAATTATATCATAAAAAATCTTTGTTTATCCTGGCCTATTATACAATGATAACACTGACCTAATTATTTTTCATAATCCAAGGTAGTATGGTTACAGTCACAAAGACCAGTTTGATCTTCATCATACTGCCAGGGTTTTCCACCTTCCAGGCTTAAAAATAGAGCGATCCACCCAGTGAACGGTGCCACTGGAGGCTGGAGAGAGTTGGTCTGGCAGGCTTACAGAGGCGAAGCCGGTGATTGGATTTAGGGGTTAAGATTAAGAGTAATTAATACTAATTAGCAAAGCGATCCCCGGAGGGAGGCGGGGTCCTTCATTGGCTGTGAAACAGGCACAGTGTTTCCATCACTCAGGCTAAAGCTAATTGGTTGAGAGTGGGTACACTGCCAAAGACAGGTCAGCAGGGACCGGTAGCACTGTCCAGGCAAGTCACTGTCAGACCTGGCCAAGGTGCTACCACCAGGACCACCACTGAATGTGTTAATCAGTCAAAAGCAGAGAAGATGTAGGAGTTTACAGAGCAAAGGACATAGGATGGAGGTTGTTCCAACCCACAAACGATTAACCTTGAATGGTAGGTAGAGGGGAGTCATCAGGGCAGACAAAGACCTGCTACCATCGGGCCTGAAAAACAGGCCAGACCAGGTTTTGGGAAAACAACACCAAATAGAGTCCTGTTGTCTCTTTTAGTATGAATTCTCTTTCTTTTAACACCCATTTAACTGTGTTTGCACGGAGGTTGTTGTATCCTGCTGATGTGGGATAGACTCTTCAACGACAAATTCCCGAAGATTTTCAGTTTCCATCCATTTGCGCATCAGGGAACAATGTGAGGGAGATTTGCGTTAATCTCCACTTAGGAAAAGAAAGGTTACAAATCACATCAGGTCTCTCTCCGGGTGGAGGACCCTCTTCTGATTATGCGATCGGGATTTTGATTTCATTAGACATGCAATTGATGAAGGGAACAAAGGGGTAATTTTTCATTCATGGCGTCCGAATCACAAGCCTTGTCTTTGCCTTTGGTAATTCATTCATTCCTTAGATCTAAAGACCTTTATAATCACTGGGAGAAGAGGGATAGCGAGGGAGAGAAAGAGGGGCGGGGGGGGGGCTGGGGGGATGGGGAAGATGAGAAGATGAAGAGGAGAGGTTTAGAAGACAGAGAGTAAATGAGAGAACGCATGCGCTCACGAGTTTGCCGAGCGGCCAGGTTTAATTCCTTTGCTGGGTGCTGAGCGGAACCATTTTAAATATGATCCCCCCTGTTAACACGCATCCCGTCGTGTCACCAGCGACAGATACATTGTATCAAAGTATTAATGGGCCCAGTCACTTTTAATCAATCCTGCGGGTGAGAGAGATACATGTGGGAGAGGTGGAGATGGCAGGGAAGGGAAGTGTTTAGCTCATTTATTCTCCACTCTGCACCGCGGTCTTTCTCCGGCTGTAAGCTACAGTGCAGTATAACCAGTAGCCACATACTGACTGACTACCTGCCTCTGTCACTGCCCACATCAGAGTCTGTCGTTGGGCAACACTGGAGGGGACTGGCCCCTAGTAAGGCCTAAAGAGGAATAGTTTGTGTATCTGCAGAGGCGTAAGTGACAGTGTGTGTATCAGGATCTTATGCTTTATGCTTATGTCTGTAGAAATCCCTGTTTCTGTCTTCTGTTTTGGAGGAAATCAAATCAAAGTTTATTAACAGTACAGCACAGCAGCAGTTGTTAGCTGCCAATGAAATGCTTAGTATGCAATTCCTCTCAGCATTGTAAACGAAATCAAAAAGGTAAAACAGAGATTAAAGAATCAAAAGAATACAATAAAGTAGTGCAAAAAAGTGACATAATAAAACTAGAAGAATATGTAAATAAAATAGGGTGGGATTGCTACATACAAGGGTTAAAGTAAATATAATAGAGTGGGTTTGCTGCATACAATGTGTAAAATTGGATAATACACATGAGTGACTGGTGTGGGGACTGGCAACAGTAGCAGGGGTGGAGGGGCGTTGGTCGTGATGATGGCGGTGGATTACACAGCCGCAGATGATGTGCTGCTTGGCCCACATTAGCATGAATGCTTCATTATCCCACTACTTGTACATAATGGCAACAACTCCACGGAGGGGTCAGGCCTCGTCACGGCTCATCAGCCTACTGACGGCCCGGCCTAAAGAGAAATGAGAAGCAAGGCAGCGCTGCTCCCCGCTAATCCATCGCCTCTACTTAACACCCCAGCCCTAGATGGCCCAGAGAATACACTATGGCTTCGGGTATCTCTTTATACACGCATCTGTACAGGCACTGAGAAATATTAATTACGGTGGTTTGTACTATTTCAACTTTTCTGTTATTATAATTTAGAAAAAAGAATGTTTGCATACCTAAAAGTCTTTGAGTGACAGGTGCGTAGGACAAAAAACGAAAAGATAGATACTGAGAGAGATATAATCCACACGCTGTCTACACTTGTATAATACTTTATTGCGATGTTTTGTCATCAGACCTTCATCAGGCAAAATAAAGTATTATGCAAATATAGGCAGTGTGCGGGATTATATCTCATTTTCTGTTATTATTCTTAATAAGGAAAGTAACACCTTGATTTTAGTACAACAAGACTTTCCTGTTTGCTAAAATGCTAAAAATCTAGATGTCTGGCAATTCCACTGTAAATTGCCTGGACCATTGTTGAATTTCCATAGCAGAAATGGAGATGAATTTTTATCTCGTCAAACATTTGTGATACATTTTGTCGACAGAGAATGGATGTGGAGAAACGGGGCCTCTGGCAATTCAGGTTTGGTGAATTCACCAAATGTCCTACATTCTGCACAGGACAGGGTGAAAATGAACACGGTGATGTGATGCTCTGTGTCTTGGGCAGAGGGACTTTTTTGAAACATCACATCATGTTTTTGATGCACAGAAATGTTAATACTTTGAGGTTCCCTATGCAAAAATATTGCACAGAGTAAAGATTCGTACTTGGTTTAATTGTTATTCTAATACGTGTGTATATCTGCATTTGAACCTTGGTCCTTGTCACACTGTTACCCTTAGCATCACTAAAATTGGCAACATTGAATATTGCATCTGATCTTTTGGCCTGTTGGTCAAGTTTGTCACTCAGTCCGTAAACTGCTGCTGCTGTAGCAGTAAAACGCCTGTCTGTGGCTGTGTAGTACAGTGCTCTTTTAATGCCACAAGCTGATTATTTCTCCACTGTAATTACATTATCCTCCCCTTTATGCAGGAGTGGTCTCTGGGGACTAATGGATACAGCCATGTATAATTCATTAATCATTAGCATCCAATTTGACAATTAGACATGATTGTTGAATTTTAAATATCAATCGAAGTTGCCTTGTAGTTATCTAACAGTTTTTTTTCTAACAGAGTCAAACTTCATTTTTAGTCAATGAAGAAATGTACTTTTACTTTGATAGTACAAATAATACAAAATTTGCTAGAATTACCTCAAAACAATTAGTTGCTGGACATTCTATAATACACTCTCATGACTGCTATAATTTATGAATCCTCAGATGAAACGTTAACCTGTGCAACACTTTGGTGTCTGTGCTAGAAACAGTGATCCAGTTCTGCAGTATGTCATAAAAATCATTTTACAAATACTCAGAACAGAGTACAATTCAGTAGTAATAAAATCGCTTTCAGAAGCCTTTTTTTTTTCAGAAGTCGTGAGCTCTTCTTGCTGTATCATTCATCTGTCACTTTTTCGAAAACAAAGTTTCACATTTTCTTTTCAATAGCCCTACTTCTCCTCTCTCTCTCTCTCCCCCTCCTTCTCTGCTCTGATTTGAGCATGCTAATTTAGTCAGCGCTCCTCAGCATGATTCCCTCGCTCTCTCTCCCATTCTTGCTGCGATCCTGCTCCCTCCCCTCTGGGACCTGAAGATTAATATTCCTGGGCCCAACAAGATAATTACTGATACTAATTAGACATGATTATGTGAATTTGATACACTTATTACTCTGGATAATGAGTAGGACATATTATCCTAACAAGCACCCGTGCCGCTTAGTTTACTTTACACACGACACACACGCTATATTTTCTGTTATTGTCACCTCAATCAGAAACTGATATTCTCTCGTAATTATTGAATAAAAGGCCTTGATGTGTCATACCTGTGAGATGTAAAGGCATAGTTAAGAAAATCAGAGAATCTCTGGATGTTTAACCTTTCAGTGTCAAAACAGTATTTGCTGTGAGAATAACATATAGTTATCACTTATATAATGTGAAATGTAGTTTAATATCTTGGATGACATACAGAGATAGTTACTGTGAACTGTTAAGTTATAGATACTGCAGAGCGCTGTAAAAAAAAAAAATTTTTGCTTTCAAAAAATAAAGTATTTTTTTTTGTAGCCTATCCATCTTTTCTTATAGATCATGCAAAATAAAACACATTTCTTATACAATTCTTAATAGTGCAACATTATCTTTAATTCAGAATTAGAGCTATGTTTTGCTGTTGAATTTATGTTGCTTATGTTGTTTATCTTACAGGATTGGAAAAAAAGCTATTTTATGACATGAAATATTTAAATTTAATTCAATCCATTTTCAAACTTTGGCAGTTAAATCCGACTCCACTCACTTGACTGGAAGTGTATCGATGAGTTTTTGGAGTAGTTAGTTGTAGCTGTTGTAGAGTGTTCGACTGCTAGGGAACAGGAGGGAAGGACCCCACATGGTGCAGCCTAGCCCATGAATTAGTAAAGAGAGCCAGGCGTCCGTGGCTCGCCTGATTGGAAGTTAGGGAGAGAACGCCTGCTGACGCCAGTGGAGATGGATGTGGCAGTCAGAGGGATGAGGCGAGATAATTAGCGTTCAGAGTGTATCTTGTTAATTAAGGGCTAATTAGAGGCAGAGGCGGAGGGAAAGGGGTTTTGTGTGTGTGTGTGTCTGTGTGAGGGGGGGGGAGTGGAGGGGTGACAGTGAGATGTGCACAAATATGGTGGCAGCAGTGTTGCACTGCTATAGAAACTACCAAAAACAGTAAACTCAATTACATCATTAGCACTTCTTTATATACCTAAAGGAAACTACACCAGTCCTTCAGCTAAGTCTGGAATTTAAATGGCTGTAAAGAACATAAGAAATTAGGATGCATTTGTTTATTTCATAGTCTGTCTGTCACTTGTTTTGCAGGCGCTCCTCACTCTAACAGCAGCACGTCCCTCCAGTCGGGCGGCTCGGTGTTCGGCGGCGGCGGCAAAGACGGCATGCACCAACGCTCCTTCTCCGTGTCCAGCGCTGACCAATGGAATGAAGCCGTCATCAACACCAGCGCAAGCAGCGGAGCCCGTAAGACCTCCAGCCTCACCTGCTATACTCTCCTCCCCTTTATCTCTCTCTCTCTCTCTCTCTCTCTCTCTCCCTCTCTCCCTCTCTCCATATTCCGCACTTAATCTCTCCTTCCATCTTCACCGTTCCCTTCCTTTTCTGTGATCTCTGCACACCTCCATTCTCACGCACAGTGGATGCTGCTCGGCGTAATAGAAATGGATGTAACATTACCCCCGAGGACATAGAGTGCAGTGAATAAGACACACCGAAGGGATCCGATCTAGAGGCTGTAGTTCGATGCAGATGCCGTTTCCCCCGGTTTTCCGAGACCGGGCGGAACAATGCTCATTTTCATAATTAGGTGATCAGGGGCCGTGATCGCTGTGACCTTTTTGGCTGCTGTACTCTGATAGAAGGAGCGAGGAGGGTGTTCAGAGGGAAGGTTTTTTTTTTTTTTTGCCATCCACGCACCTCCACATTACATTGCGCCTTGTCAGTATACTTGAGTGAAGTAAAATAATACGTTCACCATGCATGTCTGCCCCACCATCCTGTCTTTACCTTCCATCTTACTCTCTCTCTCTCTCTCTCTCATCTCTCTCTCTCTCTCTCTCTCTCTCTCTCTCTCTCTCTCTCTCTCTGCCCCCCTCTCGCTCTCTCTGTTTTTCTCTCTTTTCTTCCGAAGAGGAAAATGAATGTTTTCAGGGGTACCATTCATCACCAGTTATTTCCCTCTCTTTGTGGTTGGCAGTAAAAAAGCACTTAAATGCACATCAACAGAATAACAGTCATTTCCATGCATGTTTGCACTCTGGTAGTTCTCATTAGCACGGCGGCGGCTCCCCCCCTCCCCATGGGCTCCCAGGGGCCCCGGCAGTTTAAAGAGCGCACTTTACGAGCACTGCTGGAGTCCAACCGCACGGCCCTTGTGGTTCCGCAGACAAGCCTGTCTCTCATTTGGAGCTGCCAAACGATCAATTCTGCCTGGACGCAGGCACTTCCATCACCCCCTACCCCTGTCTCCCATCAGCAGCATGCCCAAAGCAGAATTACTTAGATTCGTGGGGTCCTCAAATAAATGAGCGTGTGAGTGTGTGTTGTGTGTGTGTGTGTGTGTTGTGTGTGTATGCGTCCTCGCACACATAATTTTTTTGTGTAGCTGTTTGTATGTGAGTTTTCCATGGAGCGTGTTTGCGTCTGTATTTCAATGTGTGTGTGGGAGAAAAAGGCTTCATACTGGATGTTTGTGAGTGTGTGTTTGGTGGCAGATCTGCGCAGGACAAATAGGAATTCCTAAACCTTGTGCTGCCACCCTCAACTGGAAATGAGCGGCCTAGAATTTCCCATTTTCATGTTTGGTAAACTGAGAAGCCCTCAATATTAACATAGCTCATTAACCAGCATCCAGTCTTCAACTAAATCAGATCCACAATTTGCTCCATTATTTTATTTTCTTAAATTATTTTCATGCTACTCTTAAGGTAACCACAAATGAGCTTGAATGAGGCAAATGAGCTGAAAATAATATTAGAAACATTGCTTCAAATGATAGATATGTTGCTCGTCCTTGGAAAGGAGTGTCTCTGTAATCAGTGCATAGTCAAACAATTTAAGAGGCTTGTGCTATACAGTACAAAGAAAATGCTTTGCGCCTCAAAAACTTTCTTTGAATATTGTTGATTTTTAGGCTTCCTTACAAATCGAGAATCTGAATTAAAGTGGGAGAATATGGCTGTCTAGTGTAAAGTGTGACTGGGGTATCAGAAAACATAAACTTGATTGAAATGCAACCTCTTATCTTTCATCCTAATGTGCCTTCAATAATCAATAGAGGGTGTTCCACAGTGAGGGGTGCTCATGTTTTGCCATTTGAATTGACTTCAACCAAGCCCAATCACTCCATTATCCTTGGTGAAGGTTGCAGGTTAACATAAAATGTGATTCCGAGATGCAAAAACAGCAGATTGATGATTCACTCAAGAATGAATGCATCTTAGCCAGGTAACCATTTCCATATTATTTAAAGAATGTCCTCATTTGTAAACCTATTGAGCAAAGGCAGAAGCAGAGGTAGTAACGTCTCTTGAATATTGAGCGCAGATTTTTGATTAAATCCCGGCCCAATTTTTCTATTGCTTGCATTCATAAAGACACCCATTCTTAATCTAGAGACGCACAGGGTGCTTGTTTAGAACCTGCTCTCCTTGGTACACCTCAATCTTTGCACCTGAATTAAAAGCAAGAGGTTCAGAAAGCCCCCTGAGCAATGTGACATGCTCACTGATGACAATAACTTCATTTAAGTCATGGTCAAAGAGTGAGTAATATCAGATTGCCATAAGCAGAATCTAAAGATACTGTAGATCAATGCCCTCCATGACAGGTTTACTTTCCTGGCTTTTTTCAGTTTGGCCTGCAAGGACCTCATGCTGCAACTCTGTACTGCAGTGCTTTAATGATTATATTAGAGCCATGCCTTTTTCAACATATTCATCTAGACTCCAGGTTGCATATCAGGGCGCAGATAGTTAATGCAGGGATAGCCTTTTCCCGTGGCACTGTGTTTTATACCTTGGCCTCCCGTTGCGAGGGTGAGAGCATGTGGGGAGTTTGATTTCTACGCCGGGCCATAATGAAGTTTGACATTTAGTTTGGAGAGAGCAGCAGAGCGCGATCAGGCCTTGATTAGTACACTCTAATTGAGGATAATAAGGGGGAGGCGGTGATTGTTTCTAATTTTTGCCATTAATTGCAGCCGTTGGCTGTGATTGAGGACAGGCAGGGCTGCCATGTCAAGGGGCCTGGCGGAATCACAGTGCTCCTCACCCGGAGCCTCTTGAATTACAATGAAATGACTCCCCCCCCTCCTCATCCCCCCCGCCTCTCTCTCACCCTTCTCTCATTCTCATTCATTCTCATTGTGGCATTGGCAAAGCCAGAAAGCTGTTAGCAGCCCCCTTTTTCTCTCACCCACAGCCTTCATCCTGAAGCATGTTTAAACTGTCATCTCCGTGGTGGGAGTGTAATACACTGTAATCACAGGTTAGGCTGATACCTATTCTGCTGCCCAGGAGAGCTCGCCTGAGTGGGAAAGAGACTCCTGATCCTCAGCGTGCTTCATTACACAGCTTGGTCCTGATGGCCCCTCATACACAGTAACAGCTAGCTAATAATGTGAACTCTCTGTTCACAGAACCAGTCCAGTTCTAACTTCATAATTCTCAATTTAAGAAATATAATCTACCAGACATGGATAGTGTAGTATTGAGAACCACTTAAAGGTCATTGTATAAGATGATTTAGGCTTCAGGTACCCTCACATTGTTGCTCAATGGTGTGTGTGTGTGTGTGTGTGTGTGTGTGTGTGTGTGTGTGTGTGTGTGACGTTTTATCCCTTTAGGTTTTTTTTTTTTTAAACCTGATTGGCATGAACAAAGAGCGTATCACCCCATATATGTTTCAGGTGCAGGATGAGCAGGGCCAGGGTCATTTTCCACAACATTAGGGGCAGAAATTGATAATTAGAGGTGTTTATGACACGGTTGGGGCCCCTAAGGGGCAGCCCTCCCCTTTAACCTCAAGCGACATTAAACAAATGCTGGCTGTCACGTCGGAGGCAGGTTGGAGCTCAAGTCTTCCACCCGCCATACGGAGCTGTGCTGGCGGGACAGACGCTGGGATGGAGAGGGAGGAGGAAGGAGAGGGTGGGAGGGGGGGGCACATGGAGGACCCCTGTGCCCCCAGCTGTCTGAGCCAGCTAATGACTCGTCTCAGGGGGGCTGTTGTAGGAGAGCAGGGAAATTGAAACAGACGCCTCGACTAGGCACTGCTACATGTGTGGCTGTGTGCTGCCATTCAAAACACTAGAGAGCGTAATGTATGTAGTCCAGCATGAGCACCAATGTTATGCTTATTGATTTCACTGCATATGATCAATAACATTATTTGTTTGCCATGTAACACATTTCATATTAAGCTTTTTTATGATTAAATATTAATACCACATAAACGGTTCTGAGCTTCCCTTATTGTCTAACAAATTAGAAATAAATGTAATAAATTCATTTATTTTTTCAGAGAATTACATTTTTGTTAGTGTATTCCTTAACTCGCATAGAGACAAACCTACAAGTCAGTGACAACCATAACACTGTGTGTCTCAGGTGTTGTCTCCTATATTTTTGCCCACGCTCAAACAATGCATCCCCGGGCCTTCAGAGCTCGACTCTCCCCCACTTTAGCATCTTCAAACCCCTGCTGAGCCCATCGTACTCCTCCAAGACAGCCCCATCTCCCTAAAGGTAATGACCGAATTAGGCCTAATGTTGTACACTGGCTAATGGCACACTGCCGCACATTATAGCATGTGCAACTGGCAACGACAACAACAATAATCCCTGAGCCCCTTGTCCTCCCGCCCTCCACCCCTGGGGCTGGGACGGTGCACAGGGAAATGAATGGAGTTTGCTACACTACAATGAGCTTTTGATGGGAGACAATGGAGGAGGCTGCCAGCACCACACAGGGTGGTAAGAGGAGAGCAATATGGGGCCCATCTACCGGCCCTCCCTCCCTCCTTCCCCCAGGCCCCTGGCCCCCGCTCCCAGATTCATAATGGCATCCGGAGGGAGAAAGAAGGGAAAGTGATGTCAAATGTCAGGAAATCAGAAAGATGGCAAGCTGACAACCCCCTCCTATCGCTCCATCCCTCCCATGCCTTTGCCCAACGGTAGCACAGGTTAATATCACATTTATAAAATCACTTACAAGAAACAAAGCCAGCTCTTAGCCCCCTGTCACTCTCAGACAGTCATATAGAGAGCTTTGCCTGGGGCCAACCTAGATAACCATTTGTTAGCCGATAGCCCCGTACCTGTCCTTCACCCTGTCTGAAGCCGCAGCAGCACAGTTACTTTTGGACCACTCAAAGCGATTTCTAACCCTTACTACTGTTGTCCCATTTTGAAGTTGTGCCATTGGCAAAACATACATCTGTTTTGCATGAGGCTGTCCATGATATAATTCATTATTTATGCTCAGTTTAATTTCATTTCCGTAATTAAGTCATGTCAATGTGATCCATACATACATACACAATACATCTCTTCACTTTTCGGGATTCATATCTGTCAGTATATGTACTAAATTATATTGGAGTTGGCAGAATGCCTAAATTCTAATGAATGTCTTCTGCCTGTCTGTCTTTTTTCAGCCAATGGAATGAGTGAACCCGTGACTGGCAGTTCCAGTGTGGGCAGTGCCACTAGTCCTAAGCTGGAGCCGCCTCCCTCGCCACACGCCAATCGCAAGAAGCACAGACGGAAAAAGAGCACAGGCATCACAAAGCCAGACGGCCTATCTGCAGGCAACGAAGGTAAGATTTACCAAAGAAAATAAATCATAGTTCTACAGTAATTTCTAAATGATCAAAACTGATCAAATTTGTGAAACTTTAGAGAAGCTTTTTTTTTTTTGCTTTTGTGTGTGTGTTACTTTCTATTTAATTATTCATTTATTTATTTTTAAATATGAGATATGCCAGGCAAAATCCAGATGCGCAGTGGTTCAGAGATTCAATTAAAATTTGACAACTTCTACACACTGATAACATTTCCCCAGTAATTACTAAGAAAGAGCATGATTACCTCTCTTACTCTGCCTGAATTTGCTAATAAACTAAATATAGGTGTGGAGTTTTAATGTGTCCATGTGGCCCCTTGCACACCGCACCCTCACAGCCCCCATTTCTTTTAGCCTAGTATGAATGGCCTGATCTCCAGAAGCCGCGGCCCTCCTCAGCAGGGGAGTGAATTGGATGGCATTGTGAAAACACTGAGACGCATTTCAGAGGCCATAAAACTGATGTCACCAGAGCGGGATGATCAATCAACATGATTGATACGCTGGATATCAACAACAATGGCACTGACGCCTCCTAAATGGGGCTTAGCATTTATAATCATTATACTTTTTTATCATGGTTTCTGACAGCTTCTCTTTAAAGTTTGAATGGGTCTGTTGACCACATTGTGTAGAGTGAACATCATCAGCATCTCGGAGATAAGTGGTGTGATAAGTGTCGTTTTTGTTGTTAAAGCAGTATGTGGTTACATCAACATCAGCGATGGTCGTCATTGTCGTCAAGGTCTTTCTCAGATCTAATAATTCTGTAGATAGTCTGGTATCATCACTTACATTTTGACAATATACCATGTGGTGCTATGCATGTACAGAAACAGTCACAAGCAAATACTATCATGTTTTGGAGCTCAAAGCCTTTTAGAGCTGTCCTTTACCATTCTTTCCTATATTTTATTCTCGCTTATATGCCATTACTTAGGTCTTAATGGGCCTATCCTGTCAGAATCACCCAGTAATGGCGTTAGTTAGAGCCTTGAATGAGTGATGGCTGGCATTAGGGCCTTGAGGTCCTGGATGCATCAACATCATCAAATCTCATTGGTGAATGTCCCAGATAGGTTGGAATAATTGAAATAAGTCAGACTACTTTCAGACTTTCTGAAATAAGCCAGACCATTAGAATGTACTGTATGTACATGTAGACTAAACTTTTTTGCTGGACATGTAAAAATGACTGGAGGAGGCAGATTTCAGAATGTTTTTCACGTCATCAAACAAGCACATTGTTTTTTATCTCTCTCTTTGTTCTCTGTGAGATTTTCTATTAGCATCAGCTTGTCTGTTCTGCTGACTGCTTCCGGAATACAGACATATTGCTTAAATATTGGAGTCACCCAAGTCTAGGATGTGAGTTGTGTCTCCTGCTGAAAGCGCATGAGAGAGAGGAGAGGTGGGATCCTTGAATAAATTGCTATCAGTTTATCTCATTTACGGGGCAATCAGAAGCGTGGAATGCAGGCTGAAATTGAATTTTAGTAGTTCTGAAGCATCATAAATCAAAACAGCGTGAGCATCTTAAGGTGAGAAATCATTTTGGTCAACATGGGAAGTATAGGATGTACAAGGGAGCCAGGAGAAACTGTTGCTGCACCATCATTAGTGACTATGGCACTACTTAGAAAGACTCCTCTAAATGACTGTTAAAGGGGGAGAAATTCTGAGACATATTGCACATTTTAAATCCATTACTATGTTAATATTAGACAATGAAAGAGGCAGAAATTACAGACAGTGATCAGACAGAAATGATTTCTTTGAAACACAGACTTAAAATAGTGTACTGTTGAGCCACCCCTTGGAATGTCGAGCTAACAGCTTTAAACTGTTGTCTTCAGATCACTTTTGAACTGTTGCAGCCTTCAAAAAACGCATTTACTTCAAATCACTGTAAAGCCGTGATATTTAGAGAATGTGTGAATTCTCTGCTATGTCAACTGTGCTACACTTCCACCAAGGATATGCACAATGGACACAGTCCCTAATATCCTATGCACTGTCAGAGCTGTGTGGTGTAATGAACTTCTCATGTGCTTAAAGAATGATGCAGGATGCATGGCGAGACAACTGACAGCCCCGTAATGTGTTTCCCAGCAGCCGCCCGGCGACGAGCTCTCTCGGTGTGTCGCTCGCCATAAACCCACTGGAAAATCGATGGCCGATAAAGAGTTGTGTTCAGGGGGAGCCCCCTCTGATTAATGCAGACTGTCAGGGAGCATCATTAATGTATTTCTCTTTTAAAGAAAGTGTATCAAATGCTCATTGTTTTGGGGTTTTAACATGTTCAATGCGAACAGACAGGGACATACAGGGAGAGATGGAGGAATGGAAGGAAACTGTGAGGAGATAGGCACCTTCCTGTTCCTTCCAGTTTTATAGATGAGGATATTTACTCTTTTCAGGGTCACAGAAGTCGGTGAGAAAAAAGTGAAAACTATGTGTGTGTCTAAATGCATTTAATGTAGATGTTTAGGTCTACATTTACGTCTCACACACCCATTACATTTTACACATTCGATTTGCAGCCATGTCAGGGGTGGACCTGTAATGATCCCACATGCTCTGCATAGTACTGTGTTTGGCATTTTCTCTAAAGCAGGGTTGGAGTGAATTCACTTTATATTCACAAAGTAAATTTAAACCAAATTAATCTTAAATAGATTCATAAAGCCCTTGTTGGATGAAAGAATCAAGAGTGAATTCTCAGTCATCAACCAATGGATAGTAGTTTAATTTTACATTTTGAACTGACTGAATTGAAAGTGATTGAAAGGACTCCACTGGATTGTATCTGATACAACTAGAGAGAAGTTTATGAGAAGTTAAGTGATATATATGTTTAAGAGAATGGGGAGGTGGTCGGACACAAAAGCCGAACAATAAGGTGAGGGAGAGATGTATCCAAAAGAGCTGTGCAATGAAAGAATAAGTGGATGTAACCAACTTCCCTTGAAGATCTGTGCATCATGGTGCACACCACTGTGGGGAGAGTAGATTAAAAATTGTGAGAATTTCTCCTCCCAAACTTGAACTCCAAAGTGACCCCAACACTCCTCTAAAAACTCAATGACTATGAATTAAACATGAAACACTGATCTTTGTGACAAACATGAGTACAACCTCAGTTGAAATGGAATTCCAACAATTTATACTTTTAGTGGCTTTACACTCTTACTGGCTTGCACTTTTAACAGTATTAGGATGCTATAAGAATTATACTAATGTTTGTAACAATGTAGCTGATGAGTATGTGATCTACCCTTGTGAAATCAGTGTATCAAATGTAGTAGAAATGTAGACTAAATTTCTCAAAGGGAACAAAATATCACAACAATTATGCATGTTTCTAAGAATGGCAGTATCACTGGTGAAGTAACATCAGCATAAAACTTGACTTCAGCTTCAGAGGCAAACTTGTCTCCTCACACTCCTGTTCTGAAATATTTTATTTAGATATCTATCAAAATACTATCAGATATCTGGAAAATGAAAATACTCATATGCACACGTTTTTCCATGTGTACATACACCATTTCCAGTCTTCTGTATATTTCTTGTCATACTGTTTACAACGGCATATACCGTTCAATGGGGCTGGGGAGCAGGATGGGAGATCATACACAATGTGATGCGGATCCACTGGGATCACTGGCCCAGTTACAAAACAATTTAATTATCAAGATACTATTTAAAACCGGTGACTAGCAACTGGACAGTGAATTATCAGGCTGAATTAGTTACAATAATCAGATGTAATAAACCTTAAAACTGATAACTGGACATTTCTGCCCAAACCAAGATGCACTGAGCTTGAATTCCAATGTATATACACCATCTAGACCAACAAGGGAAAAGGGATTTTTCTCAAGCCAGCTATAAGACTAGTGGAGATCATTTGAATACCACCATAGCCTTTACAACTGTGGTACTCATCAACATTTATCACTTCCATTCTGTTCTTTTGTTTTCATTTCATTCAGCTCTTATTGGGCAGGTCAGAGTGTTCAGATTCCTTCCTTGAACTTTGGCTGTCTTGCATTACATGAGTTTGACCAGATTCCGGTTATGAAAAACTGCCTTGCTTGATATAATCTTGACCCTGACTCATCTGCAGTGAGACTGGGAGGCAAGAGATCGAGTTCTTTCTGTGTTCAGACTACAAGATAACCTGTGCCTACCATTAATCAGGACAGTCCCAAAAAGCGGCCTGATCTTGAAAATCTGTTGAATTTTTCAAAATGGGGCTAAGATTCTATAGTGTGTCACCGCCTTAACCCAGGATCCTCCTGTCCTGCACCTCAGTATGCCGGGGGTTAATATCCTCTGGAGTCCAGCTGAGGATTAGGAAATGGAGGTTTAACTGCCTGTGCTAATGGTGGGTGTTTATCTCAATACTTTGTTTTGTCACTCCCCGACTCGCTCTCATTTCCGAAAGCTGTCCCTGGAGCCTCCGTTCTTGTAATGGCTTAGCTTTCTGAACGCCACAGTATGGAGGGAAAGGAATAACAAGATTCTCATTTGGGCTCTATACACACTGCCCACAGATACATGGATAATTGGCCCTGTTTTCATTTTGCTCTGTTGTTAAATGCACTAGCTATTAGGGTAGTGGTGTTGCTGCTGATTTCATGTGTTTGTTTATTGGTGGAAGGTGTGCTTCTTGTTTGTTTTGTGTATGTGCGTGTGCATGTGGCTGCGTGCATGTGTACAGAAGTGTGCAGAAGTGTGTGTGCGTGAGTGCGAGTGCGTGTGTGTCAGATAGATAAAGAGTGTGCTCTATCTCTCTCTCTCTCTCTCCCTGTTCTCTCCTTTCTGAGTTTGGTCGTGGTTCCCCCGGGGCCCCTGTCGCAGTAATGGCCTGCTCCTGATTGCTCTGATACAGGTTAGGAATATTGGCTTTAATGATGTGTAAAATGAGCAAGCAGTGCCTGTGACATTTACAGATGGCACCGCCTTGGCCTGTTCTTCCCAACTGCTCGTTAATTCACAGGAACGGCAAGCACTTCTTTAAGTGACTGCCTGATGCGTGCACACAACACAACACAACACATCCTACATACAAAAACAATAGCTCACCTTTGATATGTCCCCTGCACTTTACCATCATTTCAGCCAAGTGCTCACATAGGCGCACGCACACACAGATAGATAAAGAGAGAGAGTCCTCAAGGCTAAGAACGGTTTGCTAAGTCCTTTCTCAGGCGTTCTTCAAATCAATCTCCAGAGGTATTGTGAGGGGTTTTAGACAGAATAGATACTGTGTCGCTGCCTGCCATATAGACAGCACAGCTGGGCTCGCCACCAAACCCCAGAGGTGCTAATCTGCTCCACAGGTCCTCAGTGGTGCATCTGCTGCATGCCACATACACAACAATAGAGGGATCATCGTCCTCAGGTCACCCTCCTGTCTTTCAGGTGCCAGTTTGATTCTCAGATCAGACAAATGTCTGGTGCGATACATATATAAATGATTTACACAGTATGTTAACAATATGAACAAAATTTCTCTACTGATACCCAGTAAACGTATTGATTTATTGTAGCAGTTTTTCTTATTGTGTTTTTATATCTCAAAGCAATTATTCATTAGTGCAAAAGAGTTCATTACGAGCTGTTGTGTTGCTGCTAGAAGCCATCAAGTGGCTGACGAACATCTGTAACTGAAAGGTTCTCTAACAGTTTTATGATGCATGTAAATGGTAGACGGGCATCAGAGACGATGTGTTTCTTTATCTGTGCCTTCCTCTTTGTAGCTCTATGGCCATTACACTCTCATTTCCTTTTTATTATGCCATGTTAATTAAGGCAAATCATATTTCCCTCATTCTTCACAGTTGTCTCCTCCATTGGCTTTAAATTGTGTTCCTTCTTGTCCGCCCACTGGCCTAGCTATGTTAATTTACTTCTAATTGGCACAAACTTGTTGATTGTATTGCTGGTGGATAGATTTGGTCAGGGGGTTAATGCTCATGTTAATGTGACAAGGTGATCGTTCCTCTGTTAGCCATGTGCTAACTGCAACCATTGAGTAATATCAGGAGCGCTAATGGCCCTTTCACAAGCTCATCATGGCAGCTGCCTCTAAGATAGCAGTGATACCTAGGCACATCGTTCATGCTCATATTTATTGTCTTGGAGGAGGACATTTTGACCCTAAGCGTCATGCTTACATGGAACAGAATTACTTTGGCTTATGGAGTGGAATTGCCACACTGTGGATGGCATTAAAAAGTGATATCAGTGTGCTGTATCTGCTTGTAATGGCAATACAGGTGCCAAAATGACACTAGGTTTAATACTACTGCAGTTATGTGGCGACGGCACATTCTTACTGCACATGGTCCCCTGTCTCCTTAGTGAGTACAGTATGTTTCGCATGGGCATTACTATGCATGGAGAATTAGATTTGTTTTCCCTTGTATACTCATCAGTTTAAGAAATCAGCCATCCATTGCTTTTTTAATCTCCATAATGAAAGTGTTTTAATGCCTCCAATTTATTGCCTGGCCAGCCAACAGAATAATTAGCTTTGTTCAGGTTTTTAAAAAGATGAAAACACAAGTATAACGCCATTTGAGTCTAAGGAGAACCACAAATTATATACAAATGCAGTAGCCTAATGTTTTTAAAGGTATATTGGACAGGCTATTTCCGACTCTAAGGAAAAAGCTTTTTATGTATTGTGCAGAATCAAATGGTAGCAAAATGACATCAAGAGTATAATTTAAGTTAGTTTTTTTTTTTTTTTTTTGTCCAAGTTTGTGTCTCTTCACTTATTTTTTATTTTCATTTCTTTCCGTTTTGGGGTCCTCTAAATTCACTGTTTGATCTATATCTATATAGTGGTGAATCATATATTTTAATCCCTACTAGTGCCTTAAAATGTCTCACCCACATAAAGATTTTTTCACTGTAAGTCTAAATAAAGAGGTTTCCAAGTCTTTATTGATTTTCCATGACCTGTAGTCGATTCCACAAACTAAATCAGATAATTGAAGTTGGTGTCGAGCTAATTGGATTATTGCTTTCCCCCTGAAGAGATGGCCCTCCACCAGAGCATAGGGATTGCTACATTAGTAGCGTCTGTCAGACATCTGTCATTTGACAGCACTGTCACAGCACAGGGTTGTGGCTCACACCAAGGAGTCTCAATTGATTGGAAATATGAACTGTAATAATTTCTCTGATTAGATGATTTGTCTGACAATCTTATCATCATGAGATTGCTATTATTTCATAACTCATGCAGAGGATTAAGTGATTTAATTTTGAACATTTCCCCACACATCAGTTGTCAGACTGGATTAGATTTCTCTGGAGTAGATTTCTCTGATTATATTTTGCTCTATGAACAAATTTTTCCTTTTACTATAGCTTCTCTTATTTATTGATGAGAAATAATATCACAGCCTTTGATTAATTAATTGGATCAAATGACCACAGACTGATAGAGTATTGAGAACCAATCCCAGCACACAGTGGATGAAAGCTATGTAGGAAAAACCATTCCCCCTGTGTCTACTCGCCTCCAGTCCTCCAAACATGGTTTATGCAAATTAGCCTGCTATTTGCATAGACATAATTAGGTAATTACAAATCGTTTGACTATGAGCTCAAGCATGTGCAGAGACCAGAGATGTTACATCAGTCACATTGTACTGTACAGAGTTAATGAATTGCTTCTGAACAGCAGAGGCATTATGACATGTGTTGGAGCATATGTTGTGTCAGACCTCTTGCTCAAAATGACAGGTGACATTTTCATAAAGCTTAGTTAATCACAGTGAATTACAGTAATAAAACACAACCTATGCACAATTTTCAAAATCAATTTTAATCAAAAAGTCTTCCAACTGAATCAAAAAAAGAGGGATCTGTGCAAGGAAAAAATCAAATTAATAGCCTTGATGGTTTCCAAATTTGAATTTCATTAGCGAAACAATCTAGCAGACCTGAAGGAAACGGTCATATTTAAGGTGATTTTGACTCAACAAAGAAAGACAACCAAAATATGAGACTTATGCTGTTTTTTTTTATAGGGAAAATACAAACGGGCTAATGAGCTGAGTATGGATACAGTGGCCAAGCTATATTTAGTAATCCTACTGTAATTATTTACATGTGGCGGTCATTATTTTCAAGTGCGTACACTCAGCATCAATAAGGCAGCCTGCTGTGCCTGGAATGGACGTTTCCTAAACATTCTCAGACTCAATATATTTTTTTTTTCAGACACTAATATATATGAATGAAAACCAAACCTTGCCTAATTCAATAAACCAAGCCCTGGAATCTTTTATCTTGAAACCAGGCAGAAGTAGAGGCACCCAAGGAGATTACAGGGGAATAAATTTAGGTAACTGTGATTAAAAGAAAAAAAAAATCTTGCTAAAATAATTACCAGCTGAATTGTTAATATCCTCACAAATAATATTTATCCAAAAGACATCTCCAAACAAATACACGATCATGCCCTAGCCTTGTACATGATGCTAAAAGACAAAATATCAAAATGTCAGAAATAGCAGTTGATGTTGAAAAAGCATTTGACAGAGTGGAAGTTCCTATTAAATATTCTATATTACTAAAAATGCCAACAAAACAAATCTGGACAAAACTTTGGGCAAAGTAACTCAGTTCTGTACATATCTGACCTCCATCTATAAATAATGTGAATAGCTGTGGTGCATATTTGCATGCCTGGACACACGTCTGTATATCTGTTCTCTCATCTGTCATAATGGAAATGGTCGTACACACCTGCACATCTGCTTCAACCTGTAAATCTGTCAAGGAAGATGATGTATATTTATTTATTTGCTGTATTATTTTCAATATGTTTGGTTGTTGTAATTACTTGCATTATCTTCAGTACTCTTTATTTGTTCTTACCCATATCTCATTCTCTGCTGCTGTGACTATTCAATTTCCTTGGGATTTCATGGGGATCATTAATGTTTCCCCCAATCTAATCTAAATATGATATCATGTAATATAATGACGTGTAAAATAAAATAATCTCAGGCCAAAATATATACAAATCTAAGTCTCTTGTAACATTTTCAAATGAATAGTCATTACATGGAAGCTCAATGTCACCATTTACAACTTTTATTGAACCATTAGCTTAAAAAATATAGGATAATGAGATACCTAGGGTATATATCAATCACAGAGTATAAATTATACCTTTATGCAGATGACCTCATATTGTATTTAACTAAATATGGCAAGTCGGTACAAAATTTGTTATATGTTGCTGGCAAATAATGGTATAAACCATGTTAGTGATCTGATAGAAGTAGTTTTATAAAAGACTATAACTTACAAATAAAGGCAATAACGAAATAGCCATGACTGCCTCAAACTTTTTAACTAAAGCAGCCTTTGATTTTTACCAGTAAATTTGACAATAATATATATGAAACACAAACTACAAGGAAACCCAAACTACAAGGAATTGCAAACATAATATGCTATCAGATGATAACAAGACCTACGCAGTAAACAACTGGTTTGACTCCAGGACAATGACAGTGTTTTTACAGTGTCTGTGTAGACAGTCTTACTTTCTTACTTACTTGCTTATTTATTTATTCATTTATTTATGTGAAATGTTCTAAATTAATGTCTTAAATTATACTTATATATATATATATATAGATATATATATGTGTGTGTATTTCCACCACCAGTGTCTATCTAACATTGTTCTTCCATTGCTGTTCTCTTGCAGAACAGGCTACGTCAATGGTTAGTGTATGACAGTGCAATCTGTGAACCTTCTACAATGTAACTTGTCTTGTAGCCAGCTTGCTCTGGACCGTTTTGATCAACTGTTAATTTTAGCAACTGCAGCTTACTAGCATTATAACTTTACAAGGTGCCTGTCAGTGTTTAAGTTGTACAAGCAAAACTGCCCTTTATTTTTCATGTGGCTTGCCTCCTCTTCCCAACTACAAGCAGAATAACACCACAGTAATTATGTTATCAATACACTGCGGCCGCCAGAGTTCTCTGTAGTGGATACAAAGTTACTTTCCACTCCACATGAGCAATCACACATCTCTTTTTCTAGTTCAACAGAATGATATACATACAAAATTGATGCAGCCTTGGTCGTTGATTCCCAAGCAGCCTGAAGCCAGTTTTGTAACTTCTGCTGTAGCTTGTTCTTACCAGGTTGGTAGAGTCCCAAAGGGCCTGAAGTCTGCTTTGCCATTCATAAGTAATGTAACACTAGAGTCAAGCCTGTAGTCAATCTTAGTAATGTATTAACAAGTGCATATTATGATACAGATTTTAAATGCTCTTCACAGAGAGCAATTGACTCAGCTTCACTTTGGGCAATTATTACCTCCACATCACATTTAGAATGCAAAACACCTGGGACCTCATTCATTTTCCCTTACTTCACTTTTTAAGCAATTGTTAAATATCCACTAGGATGTTTAATGCTTTTGTCATCACTATTTATAAAGTCACTTATATTACAATAATGGAACCTCCCTCTAAATGTCATTGGAGTTCATATGTTGCAACTTTTAAAAATAAAGCAATAAAGCAAAAATAAGGTCTGGAATAAATTAAAATAATTTTAGTTAAGTAATGAGTATGCAATATTACCAGCTCTTGAGAAATAAGATGCACTATTTGTTTGGTAGTACTTTTCCCATAGTGTGAACATAAGAAACGATACAATCAAAGCATGAGGGCAAACTTCAATGTTTTGAATGTTGTTTTGTGTACAGAATCCAAAAAGAGAGGAACGCTGCTTTGGCTGTAGACGTAACGATGGAGAGGTGCTTGTTGGAAAACGGGTTACACATTGTTTTGTGTGTGTTTGAAGGAGTGAGTGAATGCGAGAATGTGGATCTTGTTAGTGATGTTGTAGTAGTGCTTGTGTTCAGAAACTGAATTAATAACAATTGCGCAAACAAGGGTGCCCTAAAGCCCTCGGGACTGGTTTCACTTGGCACACATGTCTAACTATCCAGTACATAAGGCCTGATTCAGACCTTGAGATTCCACGACTCAAATCCTGACTTGCACTTAAAGGAAAAACCCACCCTAAAACACTTTAACACTGTTTCAAAAACAGTTGTTGGCGATGTACCTGTCATTCCTGGGTCCATTTTGTTGTTTGGTGGTGTATTTTTCTTATTCCTGTGGATAACTGACCAAATCTAGACGATGTGAGGTCATGTCTAGATATTTCCAGCGTGGCTACAATGGAGTTTAATGGGAGAACATTTTTCAGCAATCTAAAACATCAATATTAAATGTCAGGTTTTGGTGTCAGTCCCTCAGAATCAAAGAGCGAGGGCTTCTTTCTACACTCACCATTTTGCACCGACGTTCAACAATCATACAGGGAGAAATACATCATAGAAGAGGCAGAGATACCAATTTCTCAACCAACAGTATCCTCAATAGCCCATAATGCAATGCAGCCACAAGACAAGTTGTGTTTTTCATAAGGGGCAGGACTCACTTTTTCTTGACTGATGTTTTGAGTGGGTACACCAAAAAAGTAAATTACAAAAGAAGTAAATTACAACACTTCATCACAAAATAACTCCTGGAATGCATTGAACATCACAGATCAATGATATGTAACAGTGTCAGACTATCCAAGAATGGAATTTTCCTTTAAGTCTATTTGTACACTCCTTTACTTATGCACCCAAAACCCTGCAATATATCTAGCACTCCCACCAGTTTCATGATGTAAAACCAGAAATCTGTGTGCTTATAAATGCCAAAGACGTAGGATATGAATTGTTGAGTCATCGAAACTTGAAAGAAATGACTTAGATTGTGCAACGCTGTTGATTGGTCTCTCGATAATTGGAATGGTTTTTAAAATAATTTGACTCCACAAGAGCAAACAAGATGTGTCCTTCAATTTATGTGTTGGAGTTTTGAAGGGATCTTCAGAGTAGATCTCACCACCAGGGCACATAGAGGGTGCCAAGAAATCATTTAACTTTGCTGAGTTTAACAGACGACCAGTACTTCTAGCATTTGTGCATGGGTGGGCGTCGATTATTGAACTGAGCCGTTGACTTGCAGAGTCAGATTGCACAACCGACATCCTTCAAGTGTTACTCCAGCTAACATGCACGTTTTCCATTATGGCGACAGGATAGTCGCGATAGAAGTGTGCACATCAAATAGTCTGAATAGGAACAGCTCAAACACGTATATTTCAGTCCGTGTGTGAAACATTTTGCAGTCTGGATTGTGGTATTGAAGAAATCAGAAAATTACGGCTTCAAAAGCATAATTTAGCCTTGAAAAAAGCCAAGGCACTTGTGTTTTGTCCTCTCAAACTGCCTTTTTCTTTGTTTTGACTCCTTATAGATTATTAACATATCGTTTATCTGTGTTTTCCAGAGCAAGAGGATTCCTTCGAGTTCATCATTGTGTCGCTGACGGGTCAGACATGGAACTTTGAGGCGTCTACATACGAGGAGCGGGAGCTGTGGGTCCAAGCGATTGAGAGCCAGATCTTCGCTAGCCTGCAGTCTTGTGAGAGCATGAAGAACAAGGTGGGAACATGAAACGAGATAACGTAGAGAAAAAAAACAAGATCAGTGATATTATCATCTCACCACGGCATCCTCGACATCATACAATCTTGCTGCTTCATTTACATTCTTCCTTTTCCTTCTTTCCTTTTCCTCCAGCCCTTTATTGCGCCCTAACCCTCCCCCGCCCCTCCTCACCCTCTTCAAGCTGTCACATGTGGGAGGTTGTCAGACAGGTGCAGTGCAGTGTGGGGGATCTCTTATTAGAACTGACAGACGTCAGAGATAGAACACGGCTTGTGTCAGCATACTGGGGAGACAAGGCCTCATTTTCATATTCATATTTTCTCTGCCTCAGTCTTTCTCTAAGTCTTTGAAAACCCTGTTCCTTCCCTCTCTTCTCCCCCGGTTGTCTGTGATTTGAAACCAGCTATGATCTTGTGCCTTCTCTTACTCTCGCCATGATTACCTCCTGTTGACTTATTCGTTCCTTCATTTCTTACAGTCCCGGTTAGGCAGCCAAAGTGATGCAGTGGCCATTCAGTCCATAAGGAACGTGAGGGGGAACAGCTTCTGTGTGGACTGTGATGGTCCCAGTGAGTATAATACTTCACCACAACGGCAGAGTCGAGTGTTAGAGCGGATTTGGAGCTAAAAGTGCAACCCATGTCATAGTTAAATCTTATATGTACAGATGCAACGGGTTAGTTCACTTTAAAAATCATTAAAATAAATTAGGTTTAAAGTTAGTTTTCCACTTTGCTTACTATCAATAAATGTCTTTTCTGCGAAGGTTCGAATGCAGTCTTACCCTCACAAAACCCTTTTTTCCAAGAGGGATTTTCCAGAGGCAAAACATTCTGAGCAGAGCTATACCACCTCTATCAGAAGAGTATATTTTTAGTATCAGAATAGGGAGATCATCATAAATCACCTGTTTAGAGTGAATATTTGCCAGGTTCACGGCTGATGGAGCATCTGTATTCACTTTGTCATATTCCGTTTTCACAATTTCTCCCTATCCTCTACCATGCAGACCCAGACTGGGCCAGTTTGAACCTGGGGGCCTTGATCTGCATCGAGTGCTCGGGGATCCACAGGAACCTGGGCACCCACCTGTCTCGCGTCCGCTCCCTCGACCTGGACGACTGGCCGGTGGAGCTCAGCATGGTGATGACCGCCATCGGTAACGCGATGGCCAACAGCGTGTGGGAGGGGGCCTTGGAGGGCTACACCAAGCCAGGCACTGACAGCACCAGGTTAGTATCACAGCCCTCGAAAAGAAAAAGGTGCTGCTTAATGAAGCATACCGAGATTAAAGAATGAGAAGCCAGCACACTCCTCTCTCCATTAGCTGCCATTTATTGGCCGCCCACATTTCAGCGCAGGCATTTCACACCAAGAATGCTCCATGCTAAAAGCACCAGGGGTCCTTAAATGTCTGGCTATTGAGACAAGAGTGCAGTTTTTTATGTTTTAATATCAGTCTATCCCCAGTGATCACAATGCCTGTGTGTCTGTTTATGTGTTGGTATACTTTCATCTTTGTTTTATCTGCCTGTCTAATATTTTCACCACTGTATCTGCTGTCCCGTGTGTCTGTCCCTCCTCTATCCCGACTTTAAAACCATAATTCATAAGGAGGGTGTCGCGTGTGACATCATGTTGCACCTACCTGATAAATGCCCTGACTAGATCCAAATCAATCAAGTTAGTTACTTGACATGTCAGCGCTAATCGAGAAAAGAGCTTACAATCCAAGCCACTTCTGAAACCAAGTCCCCTGTTCCTGTAAGATTTGAATGTACACAACTTTATAGATTTATCCATCTGTCTTGTTACAGTATGTACAAAAGTAAAACGTTTAGAACATATTCAACACTCCACAAACCATTGTGTTTTTGAGAGACAGCCACCGTAGGACGTTTCTTTTGGGTGGAGGGGGACTAACTAGTAGCTTTCCACTTTTTTAAATATGTATCCCCTAAATCATACTCTGCTTCTTGCCCCACACTGCCCTGCCCTAACCTGCCCCTCTGTCCGCTCCCTTTCCTCGGAGGTACCCAGATCTGGTAGGAGGATTGTTTATCTCTTGGTGACAGGTGAGGCCTAGCGTCCCAGACTGACTAATGACCTGCTGTGTGGCTGTGCAGGTAATTAAGCACACCATTATGGCTAAGCCCCACCCCAAGGCCCAGGCCCTCAGGCCCCCAGCCGCCCTGTCACATATCCATCACACGGGGCGAGGTCATCACTCTGTCTGTCACAGCAAAGACACGACTGTAGGGTCTCCCTACTGGCATTAGGCTGCTTAAACATCACAGCGCTTTGGAACTTTGTTAAGAAAACTGCCGTACCAATGTAGTTATTTTACTACTACTAATACTAATACTAATAATAATGATTATAATAAGCATTGACAGCTTGAGTCTCTAGGCTTTACTCATGTTGTGTGCTGTGCGCAATTAGATGAGTGAGTAATGATGACACTTAGATTATGAAGAATAGATTGATGTAATTTGATTGTAAGAATCTATTGTATTGTACAGTATGTTTTTAATTTGTCATAAAAATGCAGTAGTCTGCCATTTCCAGGGAAATGCTGCTAAATTTCAACTTTGAAATTAGACTTTGACCGAAATGGGTTTTTGACGGCAGATACTAATATTTTTTTGTGCTGAAGCTGCTGATAGCCGATATTTTTGTATTTCCTTGCCAAACAGTAACAAGTATTCAGTGTTTCCCCCAGCATTTTATTGTTGGCAGGGTGGAAAAACCTCTGAAATAGTATTAAGACTGACACTAAAACTCTCCATTGATACCAATACTGATTAAATTTAGGAGTAATTTAGGGTTTGCAGCTAGTTAAGGTAGAGTGACCCACCACAACTATTTAATGGCAGGGAAACACACAGGATAGATTACTAAAATTAAGAATTAATTTACAAACCAAATGCTATTTAACAATTAAATTAATAAATAAAATGTGCAAAGAAAATAAAATTTAATGCAGGTTGTACAGACTGTTTATATGTAGCTGTGGTCAGGGAGGAACCCTCATCATATCAGCAGTGGACCAAATGACTGACTGATATCCCATATTTAATAATAGGCCAATATCAGCCCACTCTGACCCTAATAATATCCCCAATTCCTATGCCTTAATCTATGTTTGTGGACATTCACTCTCATCTCCCATAACCAGAAACAAGAGGGACAAGTTTGCCCCCAAATCTGTGCTGTCACACCAGTGTATGGCTCCAGAGAGAGTCATTTAGAAAATATGGAAAAGGTAACTGTGACAGTATCCATAGTGATTTTCTGGGGAACAGAGTACATTTTATGGATTTGGACTGATAGCAATACCATTAAATAACACTTGCTTAGGTGTAAAAGTTCAAGCAATGTACAAGTCTACAAAGCCAGTTTCCTATTTATTGTCAATGGAGCAGCTCCAGGATGCACATCAATACAATATCACAGATTTCCTTGTTGATTCTGTGACTCTTAGCTTTGGAAGAGAGCTGTTTATGTGCACATACTGGGACCATATGAATAATCTGAATTTTTCAGTTCCTATGCAGCATTACAGAGTGTTACTGAAAAGTGCCAATTCTGTTTCAATTTGGAAATAAATAAATAGACTTAATAATTTTGTATTTATTTTTTTCTTATCTACAGTGAGTCTAAACCGGTCCTTTCCCCTTTGCTCTTCAATCCATTCTCCCCACTCTGGCCAGTTCTAAATTGAATGATGGCCTATAGTTATTTATTGAATGGTATCCGGGCTAAAGTGCTCCACTATAGCCTTGATGAAAGATTATTGATGTTGATTCCTCTCCTACCACTGTCAGTCCCATGTCGCCTTGGGCAGGAAGGTTCTTCAATGTCTAAAAAAAATCAGATCTTATCCTGCAGCAGAGTCTCCATTAGTTTTCACTGTCAAACACTAAATCTCATTAAGAGCATAACTAATCTTCAGACAAAAACAGCTGTTGTAAATATCATATATGGCCAAATGGTTATTGAAATGCTGCTGATATTTCTGTATTATGTATCGTTGTGGGGTAGTGATTTATCAGAAAGGAAAACATTGCTATCATCTTGCTTTATTATGAATTGTAAGGGACCATGAATACTGCAACCAGCTTAATGGGATGCATTTATTTTCCTTCCTTCCCTCTAACCCATAAACCCTCACTCAGAACTCATGTGCTCCCCTTAACTTGAGGAGAGCACATATGAGAGGATTTTAATTGTGTCACTTTGGTGACATGTAGCAGCTTTGTGATGGCACCTAGGCAGCCAGTATATGGCTCCCGACTCCCACTAAACATTAGTGACACCTAATCTAAACGATTCAGTAACTACCTGCATATCAACTCAGCATCTGATTGAATGTCTACTGCAAGACTAGTTTTACCCTTGTCTTTTTGAGATTTAAGTTAAAAGGCATTCATCCACAAGATTGGTTTAGCTTATGATATTCTGAATCGAAAGAATACAATATATAGATTTGTCGTACGCAGATCCGCACAGCGACACTGAAATTACTGGTGTACATCAAACTGATTACAGGCATTGTAATGGGAACGGTGTATATATCCATGCATATGTATGTCACCTAATCACCATTTTTTTTTTGCACCTTGCAAAAGACAAGAATAAATGCAGAAGTCAGACTTGGCCAGGCTACAATTAAATCGGTGATAATAAATTTGTGGGAGCCGTGCGTTCTGGCTGATCTCTGCAGTCAGCATATTGGAGGGGAGTTGTTCTTTTAATTAGCACCTGGCAGTCGTCGTGTTTTGCACGTCACCTCTAATTGCTTGACATGCTCGTGATAGAAAACACTGCAGACTATTTTGACGGATACGGTGGGGGAGGTCCAACAGCTAGTTTTAACCTCATCCTCTACTGGCACACACACACAGACACACACACACACACACACACCAGTTCTCATTTGGGGGAGATGTCCCGGAGCGTGGACGGATGTGGACGGCTATCCCTCACTGACGCGGGCCTCTCACTGTCACCCTCTGTAGGCTCCGCGCTGCCCTCGGCCACAGGCAGGTAATAGCTCTGATGAGAGCCCTCCACTTTGTTTCAGAAATAATTTGCCACTCCTGCCGCCTGCAGGGGCTGCGCGGTAATAAAAATGAATCACACCGCTAACCTCTCCAAACCTGGACCCGCTGCTAGTTTTAACTCCCTCCGCTCCGGCAGCAGTGTCTTGGCTCGTCCTCCCGAGCTGTTTCTTGGATTTACAACATTGGGTCTAGTGGCTATTAGAGTCAGGAAAACCTGTTCTGGGATCTCTCCGTAACGGCCTTGCCAGTCTCCGTCCTCCAGATCAGTCCCCAAAACGCTGAGCGAGGCTCCTGGGCTACTCACAGGTTAGGGGTGCTGGAACGGCAACTCTCAGAAGAGCCTTTAGAATAGCTGGCCTTGCCAGGAGCCCTGGTGGAGGTAGAGTAATTAATTAAGACAAATGAATGACTGGGTCTTCCCATGTAGTGCTTGCGCTCTCTCTCTCGCTCTCTCTCTGTCTCTTTTCTCTCTAAATGAAACCCACAGGTCAGTAATTAGCCCTGTGTGGGAGAAGTGGTACCACAGTCACTAATTACCCACATGCCACAGGGTTTCAGAGCCAGGTAGACATAGAAGCAGGACTGATTCATTACAGCTCAGTCAAGCCATTCTGCATGTAATTTAGTTTCAATATTGTTATCATTAGAAAAATCTCCATCTCTTATGAGAAGAAAACTTCTTGTCTTTGCCAGATTTAATTGATGACCTGAAAGAACATGGATTGTAGTTGGACAACGACAATAATCCTTTTTACTTTACGTGAACAAGGTTTTGAAGTATGTGTGTGTGCATGTGAGGCAGGCCGCATGCATAAGCAGTGGCATGTGTTATCGTCCCCTCAGCTTTGTCGGTGAGGGAAGGGTTCAGCAGGGGTTAACAGCGTGAGCGTTTAAGGGTGTTAGTCTTGCTGGCACAAAAACACAGCCACTCCATCATGAGGAGTCTGACAACCTCATTAATGTCACAATATATTCAACTCATCCTTCTGCCTAGGGCGCCCAGATGCTCTCCTACTGGCCCCTCTATAGTGCCATGGCTCAACAAAACAACCTTTTGATTCTGGTCAGCGCTATTACATCTGCTCAGACCGCACTCTGGAAGCAGCGGCAAGAAAAGCGTCCACTCCAGAAATCAAAATGTTTGCCTTAATGAAATCTTGTGCAGTTGTTATTCTTAGAGCAGAGAATAACATTTCTAAACTGTACGCGGTCGACCATAGGGGCCTTATTTAGCAGCTTTGCTGTGCCGTTTACTGTGTTGCTCCTTCATTTCTCGCCCTTAGCAACCTTTGATGCTCTGGGGCCCAGCTTTCTTTCCCTGTTGTGTGTGCTTTTTTTTCATCTCTGTCGTTTTCCTCTCGGCCCCCTCTCTCTCTCTCTGCCTCTCTCTCCCTCTCTCTCTCTCTCTCTCTCTCTCTCTCTCTCTCTCTCTCTCTCTCTCTCTCTCTCGCTCTCTCTCTCTCTCCTCTCTCTCTCCTCTCTCTCTCTCTCTCTCTCTCCCTCTCTCCCCTCAGTATGTGGAAGTGAAGCTGCTGGCTGCATGGGAATCGGTCCCATACAAGTTGCCCACCCCCACTGTGAAGTCTGTTCAGGCTGCTCAACCCCAGTATCCCCCCCCCCCTCCCCATTTCTTCCCCTCAGTGCGTCTATTTGATGTGTCCGCAGTGAAGTTTGAGGCGCGGGGAAGAGGAGGAGGAGCTGGGGAACCTTTGATTGTTTAGGAGGGCCGAGTATGTGTTTGAAAGATGGGCTAGTGGTGGGATGGACATCCTCCTCTTCCTCCTCCTCCTCCTCCTCTTCCTATGGACCAATGCACCTTTATTGCAGGCAGTCAGATTGGTCATTCTGTGCCTACTCCAGCACTGGCTCCACCCCCTCTGTCTCAGTTTCTCTTCCCCCCCTATAAATTCCCATTTGCCTTTGTCTTTCAGGCTTGACTAATTATCCTTGTTTGTCCCTCTTTATTTGAATGCAGTCATGTGTTCTTGACTCCGTGGGCTGGGTTTAGGAGAATCATTCCGCCATTTGCCACTTAATTAAGTCAGGGTCAGAATCCATTGCTCAACTCGGGGCTGAAGGGACAGAACTCTAATAGAATTATAAAAGGGGCCTTTCTCTAAGGCTTTCTACTGTTGATCCTGCCATTATCTAGGTGGACTGTGCATAGACAAACGAAAGGAAACACCAGCTCTAGACAAGAAACCCACAAAACTGCAAACTGATTCAGTAAGGTTTCAGTATTTTGCTGCTTGCCCAGGATTTGTATAAAATTCAACGAAACGGAATGAGGAAACAATGCGTCAGTGATGCTTATGAGATAACTCTGAATCATGGAGGAAGTTTGTGGTGAAGCAAACACCAGTTGTTTTTAGTTCAAAGAAATACAGGCGTTTTTATTGGGAACTTTGAGCTCCCCTCTGTCCCCTAAGCAACAGAGAAATTTAGAACAAGTATGTGCACAGCGGTGGGGAAATTTGGTGTCTGTGCCTATGTGTAGACGTGTGTGTGTGTGTGTGTGTGTGTATATGGAGAGGGTAACCATCAGTTCGATTTCCTAAATATCCCCCCATGCTGAGAAAATTCACTCTCTTTTTCCTCTCTGCCCCCCCTCCCTCCTCTCTCCTGGCGCTTTGACATGCTAAATCTGCTGATTTTATTTTTCTTCCTCCTGTGGTGAGGAAGTGTCCTTTTCAAGGGTCTCAGTTTTCCCCCTGACTGTCTAAA